>NC_138303.1:24395000-24995000 GCF_965601325.2 Salmo salar | reverse complement strand
ACACCACTGTCCTGCCAACACACTACACACACCACTGTCCTGCCAACACAATACATACACCGCTGTCCTGCCAACACACTACACACACCGCTGTCCTGCCAAAACACACCACTGTCCTGCCAACACACACCACTGTCCTGCCAACACACACCACTGTCCTGCCAACACACTACACACACCACTGGCCTGCCAACACACTACACACACCACTGTCCTGCCAACACAATACATACACCACTGTCCTTCCAACACACTACACACACCACTGTCCTGCCAACACAATACACACACCACTGTCCTGCCAACACACTACACACACACCACTGTCCTGCCAACCCAATACACAAACCACTGTCCTGCCAACACAATACATACACCACTGTCCTGCCAACACACTACACACACCACTGTCCTGCCAACACACTACACACACCACTGTCCTGCCAACACAATACATACACCACTGTCCTGCCAACACACTACACACACCACTGTCCTGCCAACACAATACACACCACTGTCCTGCCAACACACTACACACACACCACTGTCCTGCCAACACAACACACACACCACTGTCCTGCCAACACAATACACACACCACTGTCCTGCCAACACAATACATACACCACTGTCCTGCCAACACAATACATACACCACTGTCCTGCCAACACACTACACACACCACTGTCCTGCCAACACAATACACACACACCACTGTCCTGCCAACACACTACAGACACACCACTGTCCTGCCAACACACTACACACACACCACTGTCCTGCCAACACAATACATACACCGCTGTCCTGCCAACACACTACACACACCACTGTCCTGCCAACACACTACACACACCACTGTCCTGACAAAACAAAACATACACCGCTGTCCTGCCAACACATTACACACACCACTGTCCTGCCAACACACTACACACACCACTGTCCTGACAAAACAATAGATACACCATTGTCCTGCCAACACAATACACACACCACTGTCCTGCCAACACACTACACACACCACTGTCCTGCCAACACACACCACTGTCCTGCCAACACACTACACACACCACTGTCCTGACAAAACAATACATACACCACTGTCCTGCCAACACAATACACACACCACTGTCCTGCCAACAGACTACACACACAACTGTCCTGCCAACACACTACACACACCACTGTCCTGCCAACACACTACACACACCACTGTCCTGCCAACACAATACATACACCACTGTCCTGCCAACACACTACACACACCACTGGCCTGCCAACACAATACACACACCACTGTCCTGCCAACACAATACATACACCGCTGTCCTGCCAACACACTACACACACCACTGTCCTGCCAACACACTACACACACCACTGTCCTGCCAACACACACCACTGTCCTGCCAACACACTACACACACCACTGTCCTGACAAAACAATACATACACCACTGTCCTGCCAACACAATACACACACCACTGTCCTGCCAACAGACTACACACACAACTGTCCTGCCAACACACTACACACACCACTGTCCTGCCAACACACTACACACACCACTGTCCTGCCAACACAATACATACACCACTGTCCTGCCAACACACTACACACACCACTGTCCTGCCAACACACTACACACACCACTGTCCTGACAAAACAATACATACACCACTGTCCTGCCAACACAATACACACACCACTGTCCTGCCAACAGACTACACACACAACTGTCCTGCCAACACACTACACACACCACTGTCCTGCCAACACACTACACACACCATTGTCCTGCCAACACAATACATACACCACTGTCCTGCCAACACACTACACACACCACTGGCCTGCCAACACAATACACACACCACTGTCCTGCCAACACAATACATACACCGCTGTCCTGCCAACACACTACACACACCACTGTCCTGCCAACACACACCACTGTCCTGCCAACACACACCACTGTCCTGCCAACACACTACACACACCACTGGCCTGCCAACACACTACACACACCACTGTCCTGCCAACACAATACATACACCACTGTCCTGCCAACACACTACGCACACCACTGTCCTGCCAACACAATACACACACCACTGTCCTGCCAACACACTACACACACCACTGTCCTGCCAACACAATACATACACCGCTGTCCTGCCAACACAATACACACACAACTGTCCTGCCAACACACTACACACACCACTGTCCTGCCAACACACTACACACACCACTGTCCTGCCAACACAATACATTCACCACTGTCCTGCCAACACACTACACACACCACTGGCCTGCCAACACAATACACACACCACTGTCCTGCCAACACAATACATACACCGCTGTCCTGCCAACACACTACACACACCACTGTCCTGCCAACACACACCACTGTCCTGCCAACACACACCACTGTCCTGCCAACACACTACACACACCACTGGCCTGCCAACACACTACACACACCACTGTCCTGCCAACACAATACATACACCACTGTCCTGCCAACACACTACACACACCACTGTCCTGCCAACACAATACATACACCACTGTCCTGCCAACACACTACACACACCACTGGCCTGCCAACACAATACACACACCACTGTCCTGCCAACACAATACATACACCGCTGTCCTGCCAACACACTACACACACCACTGTCCTGCCAACACACTACACACACCACTGTCCTGCCAACACACACCACTGTCCTGCCAACACACTACACACACCACTGTCCTGACAAAACAATACATACACCACTGTCCTGCCAACACAATACACACACCACTGTCCTGCCAACAGACTACACACACAACTGTCCTGCCAACACACTACACACACCACTGTCCTGCCAACACACTACACACACCACTGTCCTGCCAACACAATACATACACCACTGTCCTGCCAACACACTACACACACCACTGTCCTGCCAACACACTACACACACCACTGTCCTGACAAAACAATACATACACCACTGTCCTGCCAACACAATACACACACCACTGTCCTGCCAACAGACTACACACACAACTGTCCTGCCAACACACTACACACACCACTGTCCTGCCAACACACTACACACACCACTGTCCTGCCAACACAATACATACACCACTGTCCTGCCAACACACTACACACACCACTGGCCTGCCAACACAATACACACACCACTGTCCTGCCAACACAATACATACACCGCTGTCCTGCCAACACACTACACACACCACTGTCCTGCCAACACACACCACTGTCCTGCCAACACACACCACTGTCCTGCCAACACACTACACACACCACTGGCCTGCCAACACACTACACACACCACTGTCCTGCCAACACAATACATACACCACTGTCCTGCCAACACACTACGCACACCACTGTCCTGCCAACACAATACACACACCACTGTCCTGCCAACACACTACACACACCACTGTCCTGCCAACACAATACATACACCGCTGTCCTGCCAACACAATACACACACAACTGTCCTGCCAACACACTACACACACCACTGTCCTGCCAACACACTACACACACCACTGTCCTGCCAACACAATACATACACCACTGTCCTGCCAACACACTACACACACCACTGGCCTGCCAACACAATACACACACCACTGTCCTGCCAACACAATACATACACCGCTGTCCTGCCAACACACTACACACACCACTGTCCTGCCAACACACACCACTGTCCTGCCAACACACACCACTGTCCTGCCAACACACTACACACACCACTGGCCTGCCAACACACTACACACACCACTGTCCTGCCAACACAATACATACACCACTGTCCTGCCAACACACTACACACACCACTGTCCTGCCAACACAATACACACACCACTGTCCTGCCAACACACTACACACACCACTGTCCTGCCAACACAATACATACACCGCTGTCCTGCCAACACACTACACACACCGCTGTCCTGCCAAAACACACCACTGTCCTGCCAACACACACCACTGTCCTGCCAACACACACCACTGTCCTGCCAACACACTACACACACCACTGGCCTGCCAACACACTACACACACCACTGTCCTGCCAACACAATACATACACCACTGTCCTTCCAACACACTACACACACCACTGTCCTGCCAACACAATACACACACCACTGTCCTGCCAACACACTACACACACACCACTGTCCTGCCAACCCAATACACAAACCACTGTCCTGCCAACACAATACATACACCACTGTCCTGCCAACACACTACACACACCACTGTCCTGCCAACACACTACACACACCACTGTCCTGCCAACACAATACATACACCACTGTCCTGCCAACACACTACACACACCACTGTCCTGCCAACACAATACACACCACTGTCCTGCCAACACACTACACACACACCACTGTCCTGCCAACACAACACACACACCACTGTCCTGCCAACACAATACACACACCACTGTCCTGCCAACACAATACATACACCACTGTCCTGCCAACACAATACATACACCACTGTCCTGCCAACACACTACACACACCACTGTCCTGCCAACACAATACACACACACCACTGTCCTGCCAACACACTACACACACACCACTGTCCTGCCAACACACTACACACACACCACTGTCCTGCCAACACAATACATACACCGCTGTCCTGCCAACACACTACACACACCACTGTCCTGCCAACACACTACACACACCACTGTCCTGACAAAACAAAACATACACCGCTGTCCTGCCAACACATTACACACACCACTGTCCTGCCAACACACTACACACACCACTGTCCTGACAAAACAATTGATACACCATTGTCCTGCCAACACAATACACACACCACTGTCCTGCCAACACACTACACACACCACTGTCCTGCCAACACACACCACTGTCCTGCCAACACACTACACACACCACTGTCCTGACAAAACAATACATACACCACTGTCCTGCCAACACAATACACACACCACTGTCCTGCCAACACACTACACACACAACTGTCCTGCCAACACACTACACACACCACTGTCCTGCCAACACACTACACACACCACTGTCCTGCCAACACAATACATACACCACTGTCCTGCCAACACACTACACACACCACTGGCCTGCCAACACAATACATACACCACTGTCCTGCCAACACAATACATACACCGCTGTCCTGCCAACACACTACACACACCACTGTCCTGCCAACACACACCACTGTCCTGCCAACACACACCACTGTCCTGCCAACACACTACACACACCACTGGCCTGCCAACACACTACACACACCACTGTCCTGCCAACACAATACATACACCACTGTCCTGCCAACACACTACACACACCACTGTCCTGCCAACACAATACACACACCACTGTCCTGCCAACACACTACACACACACCACTGTCCTGCCAACCCAATACACACACCACTGTCCTGCCAACACAATACATACACCGCTGTCCTGCCAACACACTACACACACCACTGGCCTGCCAACACACTACACACACCACTGTCCTGCCAACACAATACATACACCACTGTCCTGCCAACACACTACACACACCACTGTCCTGCCAACACAATACACACCACTGTCCTGCCAACACACTACACACACACTACTGTCCTGCCAACACAATACACACACCACTGTCCTGCCAACACAATACATACACCACTGTCCTGCCAACACAATGCATACACCACTGTCCTGCCAACACACTACACACACCACTGTCCTGCCAACACAATACACACACACCACTGTCCTGCCAACACACTACACACACACCACTGTCCTGCCAACACACTACACACACACCACTGTCCTGCCAACACAATACATACACCGCTGTCCTGCCAACACA
This sequence comes from Salmo salar, assembly GCF_965601325.2. Classification (NCBI taxonomy): domain Eukaryota; kingdom Metazoa; phylum Chordata; class Actinopteri; order Salmoniformes; family Salmonidae; genus Salmo; species Salmo salar. The sequence continues at coordinate 24,989,046 of NC_138303.1, read as the reverse complement.
CTACACACACCACTGTCCTGCCAACACACTACACACACCACTGTCCTGACAAAACAATACATACACCGCTGTCCTGCCAACACATTACACACCACTGTCCTGCCAACACACTACACACACCACTGTCCTGACAAAACAATACATACACCGCTGTCCTGCCAACACAATACACACACCACTGTCCTGCAAACACACTACACACACCACTGTCCTGCCAACACACTACACACACCACTGTCCTGCCAACACACACCACTGTCCTGCCAACACACTACACACACCACTGTCCTGACAACACACTACACACACCGCTGTCCTGCCAACACACTACCACTGTCCTGCCAACACAATACACACACCACTGTCCTGCCAACACAATAAATACACCGCTGTCCTGCCAACACAATACATACACCGCTGTCCTGCCAACACACTACACACACCGCTGTCCTGCCAACACACTACACACACCACTGTCCTGCCAACACACTACACACACCACTGTCCTGCCAACACAATACATACACCGCTGTCCTGCCAACACACTACACACACCGCTGTCCTGCCAAAACACACCACTGTCCTGCCAACACACACCACTGTCCTGCCAACACACACCACTGTCCTGCCAACACACTACACACAACACTGGCCTGCCAACACACTACACACACCACTGTCCTGCCAACACAATACATACACCACTGTCCTTCCAACACACTACACACACCACTGTCCTGCCAACACAATACACACACCACTGTCCTGCCAACACACTACACACACACCACTGTCCTGCCAACACACACCACTGTCCTGCCAACACACACCACTGTCCTGCCAACACACTACACACACCACTGGCCTGCCAACACACTACACACACCACTGTCCTGCCAACACAATACATACACCACTGTCCTGCCAACACACTACACACACCACTGTCCTGCCAACACAATACATACACCACTGTCCTGCCAACACACTACAAACACCACTGGCCTGCCAACACAATACACACACCACTGTCCTGCCAACACAATACATACACCGCTGTCCTGCCAACACACTACACACACCACTGTCCTGCCAACACACTACACACACCACTGTCCTGCCAACACACACCACTGTCCTGCCAACACACTACACACACCACTGTCCTGACAAAACAATACATACACCACTGTCCTGCCAACACAATACACACACCACTGTCCTGCCAACAGACTACACACACAACTGTCCTGCCAACACACTACACACACCACTGTCCTGCCAACACACTACACACACCACTGTCCTGCCAACACAATACATACACCACTGTCCTGCCAACACACTACACACACCACTGTCCTGCCAACACACTACACACACCACTGTCCTGACAAAACAATACATACACCACTGTCCTGCCAACACAATACACACACCACTGTCCTGCCAACAGACTACACACACAACTGTCCTGCCAACACACTACACACACCACTGTCCTGCCAACACACTACACACACCACTGTCCTGCCAACACAATACATACACCACTGTCCTGCCAACACACTACACACACCACTGGCCTGCCAACACAATACACACACCACTGTCCTGCCAACACAATACATACACCGCTGTCCTGCCAACACACTACACACACCACTGTCCTGCCAACACACACCACTGTCCTGCCAACACACACCACTGTCCTGCCAACACACTACACACACCACTGGCCTGCCAACACACTACACACACCACTGTCCTGCCAACACAATACATACACCACTGTCCTGCCAACACACTACGCACACCACTGTCCTGCCAACACAATACACACACCACTGTCCTGCCAACACACTACACACACCACTGTCCTGCCAACACAATACATACACCGCTGTCCTGCCAACACAATACACACACAACTGTCCTGCCAACACACTACACACACCACTGTCCTGCCAACACACTACACACACCACTGTCCTGCCAACACAATACATACACCACTGTCCTGCCAACACACTACACACACCACTGGCCTGCCAACACAATACACACACCACTGTCCTGCCAACACAATACATACACCGCTGTCCTGCCAACACACTACACACACCACTGTCCTGCCAACACACACCACTGTCCTGCCAACACACACCACTGTCCTGCCAACACACTACACACACCACTGGCCTGCCAACACACTACACACACCACTGTCCTGCCAACACAATACATACACCACTGTCCTGCCAACACACTACACACACCACTGTCCTGCCAACACAATACACACACCACTGTCCTGCCAACACACTACACACACCACTGTCCTGCCAACACAATACATACACCGCTGTCCTGCCAACACACTACACACACCGCTGTCCTGCCAAAACACACCACTGTCCTGCCAACACACACCACTGTCCTGCCAACACACACCACTGTCCTGCCAACACACTACACACACCACTGGCCTGCCAACACACTACACACACCACTGTCCTGCCAACACAATACATACACCACTGTCCTTCCAACACACTACACACACCACTGTCCTGCCAACACAATACACACACCACTGTCCTGCCAACACACTACACACACACCACTGTCCTGCCAACCCAATACACAAACCACTGTCCTGCCAACACAATACATACACCTCTGTCCTGCCAACACACTACACACACCACTGTCCTGCCAACACACTACACACACCACTGTCCTGCCAACACAATACATACACCACTGTCCTGCCAACACACTACACACACCACTGTCCTGCCAACACAATACACACCACTGTCCTGCCAACACACTACACACACACCACTGTCCTGCCAACACAACACACACACCACTGTCCTGCCAACACAATACACACACCACTGTCCTGCCAACACAATACATACACCACTGTCCTGCCAACACAATACATACACCACTGTCCTGCCAACACACTACACACACCACTGTCCTGCCAACACAATACACACACACCACTGTCCTGCCAACACACTACACACACACCACTGTCCTGCCAACACACTACACACACACCACTGTCCTGCCAACACAATACATACACCGCTGTCCTGCCAACACACTACACACACCACTGTCCTGCCAACACACTACACACACCACTGTCCTGACAAAACAAAACATACACCGCTGTCCTGCCAACACATTACACACACCACTGTCCTGCCAACACACTACACACACCACTGTCCTGACAAAACAATTGATACACCATTGTCCTGCCAACACAATACACACACCACTGTCCTGCCAACACACTACACACACCACTGTCCTGCCAACACACACCACTGTCCTGCCAACACACTACACACACCACTGTCCTGACAAAACAATACATACACCACTGTCCTGCCAACACAATACACACACCACTGTCCTGCCAACACACTACACACACAACTGTCCTGCCAACACACTACACACACCACTGTCCTGCCAACACACTACACACACCACTGTCCTGCCAACACAATACATACACCACTGTCCTGCCAACACACTACACACACCACTGGCCTGCCAACACAATCCATACACCACTGTCCTGCCAACACAATACATACACCGCTGTCCTGCCAACACACTACACACACCACTGTCCTGCCAACACACACCACTGTCCTGCCAACACACACCACTGTCCTGCCAACACACTACACACACCACTGGCCTGCCAACACACTACACACACCACTGTCCTGCCAACACAATACATACACCACTGTCCTGCCAACACACTACACACACCACTGTCCTGCCAACACAATACACACACCACTGTCCTGCCAACACACTACACACACACCACTGTCCTGCCAACCCAATACACACACCACTGTCCTGCCAACACAATACATACACCGCTGTCCTGCCAACACACTACACACACCACTGGCCTGCCAACACACTACACACACCACTGTCCTGCCAACACAATACATACACCACTGTCCTGCCAACACACTACACACACCACTGTCCTGCCAACACAATACACACCACTGTCCTGCCAACACACTACACACACACCACTGTCCTGCCAACACAATACACACACCACTGTCCTGCCAACACAATACATACACCACTGTCCTGCCAACACAATGCATACACCACTGTCCTGCCAACACACTACACACACCACTGTCCTGCCAACACAATACACACACACCACTGTCCTGCCAACACACTACACACACACCACTGTCCTGCACACACACTACACACACACCACTGTCCTGCCAACACAATACATACACCGCTGTCCTGCCAACACACTACACACACCACTGTCCTGCCAACACACTACACACACCACTGTCCTGACAAAACAATACATACACCGCTGTCCTGCCAACACATTACACACCACTGTCCTGCCAACACACTACACACACCACTGTCCTGACAAAACAATACATACACCACTGTCCTGCCAACACAATACACACACCACTGTCCTGCAAACACACTACACACACCACTGTCCTGCCAACACACTACACACACCACTGTCCTGCCAACACACACCACTGTCCTGCCAACACACTACACACACCACTGTCCTGACAACACACTACACACACCGCTGTCCTGCCAACACACTACCACTGTCCTGCCAACACAATACACACACCACTGTCCTGCCAACACAATAAATACACCGCTGTCCTGCCAACACAATACATACACCGCTGTCCTGCCAACACACTACACACACCGCTGTCCTGCCAACACACTACACACACCACTGTCCTGCCAACACACTACACACACCACTGTCCTGCCAACACAATACATACACCGCTGTCCTGCCAACACACTACACACACCGCTGTCCTGCCAAAACACACCACTGTCCTGCCAACACACACCACTGTCCTGCCAACACACACCACTGTCCTGCCAACACACTACACACAACACTGGCCTGCCAACACACTACACACACCACTGTCCTGCCAACACAATACATACACCACTGTCCTTCCAACACACTACACACACCACTGTCCTGCCAACACAATACACACACCACTGTCCTGCCAACACACTACACACACACCACTGTCCTGCCAACCCAATACACAAACCACTGTCCTGCCAACACAATACATACACCACTGTCCTGCCAACACACTACACACACCACTGTCCTGCCAACACACTACACACACCACTGTCCTGCCAACACAATACATACACCACTGTCCTGCCAACACACTACACACACCACTGTCCTGCCAACACAATACACACCACTGTCCTGCCAACACACTACACACACACCACTGTCCTGCCAACACAATACACACACCACTGTCCTGCCAACACAATACATACACCACTGTCCTGCCAACACAATACATACACCACTGTCCTGCCAACACACTACACACACCACTGTCCTGCCAACACAATACACACACACCACTGTCCTGCCAACACACTACACACACACCACTGTCCTGCCAACACACTACACACACACCACTGTCCTGCCAACACAATACATACACCGCTGTCCTGCCAACACACTACACACACCACTGTCCTGCCAACACACTACACACACCACTGTCCTGACAAAACAATACATACACCGCTGTCCTGCCAACACATTACACACCACTGTCCTGCCAACACACTACACACACCACTGTCCTGACAAAACAATACATACACCACTGTCCTGCCAACACAATACACACACCACTGTCCTGCCAACACACTACACACACCACTGTCCTGCCAACACACTACACACACCACTGTCCTGCCAACACACACCACTGTCCTGCCAACACACTACACACACCACTGTCCTGACAACACACTACACACACCGCTGTCCTGCCAACACACTACCACTGTCCTGCCAACACAATACACACACCACTGTCCTGCCAACACAATAAATACACCGCTGTCCTGCCAACACAATACATACACCGCTGTCCTGCCAACACACTACACACACCGCTGTCCTGCCAACACACTACACACACCACTGTCCTGCCAACACACTACACACACCACTGTCCTGCCAACACAATACATACACCGCTGTCCTGCCAACACACTACACACACCGCTGTCCTGCCAAAACACACCACTGTCCTGCCAACACACACCACTGTCCTGCCAACACACACCACTGTCCTGCCAACACACTACACACACCACTGGCCTGCCAACACACTACACACACCACTGTCCTGCCAACACAATACATACACCACTGTCCTTCCAACACACTACACACACCACTGTCCTGCCAACACAATACACACACCACTGTCCTGCCAACACAACACACACACCACTGTCCTGCCAACACAATACACACACCACTGTCCTGCCAACACAATACATACACCACTGTCCTGCCAACACAATACATACACCACTGTCCTGCCAACACACTACACACACCACTGTCCTGCCAACACAATACACACACACCACTGTCCTGCCAACACACTACACACACACCACTGTCCTGCCAACACACTACACACACACCACTGTCCTGCCAACACAATACATACACCGCTGTCCTGCCAACACACTACACACACCACTGTCCTGCCAACACACTACACACACCACTGTCCTGACAAAACAAAACATACACCGCTGTCCTGCCAACACATTACACACACCACTGTCCTGCCAACACACTACACACACAACTGTCCTGACAAAACAATAGATACACCATTGTCCTGCCAACACAATACACACACCACTGTCCTGCCAACACACTACACACACCACTGTCCTGCCAACACACACCACTGTCCTGCCAACACACTACACACACCACTGTCCTGACAAAACAATACATACACCACTGTCCTGCCAACACAATACACACACCACTGTCCTGCCAACACACTACACACACAACTGTCCTGCCAACACACTACACACACCACTGTCCTGCCAACACACACCACTGTCCTGCCAACACACACCACTGTCCTGCCAACATACACCACTGTCCTGCCAACACAATACATACACCACTATCCTGCCAATACACTACACACACCACTGTCCTGCCAACACACTACACACACACCACTGTCCTGCCAACACAATGCATACACCACTGTCCTGCCAACACAATACATACACCACTGTCCTGCCAACACACTAAACACAACACTGTCCTGCCAACACACACCACTGTCCTGCCAACACACTACACACACACCACTGTCCGGCCAACACAATACATACACCACTGTCCTGCCAACACACTAAACACACCACTGTCCTGCCAACACAATACATACACCACTGTCCTGCCAACACAATACATACACCGCTGTTCTGCCAACACACTACACACACCACTGTCCTGCCAACACTACACACACACCGGTGTTCTGCCAACACACTACACACACCACTATCCTGCCAAACACTGCACACACCACTGTCCTGCCAACACAATACATACACCACTGTCCTTCCAACACAATACATACACCACTGTCCTGCCAATACACTGCACACACCACTTTCCTGCCAACACAATACACACACACCACTGTCCTGCCAACACACTACATACACCACTGTCCTGCCAACACAATACATACACCACTATCCTGCAAATACACTACATACACCACTGTCCTGCCAACACAATACATACACCACTATCCTGCCAATACACTACACACACACCACTGTCCTGCCAACACAATACATACACCACTGTCCTGCCAACACAATACATACACCACTGTCCTGCCAACACACTAAACACACCACTGTCCTGCCAACACACACCACTGTCCTGCCAACACACTACACACACACCACTGTCCTGCCAACACACTAAACACACCACTGTCCTGCCAACACAATACATACACCGCTGTCCTGCCAACACACTACACACACACCACTGTCCTGCCAACACAATACATACACCACTGTCCTGCCAACACACTAAACACACCACTGTCCTGCCAACACAATACATACACAACTGTCCTGCCAACACACTAAACACACCACTGTCCTGCCAACACAATACATACACCACTGTCCTGCCAACACACACCACTGTTCTGCCAACACACTACACACACCACTGTCCTGCAAACCACTGCACACACCACTGTCCTGCCAACACAATACATACACCACTGTCCTTCCAACACAATACATACACCACTTTCCTGCCAACACACTAAACACACCACTGTCCTGCCAACACACTACACACACACCACTGTTCTGCCAACACAATACATACACCACTGTCCTGCCAACACAATACATACACCGCTGTTCTGCCAACACACTACACACACCACTGTCCTGCCAACACTACACACACACCGGTGTTCTGCCAACACACTACACACACCACTATCCTGCCAAACACTGCACACACCACTGTCCTGCCAACACAATACATACACCACTGTCCTTCCAACACAATACATACACCACTGTCCTGCCAATACACTACACACACCACTTTCCTGCCAACACAATACACACACACCACTGTCCTGCCAACACACTACATACACCACTGTCCTGCCAACACAATACATACACCACTATCCTGCAAATACACTACATACACCACTGTCCTGCCAACACAATACATACACCACTATCCTGCCAATACACTACACACACACCACTGTCCTGCCAACACAATACATACACCACTGTCCTGCCAACACAATACATACACCACTGTCCTGCCAACACACTAAACACACCACTGTCCTGCCAACACACACCACTGTCCTGCCAACACACTACACACACACCACTGTCCTGCCAACACACTAAACACACCACTGTCCTGCCAACACAATACATACACCGCTGTCCTGCCAACACACTACACACACACCACTGTCCTAACAACACAATACATACACCACTGTCCTGCCAACACACTAAACACACCACTGTCCTGCCAACACAATACATACACAACTGTCCTGCCAACACACTAAACACACCACTGTCCTGCCAACACAATACATACACCACTGTCCTACCAACACACACCACTGTTCTGCCAACACACTACACACACCACTGTCCTGCAAACCACTGCACACACCACTGTCCTGCCAACACAATACATACACCACTGTCCTTCCAACACAATACATACACCACTGTCCTGCCAACACACTAAACACACCACTGTCCTGCCAACACACTACACACACACCACTGTTCTGCCAACACAATACATACACCACTGTCCTGCCAACACAATACATACATCACTATCCTGCCAATACACTACACACACCACTGTCCTGCCAACACACTACACACACACCACTGTCCTGCCAAGACAATACATACACCGCTGTCCTACCAACACAATACATACAGCGCTGTCCTGCCAACACACTAAACACACCACTATCCTGACAAAACAATACACACACCACTATCCTGACAAAACAATACATACACCACTGTCCTGACAAAACAATACATACACCACTGTCCTGACAAAACAATACATACACCGCTGTCCTGCCAATACAATACATACACCGCTGTCCTGCCAACAGACTACACACACCACTGTCCTGCCAACACACACCACTGTCCTTCCAACACACTACACACACCACTGTCCTGACAAAACAATACATACACCACTGTCCTGCCAACACACTACACACACAACTGTCCTGCCAACACACACCACTATCCTGCCAACACAATACACACACCACTGTCCTGCCAACACACACCACTGTCCTGCCAACACACACCACTGTCCTGCCAACACACACCACTGTCCTGCCAACACACTACACACACCACTGTCCTGCCAACACACACCACTGTCCTGCCAACACACACCACTGTCCTGCCAACATACACCACTGTCCTGCCAACACAATACATACCCCACTATCCTGCCAATACACTACACACACCACTGTCCTGCCAACACACTACACACACACCACTGTCCTGCCAACACAATACATACACCACTGTCCTGCCAACACAATACATACACCACTGTCCTGCCAACACACTACACACACCACTGTCCTGCCAACACAATACACACACACCACTGTCCTGCCAACACACTACACACACACCACTGTCCTGCCAACACACTACACACACACACCACTGTCCTGCCAACACAATACATACACCGCTGTCCTGCCAACACACTACACACACCACTGTCCTGCCAACACACTACACACACCACTGTCCTGACAAAACAAAACATACACCGCTGTCCTGCCAACACATTACACACACCAATGTCCTGCCAACACACTACACACACCACTGTCCTGACAAAACAATAGATACACCATTGTCCTGCCAACACAATACACACACCACTGTCCTGCCAACACACTACACACACCACTGTCCTGCCAACACACACCACTGTCCTGCCAACACACTACACACACCACTGTCCTGACAAAACAATACATACACCACTGTCCTGCCAACACAATACACACACCACTGTCCTGCCAACACACTACACACACAACTGTCCTGCCAACACACTACACACACCACTGTCCTGCCAACACACACCACTGTCCTGCCAACACACACCACTGTCCTGCCAACACACACCACTATCCTGCCAACACAATACACACACCACTGTCCTGCCAACACACACCACTGTCCTGCCAACACACACCACTGTCGTGCTAACACACACCACTGTCCTGCCAACACACTACACACACCACTGTCCTGCCAACACACACCACTGTCCTGCCAACATACACAACTGTCCTGCCAACACAATACATACACCACTATCCTGCCAATACACTACACACACCACTGTCCTGCCAACACACTACACACACACCACTGTCCTGCCAACACAATGCATACACCACTGTCCTGCCAACACAATACATACACCACTGTCCTGCCAACACACTAAACACAACACTGTCCTGCCAACACACACCACTGTCCTGCCAACACACTACACACACACCACTGTCCTGCCAACACAATACATACACCACTGTCCTGCCAACACACTAAACACACCACTGTCCTGCCAACACAATACATACACCACTGTCCTGCCAACACAATACATACACCGCTGTTCTGCCAACACACTACACACACCACTGTCCTGCCAACACTACACACACACCGGTGTTCTGCCAACACACTACACACACCACTATCCTGCCAAACACTGCACACACCACTGTCCTGCCAACACAATACATACACCACTGTCCTTCCAACACAATACATACACCACTGTCCTGCCAATACACTACACACACCACTGTCCTGCCAACACAATACACACACACCACTGTCCTGCCAACACACTACATACACCACTGTCCTGCCAACACAATACATACACCACTATCCTGCAAATACACTACATACACCACTGTCCTGCCAACACAATACATACACCACTATCCTGCCAATACACTACACACACACCACTGTCCTGCCAACACAATACATACACCACTGTCCTGCCAACACAATACATACACCACTGTCCTGCCAACACACTAAACACACCACTCTCCTGCCAACACAATACATACACCGCTGTCCTGCCAACACACTACACACACACCACTGTCCTGCCAACACAATACATACACCACTGTCCTGCCAACACACTAAACACACCACTGTCCTGCCAACACAATACATACACAACTGTCCTGCCAACACACTAAACACACCACTGTCCTGCCAACACAATACATACACCACTGTCCTGCCAACACACACCACTGTTCTGCCAACACACTACACACACCACTGTCCTGCAAACCACTGCACACACCACTGTCCTGCCAACACAATACATACACCACTGTCCTTCCAACACAATACATACACCACTGTCCTGCCAACACACTAAACACACCACTGTCCTGCCAACACACTACACACACACCACTGTTCTGCCAACACAATACATACACCACTGTCCTGCCAACACAATACATACCCCACTATCCTGCCAATACACTACACACACCACTGTCCTGCCAACACACTACACACACACCACTGTCCTGCCAACACAATACATACACCACTGTCCTGCCAACACAATACATACACCACTGTCCTGCCAACACACTACACACACCACTGTCCTGCCAACACAATACACACACACCACTGTCCTGCCAACACACTACACACACACCACTGTCCTGCCAACACACTACACACACACCACTGTCCTGCCAACACAATACATACACCGCTGTCCTGCCAACACACTACACACACCACTGTCCTGCCAACACACTACACACACCACTGTCCTGACAAAACAAAACATACACCGCTGTCCTGCCAACACATTACACACACCACTGTCCTGCCAACACACTACACACACCACTGTCCTGACAAAACAATAGATACACCATTGTCCTGCCAACACAATACACACACCACTGTCCTGCCAACACACTACACACACCACTGTCCTGCCAACACACACCACTGTCCTGCCAACACACTACACACACCACTGTCCTGACAAAACAATACATACACCACTGTCCTGCCAACACAATACACACACCACTGTCCTGTCAACACACTACACACACAACTGTCCTGCCAACACACTACACACACCACTGTCCTGCCAACACACACCACTGTCCTGCCAACACACACCACTGTCCTGCCAACACACACCACTATCCTGCCAACACAATACACACACCACTGTCCTGCCAACACACACCACTGTCCTGCCAACACACACCACTGTCGTGCTAACACACACCACTGTCCTGCCAACACACTACACACACCACTGTCCTGCCAACACACACCACTGTCCTGCCAACATACACCACTGTCCTGCCAACACAATACATACACCACTATCCTGCCAATACACTACACACACCACTGTCCTGCCAACACACTACACACACACCACTGTCCTGCCAACACAATGCATACACCACTGTCCTGCCAACACAATACATACACCACTGTCCTGCCAACACACTAAACACAACACTGTCCTGCCAACACACACCACTGTCCTGCCAACACACTACACACACACCACTGTCCTGCCAACACAATACATACACCACTGTCCTGCCAACACACTAAACACACCACTGTCCTGCCAACACAATACATACACCACTGTCCTGCCAACACAATACATACACCGCTGTTCTGCCAACACACTACACACACCACTGTCCTGCCAACACTACACACACACCGGTGTTCTGCCAACACACTACACACACCACTATCCTGCCAAACACTGCACACACCACTGTCCTGCCAACACAATACATACACCACTGTCCTTCCAACACAATACATACACCACTGTCCTGCCAATACACTACACACACCACTGTCCTGCCAACACAATACACACACACCACTGTCCTGCCAACACACTACATACACCACTGTCCTGCCAACACAATACATACACCACTATCCTGCAAATACACTACATACACCACTGTCCTGCCAACACAATACATACACCACTATCCTGCCAATACACTACACACACACCACTGTCCTGCCAACACAATACATACACCACTGTCCTGCCAACACAATACATACACCACTGTCCTGCCAACACACTAAACACACCACTGTCCTGCCAACACACACGACTCTCCTGCCAACACACTACACACACACCACTGTCCTGCCAACACACTAAACACACCACTGTCCTGCCAACACAATACATACACCGCTGTCCTGCCAACACACTACACACACACCACTGTCCTGCCAACACAATACATACACCACTGTCCTGCCAACACACTAAACACACCACTGTCCTGCCAACACAATACATACACAACTGTCCTGCCAACACACTAAACACACCACTGTCCTGCCAACACAATACATACACCACTGTCCTGCCAACACACACCACTGTTCTGCCAACACACTACACACACCACTGTCCTGCAAACCACTGCACACACCACTGTCCTGCCAACACAATACATACACCACTGTCCTTCCAACACAATACATACACCACTGTCCTGCCAACACACTAAACACACCACTGTCCTGCCAACACACTACACACACACCACTGTTCTGCCAACACAATACATACACCACTGTCCTGCCAACACAATACATACACCACTATCCTGCCAATACACTACACACACCACTGTCCTGCCAACACACTACACACACACCACTGTCCTGCCAAGACAATACATACACCGCTGTCCTACCAACACAATACATACAGCGCTGTCCTGCCAACACACTAAACACACCACTATCCTGACAAAACAATACACACACCACTATCCTGACAAAACAATACATACACCACTGTCCTGACAAAACAATACATACACCACTGTCCTGACAAAACAATACATACACCGCTGTCCTGCCAATACAATACATACACCGCTGTCCTGCCAACAGACTACACACACCACTGTCCTGCCAACACACACCACTGTCCTTCCAACACACTACACACACCACTGTCCTGACAAAACAATACATACACCACTGTCCTGCCAACACACTACACACACAACTGTCCTGCCAACACACTACACACACCACTGTCCTGCCAACACACACCACTATCCTGCCAACACAATACACACACCACTGTCCTGCCAACACACACCACTGTCCTGCCAACACACACCACTGTCCTGCCAACACACACCACTGTCCTGCCAACACACTACACACACCACTGTCCTGCCAACACACACCACTGTCCTGCCAACACACACCACTGTCCTGCCAACATACACCACTGTCCTGCCAACACAATACATACCCCACTATCCTGCCAATACACTACACACACCACTGTCCTGCCAACACACTACACACACACCACTGTCCTGCCAACACAATACATACACCACTGTCCTGCCAACACACTACATACACCACTGTCCTGCCAATACAATACATACACCACTGTCCTGCCAACACAATACATACACCACTGTCCTGCCAACACACTAAACACACCACTGTCCTGCCAACACACACCACTGTCCTGCCAACACACTGCACACACACCACTGTCCTGCCAACACACTAAACACACCACTGTCCTGCCAACACAATACATACACCGCTGTCCTGCCAACACACTACACACACACCACTGTCCTGCCAACACAATACATACACCACTGTCCTGCCAACACACTAAACACACCACTGTCCTGCCAACACAATACATACACAACTGTCCTGGCAACACACTAAACACACCACTGTCCTGCCAACACAATACATACACCACTGTCCTGCCAACACACACCACTGTTCTGCCAACACACTACACACACCACTGTCCTGCCAACCACTGCACACACCACTGTCCTGCCAACACAATACATACACCGCTGTCCTTCCAACACAATACATACACCACTGTCCTGCCAACACAATACATACCCCACTATCCTGCCAATACACTACACACACCACTGTCCTGCCAACACACTACACACACACCACTGTCCTGCCAACACAATACATACACCACTGTCCTGCCAACACAATACATACACCACTGTCCTGCCAACACACTACACACACCACTGTCCTGCCAACACAATACACACACACCACTGTCCTGCCAACACACTACACACACACCACTGTCCTGCCAACACACTACACACACACCACTGTCCTGCCAACACAATACATACACCGCTGTCCTGCCAACACACTACACACACCACTGTCCTGCCAACACACTACACACACCACTGTCCTGACAAAACAAAACATACACCGCTGTCCTGCCAACACATTACACACACCACTGTCCTGCCAACACACTACACACACCACTGTCCTGACAAAACAATAGATACACCATTGTCCTGCCAACACAATACACACACCACTGTCCTGCCAACACACTACACACACCACTGTCCTGCCAACACACACCACTGTCCTGCCAACACACTACACACACCACTGTCCTGACAAAACAATACATACACCACTGTCCTGCCAACACAATACACACACCACTGTCCTGTCAACACACTACACACACAACTGTCCTGCCAACACACTACACACACCACTGTCCTGCCAACACACACCACTGTCCTGCCAACACACACCACTGTCCTGCCAACACACACCACTATCCTGCCAACACAATACACACACCACTGTCCTGCCAACACACACCACTGTCCTGCCAACACACACCACTGTCGTGCTAACACACACCACTGTCCTGCCAACACACTACACACACCACTGTCCTGCCAACACACACCACTGTCCTGCCAACATACACCACTGTCCTGCCAACACAATACATACACCACTATCCTGCCAATACACTACACACACCACTGTCCTGCCAACACACTACACACACACCACTGTCCTGCCAACACAATGCATACACCACTGTCCTGCCAACACAATACATACACCACTGTCCTGCCAACACACTAAACACAACACTGTCCTGCCAACACACACCACTGTCCTGCCAACACACTACACACACACCACTGTCCTGCCAACACAATACATACACCACTGTCCTGCCAACACACTAAACACACCACTGTCCTGCCAACACAATACATACACCACTGTCCTGCCAACACAATACATACACCGCTGTTCTGCCAACACACTACACACACCACTGTCCTGCCAACACTACACACACACCGGTGTTCTGCCAACACACTACACACACCACTATCCTGCCAAACACTGCACACACCACTGTCCTGCCAACACAATACATACACCACTGTCCTTCCAACACAATACATACACCACTGTCCTGCCAATACACTACACACACCACTGTCCTGCCAACACAATACACACACACCACTGTCCTGCCAACACACTACATACACCACTGTCCTGCCAACACAATACATACACCACTATCCTGCAAATACACTACATACACCACTGTCCTGCCAACACAATACATACACCACTATCCTGCCAATACACTACACACACACCACTGTCCTGCCAACACAATACATACACCACTGTCCTGCCAACACAATACATACACCACTGTCCTGCCAACACACTAAACACACCACTGTCCTGCCAACACACACGACTCTCCTGCCAACACACTACACACACACCACTGTCCTGCCAACACACTAAACACACCACTGTCCTGCCAACACAATACATACACCGCTGTCCTGCCAACACACTACACACACACCACTGTCCTGCCAACACAATACATACACCACTGTCCTGCCAACACACTAAACACACCACTGTCCTGCCAACACAATACATACACAACTGTCCTGCCAACACACTAAACACACCACTGTCCTGCCAACACAATACATACACCACTGTCCTGCCAACACACACCACTGTTCTGCCAACACACTACACACACCACTGTCCTGCAAACCACTGCACACACCACTGTCCTGCCAACACAATACATACACCACTGTCCTTCCAACACAATACATACACCACTGTCCTGCCAACACACTAAACACACCACTGTCCTGCCAACACACTACACACACACCACTGTTCTGCCAACACAATACATACACCACTGTCCTGCCAACACAATACATACACCACTATCCTGCCAATACACTACACACACCACTGTCCTGCCAACACACTACACACACACCACTGTCCTGCCAAGACAATACATACACCGCTGTCCTACCAACACAATACATACAGCGCTGTCCTGCCAACACACTAAACACACCACTATCCTGACAAAACAATACACACACCACTATCCTGACAAAACAATACATACACCACTGTCCTGACAAAACAATACATACACCACTGTCCTGACAAAACAATACATACACCACTGTCCTGACAAAACAATACATACACCGCTGTCCTGCCAATACAATACATACACCGCTGTCCTGCCAACAGACTACACACACCACTGTCCTGCCAACACACACCACTGTCCTTCCAACACACTACACACACCACTGTCCTGACAAAACAATACATACACCACTGTCCTGCCAACACACTACACACACAACTGTCCTGCCAACACACTACACACACCACTGTCCTGCCAACACACACCACTATCCTGCCAACACAATACACACACCACTGTCCTGCCAACACACACCACTGTCCTGCCAACACACACCACTGTCCTGCCAACACACACCACTGTCCTGCCAACACACTACACACACCACTGTCCTGCCAACACACACCACTGTCCTGCCAACACACACCACTGTCCTGCCAACATACACCACTGTCCTGCCAACACAATACATACCCCACTATCCTGCCAATACACTACACACACCACTGTCCTGCCAACACACTACACACACACCACTGTCCTGCCAACACAATACATACACCACTGTCCTGCCAACACACTACATACACCACTGTCCTGCCAATACAATACATACACCACTGTCCTGCCAACACAATACATACACCACTGTCCTGCCAACACACTAAACACACCACTGTCCTGCCAACACACACCACTGTCCTGCCAACACACTGCACACACACCACTGTCCTGCCAACACACTAAACACACCACTGTCCTGCCAACACAATACATACACCGCTGTCCTGCCAACACACTACACACACACCACTGTCCTGCCAACACAATACATACACCACTGTCCTGCCAACACACTAAACACACCACTGTCCTGCCAACACAATACATACACAACTGTCCTGGCAACACACTAAACACACCACTGTCCTGCCAACACAATACATACACCACTGTCCTGCCAACACACACCACTGTTCTGCCAACACACTACACACACCACTGTCCTGCCAACCACTGCACACACCACTGTCCTGCCAACACAATACATACACCGCTGTCCTTCCAACACAATACATACACCACTGTCCTGCCAACACAATACATACACCACTATCCTGCCAATACACTACACACACCACTGTCCTGCCAACACACTACAAACACACCACTGTCCTGCCAAGACAATACATACACCAATGTCCTGACAAAACAATACATACACCGCTGTCCTGCCAATACACTACACACACCACTGTCCTGCCAACACACTACAAACACACCACTGTCCTGCCAAGACAATACATACACCTCTGTCCTACCAACACAATACATACAGCGCTGTCCTGCTAACACACTAAACACACCACTATCCTGACAAAACAATACACACACCACTATCCTGACAAAACAATACATACACCGCTGTCCTGCCAATACAATACATACACCGCTGTCCTGCCAACACACTACACACACCACTGTCCTGCCAACACACACCACTGTCCTTCCAACACACTACACACACCACTGTCCTGACAAAACAATACATACACCACTGTCCTGCCAACACACTACACACACAACTGTCCTGCCAACACACTACACACACCACTGTCCTGCCAACACACACCACTATCCTGCCAACACAATACACACACCACTGTCCTGCCAACACACACCACTGTCATGCCAACACACACCACTGTCCTGCCAACACACACCACTGTCCTGCCAACACACTACACACACCACTGTCCTGCCAACACACTACACACACACCACTGTCCTGCCAACACAATACATACACCACTGTCCTGCCAACACACTACATACACCACTGTCCTGCCAACACACTAAACACAACACTGTCCTGCCAACACACACCACTGTCCTGCAAACACACTACACACACACCGGTGTTCTGCCAACACACTACACACACCACTATCCTGCCAAAGACTACACACACCACTGTCCTGCCAACACAATACATACACCACTGTCCTTCCAACACAATACATACACCACTGTCCTGCCAACACACTAAACACACACCACTGTCCTGCCAACACACACCACTGTCCTGCCAGCACACTACACACACACCACTGTCCTGCCAACACAATACATACACCACTATCCTGCCAATACACTACACACACCACTGTCCTGCCAACACACTACACACACACCACTGTCCTGCCAACACACTACATACACCACTGTCCTGCCAACACAATACATACACCACTATCCTGCAAATACACTACATACACCACTGTCCTGCCAACACAATACATAGACCACTATCCTGCCAATACACTACACACACCACTGTCCTGCCAACACACTACACACACACCACTGTCCTGCCAACACAATACATACACCACTGTCCTGCCAACACAATACATACACCAGTGTCCTGCCAACACACTAAACACACCACTGTCCTGCCAACACACACCACTGTCCTGCCAACACACTACACACACACCACTGTCCTGCCAACAGAATACATACACCACAGTCCTGCCAACACACTAAACACACCACTGTCCTGCCAACACAATACATACACCAATGTCCTGCCAACACACACCACTGTTCTGCCAACACACTACACACACACCACTGTCCTGCCAACACATTACATACACCACTGTCCTGCCAACACAATACATACACCACTATCCTGCCAATACACTACACACACCACTGTTCTGCCAACACACTACACACACACCACTGTCCTGCCAACACAATACATACACCGCTGTCCTACCAACACAATACATACACCGCTGTCCTGCCAACACACTAAACACACCACTATCCTGACAAAACAATACACACACCACTATCCTGACAAAACAAAACATACACCACTGTCCAGACAATACAATACATACACCAATGTCCTGACAAAACAATACATACACCGCTGTCCTGCCAATACAATACATACACCGCTGTCCTGCCAACACACTACACACACCCTTGTCCTGCCAACACACTACACACACCACTGTCCTGCCAACACAATACATACACCACTGTCCTGCCAACACACTAAACACAACACTGTCCTGCCAACACACACCACTGTCCTGCCAACACACTACAGACACACCACTGTCCTGCCAACACAATACATACACCACTGTCCTGCCAACACACTAAACACACCACTGTCCTGCCAACACAATACATACACCACTGTCCTTCCAACTCAATACATACACCACTGTCCTGCAAACACACTAAACACACCACTGTCCTGCCAACACACACCACTGTCCTGCCAACACACTACACAAAAACCACTGTCCTGCCAACACAATACATACACCACTGTCCTGCCAACACAATACATACACCACTATCCTGCCAATACACTACACACACCACTGTCCTGCCAACACACTACACACACACCACTGTCCTGCCAACACACTACATACACCACTGTCCTGCCAACACAATACATACACCACTATCCTGCAAATACACTACATACACCACTGTCCTGCCAACACAATACAAACACCACTATCCTGCCAATACATTACACACACACCACTGACCTGCCAACACAATACATACACCACTGTCCTGCCAACACAATACATACACCACTGTCCTGCCAACACACTAAACACACCACTGTCCTGCCAACACACACCACTGTCCTGCCAACACACTACACACACACCACTGTCCTGCCAACACAATACATACACCACTGTCCTGCCAACACACTAAACACACCACTGTCCTACCAACACAATACATACACTGCTGTCCTGCCAACACACTAAACACACCACTGTCCTGCCAACACAATACATACACCACTGTCCTGCCAACACACTAAACACACCACTGTCCTGCCAACACAATACATACACCACTGTCCTGCCAACACACACCACTGTTCTGCCAACACACTACACACACCACTGTCCTGCCAAACACTGCACACACCACTGTCCTGCCAACACAATACATACACCACTGTCCTTCCAACACAATACATACACCACTGTCCTGCCAACACACACCACTGTTCTGCCAACACACTACACACACCACTGTCCTGCCAACACACTACACACACACCACTGTCCTGCCAACACAATACATACACCACTGTCCTGCCAACACAATACATACACCACTATCCTGCCAATACACTACACACACCACTGTCCTGCCAACACACTACACACACACCACTGTCCTGCCAAGACAAAACATTCACCGCTTTCCTGCCAACACAATACATACAGCGCTGTCCTGCCAACACACTAAACACACCACTATCCTGACAAAACAATACACACACCACTATCCTGACAAAACAATACATACACCACTGTCCTGACAAAACAATACATACACCACTGTCCTGACAAAACAATACATACACCACTGTCCTGCCAACACAATACATACACCACTGTCCTGCCAACACACACCACTGTTCTGCCAACACACTACACACACCACTGTCCTGCAAACCACTGCACACACCACTGTCCTGCCAACACAATACATACACCACTGTCCTTCCAACACAATACATACACCACTTTCCTGCCAACACACTAAACACACCACTGTCCTGCCAACACACTACACACACACCACTGTTCTGCCAACACAATACATACACCACTGTCCTGCCAACACAATACATACACCGCTGTTCTGCCAACACACTACACACACCACTGTCCTGCCAACACTACACACACACCGGTGTTCTGCCAACACACTACACACACCACTATCCTGCCAAACACTGCACACACCACTGTCCTGCCAACACAATACATACACCACTGTCCTTCCAACACAATACATACACCACTGTCCTGCCAATACACTACACACACCACTTTCCTGCCAACACAATACACACACACCACTGTCCTGCCAACACACTACATACACCACTGTCCTGCCAACACAATACATACACCACTATCCTGCAAATACACTACATACACCACTGTCCTGCCAACACAATACATACACCACTATCCTGCCAATACACTACACACACACCACTGTCCTGCCAACACAATACATACACCACTGTCCTGCCAACACAATACATACACCACTGTCCTGCCAACACACTAAACACACCACTGTCCTGCCAACACACACCACTGTCCTGCCAACACACTACACACACACCACTGTCCTGCCAACACACTAAACACACCACTGTCCTGCCAACACAATACATACACCGCTGTCCTGCCAACACACTACACACACACCACTGTCCTAACAACACAATACATACACCACTGTCCTGCCAACACACTAAACACACCACTGTCCTGCCAACACAATACATACACAACTGTCCTGCCAACACACTAAACACACCACTGTCCTGCCAACACAATACATACACCACTGTCCTACCAACACACACCACTGTTCTGCCAACACACTACACACACCACTGTCCTGCAAACCACTGCACACACCACTGTCCTGCCAACACAATACATACACCACTGTCCTTCCAACACAATACATACACCACTGTCCTGCCAACACACTAAACACACCACTGTCCTGCCAACACACTACACACACACCACTGTTCTGCCAACACAATACATACACCACTGTCCTGCCAACACAATACATACACCACTATCCTGCCAATACACTACACACACCACTGTCCTGCCAACACACTACACACACACCACTGTCCTGCCAAGACAATACATACACCGCTGTCCTACCAACACAATACATACAGCGCTGTCCTGCCAACACACTAAACACACCACTATCCTGACAAAACAATACACACACCACTATCCTGACAAAACAATACATACACCACTGTCCTGACAAAACAATACATACACCACTGTCCTGACAAAACAATACATACACCGCTGTCCTGCCAATACAATACATACACCGCTGTCCTGCCAACAGACTACACACACCACTGTCCTGCCAACACACACCACTGTCCTTCCAACACACTACACACACCACTGTCCTGACAAAACAATACATACACCACTGTCCTGCCAACACACTACACACACAACTGTCCTGCCAACACACACCACTATCCTGCCAACACAATACACACACCACTGTCCTGCCAACACACACCACTGTCCTGCCAACACACACCACTGTCCTGCCAACACACACCACTGTCCTGCCAACACACTACACACACCACTGTCCTGCCAACACACACCACTGTCCTGCCAACACACACCACTGTCCTGCCAACATACACCACTGTCCTGCCAACACAATACATACCCCACTATCCTGCCAATACACTACACACACCACTGTCCTGCCAACACACTACACACACACCACTGTCCTGCCAACACAATACATACACCACTGTCCTGCCAACACAATACATACACCACTGTCCTGCCAACACACTACACACACCACTGTCCTGCCAACACAATACACACACACCACTGTCCTGCCAACACACTACACACACACCACTGTCCTGCCAACACACTACACACACACACCACTGTCCTGCCAACACAATACATACACCGCTGTCCTGCCAACACACTACACACACCACTGTCCTGCCAACACACTACACACACCACTGTCCTGACAAAACAAAACATACACCGCTGTCCTGCCAACACATTACACACACCAATGTCCTGCCAACACACTACACACACCACTGTCCTGACAAAACAATAGATACACCATTGTCCTGCCAACACAATACACACACCACTGTCCTGCCAACACACTACACACACCACTGTCCTGCCAACACACACCACTGTCCTGCCAACACACTACACACACCACTGTCCTGACAAAACAATACATACACCACTGTCCTGCCAACACAATACACACACCACTGTCCTGCCAACACACTACACACACAACTGTCCTGCCAACACACTACACACACCACTGTCCTGCCAACACACACCACTGTCCTGCCAACACACACCACTGTCCTGCCAACACACACCACTATCCTGCCAACACAATACACACACCACTGTCCTGCCAACACACACCACTGTCCTGCCAACACACACCACTGTCGTGCTAACACACACCACTGTCCTGCCAACACACTACACACACCACTGTCCTGCCAACACACACCACTGTCCTGCCAACATACACCACTGTCCTGCCAACACAATACATACACCACTATCCTGCCAATACACTACACACACCACTGTCCTGCCAACACACTACACACACACCACTGTCCTGCCAACACAATGCATACACCACTGTCCTGCCAACACAATACATACACCACTGTCCTGCCAACACACTAAACACAACACTGTCCTGCCAACACACACCACTGTCCTGCCAACACACTACACACACACCACTGTCCTGCCAACACAATACATACACCACTGTCCTGCCAACACACTAAACACACCACTGTCCTGCCAACACAATACATACACCACTGTCCTGCCAACACAATACATACACCGCTGTTCTGCCAACACACTACACACACCACTGTCCTGCCAACACTACACACACACCGGTGTTCTGCCAACACACTACACACACCACTATCCTGCCAAACACTGCACACACCACTGTCCTGCCAACACAATACATACACCACTGTCCTTCCAACACAATACATACACCACTGTCCTGCCAATACACTACACACACCACTGTCCTGCCAACACAATACACACACACCACTGTCCTGCCAACACACTACATACACCACTGTCCTGCCAACACAATACATACACCACTATCCTGCAAATACACTACATATACCACTGTCCTGCCAACACAATACATACACCACTATCCTGCCAATACACTACACACACACACCACTGTCCTGCCAACACAATACATACACCACTGTCCTGCCAACACAATACATACACCACTGTCCTGCCAACACACTAAACACACCACTCTCCTGCCAACACAATACATACACCGCTGTCCTGCCAACACACTACACACACACCACTGTCCTGCCAACACAATACATACACCACTGTCCTGCCAACACACTAAACACACCACTGTCCTGCCAACACAATACATACACAACTGTCCTGCCAACACACTAAACACACCACTGTCCTGCCAACACAATACATACACCACTGTCCTGCCAACACACACCACTGTTCTGCCAACACACTACACACACCACTGTCCTGCAAACCACTGCACACACCACTGTCCTGCCAACACAATACATACACCACTGTCCTTCCAACACAATACATACACCACTGTCCTGCCAACACACTAAACACACCACTGTCCTGCCAACACACTACACACACACCACTGTTCTGCCAACACAATACATACACCACTGTCCTGCCAACACAATACATACCCCACTATCCTGCCAATACACTACACACACCACTGTCCTGCCAACACACTACACACACACCACTGTCCTGCCAACACAATACATACACCACTGTCCTGCCAACACAATACATACACCACTGTCCTGCCAACACACTACACACACCACTGTCCTGCCAACACAATACACACACACCACTGTCCTGCCAACACACTACACACACACCACTGTCCTGCCAACACACTACACACACCACTGTCCTGCCAACACACTACACACACCACTGTCCTGACAAAACAAAACATACACCGCTGTCCTGCCAACACATTACACACACCACTGTCCTGCCAACACACTACACACACCACTGTCCTGACAAAACAATAGATACACCATTGTCCTGCCAACACAATACACACACCACTGTCCTGCCAACACACTACACACACCACTGTCCTGCCAACACACACCACTGTCCTGCCAACACACTACACACACCACTGTCCTGACAAAACAATACATACACCACTGTCCTGCCAACACAATACACACACCACTGTCCTGCCAACACACTACACACACAACTGTCCTGCCAACACACTACACACACCACTGTCCTGCCAACACACACCACTGTCCTGCCAACACACACCACTGTCCTGCCAACACACACCACTATCCTGCCAACACAATACACACACCACTGTCCTGCCAACACACACCACTGTCCTGCCAACACACACCACTGTCGTGCTAACACACACCACTGTCCTGCCAACACACTACACACACCACTGTCCTGCCAACACACACCACTGTCCTGCCAACATACACCACTGTCCTGCCAACACAATACATACACCACTATCCTGCCAATACACTACACACACCACTGTCCTGCCAACACACTACACACACACCACTGTCCTGCCAACACAATGCATACACCACTGTCCTGCCAACACAATACATACACCACTGTCCTGCCAACACACTAAACACAACACTGTCCTGCCAACACACACCACTGTCCTGCCAACACACTACACACACACCACTGTCCTGCCAACACAATACATACACCACTGTCCTGCCAACACACTAAACACACCACTGTCCTGCCAACACAATACATACACCACTGTCCTGCCAACACAATACATACACCGCTGTTCTGCCAACACACTACACACACCACTGTCCTGCCAACACTACACACACACCGGTGTTCTGCCAACACACTACACACACCACTATCCTGCCAAACACTGCACACACCACTGTCCTGCCAACACAATACATACACCACTGTCCTTCCAACACAATACATACACCACTGTCCTGCCAATACACTACACACACCACTGTCCTGCCAACACAATACACACACACCACTGTCCTGCCAACACACTACATACACCACTGTCCTGCCAACACAATACATACACCACTATCCTGCAAATACACTACATACACCACTGTCCTGCCAACACAATACATACACCACTATCCTGCCAATACACTACACACACACCACTGTCCTGCCAACACAATACATACACCACTGTCCTGCCAACACAATACATACACCACTGTCCTGCCAACACACTAAACACACCACTGTCCTGCCAACACACACGACTCTCCTGCCAACACACTACACACACACCACTGTCCTGCCAACACACTAAACACACCACTGTCCTGCCAACACAATACATACACCGCTGTCCTGCCAACACACTACACACACACCACTGTCCTGCCAACACAATACATACACCACTGTCCTGCCAACACACTAAACACACCACTGTCCTGCCAACACAATACATACACAACTGTCCTGCCAACACACTAAACACACCACTGTCCTGCCAACACAATACATACACCACTGTCCTGCCAACACACACCACTGTTCTGCCAACACACTACACACACCACTGTCCTGCAAACCACTGCACACACCACTGTCCTGCCAACACAATACATACACCACTGTCCTTCCAACACAATACATACACCACTGTCCTGCCAACACACTAAACACACCACTGTCCTGCCAACACACTACACACACACCACTGTTCTGCCAACACAATACATACACCACTGTCCTGCCAACACAATACATACACCACTATCCTGCCAATACACTACACACACCAATGTCCTGCCAACACACTACACACACACCACTGTCCTGCCAAGACAATACATACACCGCTGTCCTACCAACACAATACATACAGCGCTGTCCTGCCAACACACTAAACACACCACTATCCTGACAAAACAATACACACACCACTATCCTGACAAAACAATACATACACCACTGTCCTGACAAAACAATACATACACCACTGTCCTGACAAAACAATACATACACCGCTGTCCTGCCAATACAATACATACACCGCTGTCCTGCCAACAGACTACACACACCACTGTCCTGCCAACACACACCACTGTCCTTCCAACACACTACACACACCACTGTCCTGACAAAACAATACATACACCACTGTCCTGCCAACACACTACACACACAACTGTCCTGCCAACACACTACACACACCACTGTCCTGCCAACACACACCACTATCCTGCCAACACAATACACACACCACTGTCCTGCCAACACACACCACTGTCCTGCCAACACACACCACTGTCCTGCCAACACACACCACTGTCCTGCCAACACACTACACACACCACTGTCCTGCCAACACACACCACTGTCCTGCCAACACACACCA
This sequence comes from Salmo salar, assembly GCF_965601325.2. Lineage (NCBI taxonomy): Eukaryota > Metazoa > Chordata > Actinopteri > Salmoniformes > Salmonidae > Salmo > Salmo salar. The sequence continues at coordinate 24,959,891 of NC_138303.1, read as the reverse complement.
CTGTCCTGCCAACATACACCACTGTCCTGCCAACACAATACATACCCCACTATCCTGCCAATACACTACACACACCACTGTCCTGCCAACACACTACACACACACCACTGTCCTGCCAACACAATACATACACCACTGTCCTGCCAACACACTACATACACCACTGTCCTGCCAATACAATACATACACCACTGTCCTGCCAACACAATACATACACCACTGTCCTGCCAACACACTAAACACACCACTGTCCTGCCAACACACACCACTGTCCTGCCAACACACTGCACACACACCACTGTCCTGCCAACACACTAAACACACCACTGTCCTGCCAACACAATACATACACCGCTGTCCTGCCAACACACTACACACACACCACTGTCCTGCCAACACAATACATACACCACTGTCCTGCCAACACACTAAACACACCACTGTCCTGCCAACACAATACATACACAACTGTCCTGGCAACACACTAAACACACCACTGTCCTGCCAACACAATACATACACCACTGTCCTGCCAACACACACCACTGTTCTGCCAACACACTACACACACCACTGTCCTGCCAACCACTGCACACACCACTGTCCTGCCAACACAATACATACACCGCTGTCCTTCCAACACAATACATACACCACTGTCCTGCCAACACACTAAACACACCACTGTCCTGCCAACACACTACACACACACCACTGTCCTGCCAACACAATACATACACCACTGTCCTGCCAACACAATACATACACCACTATCCTGCCAATACACTACACACACCACTGTCCTGCCAACACACTACAAACACACCACTGTCCTGCCAAGACAATACATACACCAATGTCCTGACAAAACAATACATACACCGCTGTCCTGCCAATACACTACACACACCACTGTCCTGCCAACACACTACAAACACACCACTGTCCTGCCAAGACAATACATACACCTCTGTCCTACCAACACAATACATACAGCGCTGTCCTGCCAACACACTAAACACACCACTATCCTGACAAAACAATACACACACCACTATCCTGACAAAACAATACATACACCGCTGTCCTGCCAATACAATACATACACCGCTGTCCTGCCAACACACTACACACACCACTGTCCTGCGAACACACACCACTGTCCTTCCAACACACTACACACACCACTGTCCTGACAAAACAATACATACACCACTGTCCTGCCAACACACTACACACACAACTGTCCTGCCAACACACTACACACACCACTGTCCTGCCAACACACACCACTATCCTGCCAACACAATACACACACCACTGTCCTGCCAACACACACCACTGTCATGCCAACACACACCACTGTCCTGCCAACACACACCACTGTCCTGCCAACACACTACACACACCACTGTCCTGCCAACACACTACACACACACCACTGTCCTGCCAACACAATACATACACCACTGTCCTGCCAACACACTACATACACCACTGTCCTGCCAACACACTAAACACAACACTGTCCTGCCAACACACACCACTGTCCTGCAAACACACTACACACACACCGGTGTTCTGCCAACACACTACACACACCACTATCCTGCCAAAGACTACACACACCACTGTCCTGCCCCTCCACCACGCCCCACACATACATACACCACTGTCCTGCCAACACACTAAACACACACCACTGTCCTGCCAACACACACCACTGTCCTGCCAGCACACTACACACACACCACTGTCCTGCCAACACAATACATACACCACTATCCTGCCAATACACTACACACACCACTGTCCTGCCAACACACTACACACACACCACTGTCCTGCCAACACACTACATACACCACTGTCCTGCCAACACAATACATACACCACTATCCTGCAAATACACTACATACACCACTGTCCTGCCAACACAATACATAGACCACTATCCTGCCAATACACTACACACACCACTGTCCTGCCAACACACTACACACACACCACTGTCCTGCCAACACAATACATACACCACTGTCCTGCCAACACAATACATACACCAGTGTCCTGCCAACACACTAAACACACCACTGTCCTGCCAACACACACCACTGTCCTGCCAACACACTACACACACACCACTGTCCTGCCAACAGAATACATACACCACAGTCCTGCCAACACACTAAACACACCACTGTCCTGCCAACACAATACATACACCAATGTCCTGCCAACACACACCACTGTTCTGCCAACACACTACACACACACCACTGTCCTGCCAACACATTACATACACCACTGTCCTGCCAACACAATACATACACCACTATCCTGCCAATACACTACACACACCACTGTTCTGCCAACACACTACACACACACCACTGTCCTGCCAACACAATACATACACCGCTGTCCTACCAACACAATACATACACCGCTGTCCTGCCAACACACTAAACACACCACTATCCTGACAAAACAATACACACACCACTATCCTGACAAAACAAAACATACACCACTGTCCAGACAATACAATACATACACCAATGTCCTGACAAAACAATACATACACCGCTGTCCTGCCAATACAATACATACACCGCTGTCCTGCCAACACACTACACACACCCTTGTCCTGCCAACACACTACACACACCACTGTCCTGCCAACACAATACATACACCACTGTCCTGCCAACACACTAAACACAACACTGTCCTGCCAACACACACCACTGTCCTGCCAACACACTACAGACACACCACTGTCCTGCCAACACAATACATACACCACTGTCCTGCCAACACACTAAACACACCACTGTCCTGCCAACACAATACATACACCACTGTCCTGCCAACACAATACATACACCGCTGTTCTGTCAACACACTACACACACCATTGTCCTGCCAACACTACACACACACCGGTGTTCTGCCAACACACACACACACCACTATCCTGCCAAACACTGCACACACCACTGTCCTGCCAACACAATACATACACCACTGTCCTTCCAACTCAATACATACACCACTGTCCTGCAAACACACTAAACACACCACTGTCCTGCCAACACACACCACTGTCCTGCCAACACACTACACAAAAACCACTGTCCTGCCAACACAATACATACACCACTGTCCTGCCAACACAATACATACACCACTATCCTGCCAATACACTACACACACCACTGTCCTGCCAACACACTACACACACACCACTGTCCTGCCAACACACTACATACACCACTGTCCTGCCAACACAATACATACACCACTATCCTGCAAATACACTACATACACCACTGTCCTGCCAACACAATACAAACACCACTATCCTGCCAATACATTACACACACACCACTGACCTGCCAACACAATACATACACCACTGTCCTGCCAACACAATACATACACCACTGTCCTGCCAACACACTAAACACACCACTGTCCTGCCAACACACACCACTGTCCTGCCAACACACTACACACACACCACTGTCCTGCCAACACAATACATACACCACTGTCCTGCCAACACACTAAACACACCACTGTCCTACCAACACAATACATACACCGCTGTCCTGCCAACACACTAAACACACCACTGTCCTGCCAACACAATACATACACCACTGTCCTGCCAACACACTAAACACACCACTGTCCTGCCAACACAATACATACACCACTGTCCTGCCAACACACACCACTGTTCTGCCAACACACTACACACACCACTGTCCTGCCAAACACTGCACACACCACTGTCCTGCCAACACAATACATACACCACTGTCCTTCCAACACAATACATACACCACTGTCCTGCCAACACACACCACTGTTCTGCCAACACACTACACACACCACTGTCCTGCCAACACACTACACACACACCACTGTCCTGCCAACACAATACATACACCACTGTCCTGCCAACACAATACATACACCACTATCCTGCCAATACACTACACACACCACTGTCCTGCCAACACACTACACACACACCACTGTCCTGCCAAGACAAAACATTCACCGCTTTCCTGCCAACACAATACATACAGCGCTGTCCTGCCAACACACTAAACACACCACTATCCTGACAAAACAATACACACACCACTATCCTGACAAAACAATACATACACCACTGTCCTGACAAAACAATACATACACCACTGTCCTGACAAAACAATACATACACCGCTGTCCTGCCAATACAATACATACACCGCTCTCCTGCCAACACACTACACACACCACTGTCCTGCCAACACACACCACTGTCCTTCCAACACACTACACACACCACTGTCCTGACAAAACAATACATACACCACTGTCCTGCCAACACAATACACACACCACTGTCCTGCCAACACACTACACACACAACTGTCCTGCCAACACACTACACACACCACTGACCTGGCAACACACACCACTGTCCTGCCAACACACACCACTGTCCTGCCAACACACACCACTGTCCTGCCAACACACACCACTGTCCTGCCAACATACACCACTGTCCTGCAAACACAATACATACACCACTATCCTGCCAATACACTACACACACCACTGTCCTGCCAAAACACTACACACACACCACTGTCCGGCCAACACAATACATACACCACTGTCCTGCCAACACACTAAACACAACACTGTCCTGCCAACACACACCACTGTCCTGCCAACACACTACACACACACCACTGTCCTGCCAACACAATACATACACCACTGTCCTGCCAACACACTAAACACACCACTGTCCTGCCAACACAATACATACACCACTGTCCTGCCAACACAATACATACACCGCTGTTCTGCCAACACACTACACACACCACTGTCCTGCCAACACACTACACACACACCACTGTCCTGCCAACACAATACATACACCACTGTCCTGCCAACACAATACATACACCACTATCCTGCCAATACACTACACACACCACTGTCCTGCCAACACACTACACACACACCACTGTCCTGCCAAGACAAAACATTCACCGCTTTCCTGCCAACACAATACATACAGCGCTGTCCTGCCAACACACTAAACACACCACTATCCTGACAAAACAATACACACACCACTATCCTGACAAAACAATACATACACCACTGTCCTGACAAAACAATACATACACCACTGTCCTGACAAAACAATACATACACCGCTGTCCTGCCAATACAATACATACACCGCTGTCCTGCCAACACACTACACACACCACTGTCCTGCCAACACACACCACTGTCCTTCCAACACACTACACACACCACTGTCCTGACAAAACTATACATACACCACTGTCCTGCCAACACAATACACACACCACTGTCCTGCCAACACACTACACACACAACTGTCCTGCCAACACACTACACACACCACTGACCTGGCAACACACACCACTGTCCTGCCAACACACACCACTGTCCTGCCAACACACACCACTGTCCTGCCAACACACACCACTGTCCTGCCAACATACACCACTGTCCTGCAAACACAATACATACACCACTATCCTGCCAATACACTACACACACCACTGTCCTGCCAAAACACTACACACACACCACTGTCCGGCCAACACAATACATACACCACTGTCCTGCCAACACACTAAACACAACACTGTCCTGCCAACACACACCACTGTCCTGCCAACACACTACACACACACCACTGTCCTGCCAACACAATACATACACCACTGTCCTGCCAACACACTAAACACACCACTGTCCTGCCAACACAATACATACACCACTGTCCTGCCAACACAATACATACACCGCTGTTCTGCCAACACACTACACACACCACTGTCCTGCCAACACTACACACACACCGGTTTTCTGCCAACACACTACACACACCACTATCCTGCCAAACACTGCACACACCACTGTCCTGCCAACACAATACATACACCACTGGCCTTCCAACACAATACATACACCACTGTCCTGCCAACACACTAAACACACCACTGTCCTGCCACGTCACACCACTGTCCTGCCAACACACTACACACACACCACTGTCCTGCCAACACAATACATACACCACTGTCCTGCCAACACAATACATACACCACTATCCTGCCAATACACTACACACACCACTGTCCTGCCAACACACTACACACACACCACTGTCCTGCCAACACACTACATACACCACTTTCCTGCCAACACAATACATACACCACTATCCTGCAAATACACTACATACACCACTGTCCTGCCAACACAATACATACACCACTATCCTGCCAATACACTACACACACCACTGTCCTGCCAACACACTACACACACAACACTGTCCTGCCAACACAATACATACACCACTGTCCTGCCAACACAATACATACACCAGTGTCCTGCCAACACACTAAACACACCACTGTCCTGCCAACACACTACATACACCACTGTCCTGCCAACACACACCACTGTTCTGCCAACACACTACACACACACCACTGTCCTGCCAACACAATACATACACCACTGTCCTGCCAACACAATACATACACCACTATCCTGCCAATACACTACACACACCACTGTCCTGCCAACACACTACACACACACCACTATCCTGCAAATACACTACATACACCACTGTCCTGCCAACACAATACATACACCACTATCCTGCCAATACACTACACACACCACTGTCCTGCCAACACACTACACACACACCACTGTCCTGCCAACACAATACATACACCACTGTCCTGCCAACACAATACATACACCAGTGTCCTGCCAACACACTAAACACACCACTGTCCTGCCAACACACACCACTGTCCTGCCAACACACTACACACACACCACTATCCTGCCAATACACTGCACACACCACTGTCCTGCCAACACACTACACACACACCACTGTCCTGCCAACACAATACATACACCGCTGTCCTGCCAACACAATACATACACCGCTGTCCTGCCAACACACTAAACACACCACTATCCTGACAAAACAATACACACACCACTATCCTGACAAAACAATACATACACCACTGTCCTGACAAAACAATACATACACCAATGTCCTGACAAAACAATACATACACCGCTGTCCTGCCAATACAATACATACACCACTGTCCTGCCAACACAATACATACACCTCTGTCCTGCCAACACACTACACACCACTGTCCTGACAAAACAATACATACACCACTGTCCTGCCAACACAATACATACACTGCTGTCCTGCCAACACACTACACACACCACTGGCCTGCCAACACACTACACACACCACTGTCCTGCCAACACACTACTCACACCACTGTCCTGCCAACACATTACACACACCACTGTCCTGCCAACACACTACACACACACCACTGTCCTGCCAACACAATACACACACCACTGTCCTGCCAACACAATACATACACCATTGGCCTGTCAACACAATACATACAACGCTGTCCTGCCAACACACTACACACGCCGCTGTCCTGCCAACACACTACACACACCACTGTCCTGCCAACACAATACACACACCACTGTCCTGCCAACACAATACATACACCACTGTCCTGCCAAGACACTACACACACACCACTGTCCTGCCAACACAATACACACACCACTGTCCTGCCAACACACTACACACACCACTGTCCTGCCAACACACACCACTGTCCTTCCAACACACTACACACACCACTGTCCTGACAAAACAATACATACACCACTGTCCTGCCAACACAATACACACACCACTGTCCTGCCAACACACTACACACACAACTGTCCTGCCAACACACTACACACACCACTGACCTGGCAACACACACCACTGTCCTGCCAACACACACCACTGTCCTGCCAACACACACCACTGTCCTGCCAACACACACCACTGTCCTGCCAACATACACCACTGTCCTGCAAACACAATACATACACCACTATCCTGCCAATACACTACACACACCACTGTCCTGCCAACACACTACACACACACCACTGTCCTGCCAACACAATACATACACCACTGTCCTGCCAACACACTAAACACAACACTGTCCTGCCAACACACACCACTGTCCTGCCAACACACTACACACACACCACTGTCCTGCCAACACAATACATACACCACTGTCCTGCCAACACACTAAACACACCACTGTCCTACCAACACAATACATACACCACTGTCCTGCCAACACAATACATACACCGCTGTTCTGCCAACACACTACACACACCACTGTCCTGCCAACACTACACACACACCGGTGTTCTGCCAACACACTACACACACCACTATCCTGCCAAACACTGCACACACCACTGTCCTGCCAACACAATACATACACCACTGGCCTTCCAACACAATACATACACCACTGTCCTGCCAACACACTAAACACACCACTGTCCTGCCAACACACACCACTGTCCTGCCAACACACTACACACACCACTGTCCTGCCAACACAATACATACACCACTGTCCTGCCAACACAATACATACACCACTATCCTGCCAATACACTACACACACCACTGTCCTGCCAACACACTACACACACACCACTGTCCTGCCCTCACACTACATACACCACTTTCCTGCCAACACAATACATACACCACTATCCTGCAAATACACTACATACACCACTGTCCTGCCAACACAATACATACACCACTATCCTGCCAATACACTACACACACCACTGTCCTGCCAACACACTACACACACAACACTGTCCTGCCAACACAATACATACACCACTGTCCTGCCAACACAATACATACACCAGTGTCCTGCCAACACACTAAACACACCACTGTCCTGCCAACACACTACATACACCACTGTCCTGCCAACACACTACACACACACCACTGTCCTGCCAACACAATACATACACCACTGTCCTGCCAACACACACCACTGTTCTGCCAACACACTACACACACACCACTGTCCTGCCAACACAATACATACACCACTGTCCTGCCAACACAATACATACACCACTATCCTGCCAATACACTACACACACCACTGTCCTGCCAACACACTACACACACACCACTATCCTGCAAATACACTACATACACCACTGTCCTGCCAACACAATACATACACCACTATCCTGCCAATACACTACACACACCACTGTCCTGCCAACACACTACACACACACCACTGTCCTGCCAACACAATACATACACCACTGTCCTGCCAACACAATACATACACCAGTGTCCTGCCAACACACTAAACACACCACTGTCCTGCCAACACACACCACTGTCCTGCCAACACACTACACACACACCACTATCCTGCCAATACACTGCACACACCACTGTCCTGCCAACACACTACACACACACCACTGTCCTGCCAACACAATACATACACCGCTGTCCTGCCAACACAATACATACACCGCTGTCCTGCCAACACACTAAACACACCACTATCCTGACAAAACAATACACACACCACTATCCTGACAAAACAATACATACACCACTGTCCTTACAAAACAATACATACACCAATGTCCTGACAAAACAATACATACACCGCTGTCCTGCCAATACAATACATACACCACTGTCCTGCCAACACAATACATACACCTCTGTCCTGCCAACACACTACACACCACTGTCCTGACAAAACAATACATACACCACTGTCCTGCCAACACAATACATACACTGCTGTCCTGCCAACACACTACACACACCACTGGCCTGCCAACACACTACACACACCACTGTCCTGCCAACACACTACTCACACCACTGTCCTGCCAACACAATACACACACCACTGTCCTGCCAACACACTACACACACACCACTGTCCTGCCAACACAATACACACACCACTGTCCTGCCAACACAATACATACACCATTGGCCTGTCAACACAATACATACACCGCTGTCCTGCCAACACACTACACACGCCGCTGTCCTGCCAACACACTACACACACCACTGTCCTGCCAACACAATACACACACCACTGTCCTGCCAACACAATACATACACCACTGTCCTGCCAAGACACTACACACACACCACTGTCCTGCCAACACAATACACACACCACTGTCCTGCCAACACACTACACACACCACTGTCCTGCCAACACACTACACACACCACTGTCCTGCCAACACACTTCACACACCACTGTCCTGCCAACACACACCACTGTCCTGCCAACACACTACACACACCACTGTCCTGCCAACACACTACACACACCACTGTCCTGCCAACACACACCACTGTCCTGCCAACACACACCACTGTCCTGCCAACACACACCACTGTCCTGCCAACACACACCACTGTCCTGCCAACACACTACACACACCACTGTCCTGCCAACACACTACACACACCACTGTCCTGCCAACACACTACACACACCACTGTCCTGCCAACACACACCACTGTCCTGCCAACACAATACACACACCACTGTCCTGCCAACACACTACACACACCACTGTCCTTCCAACACACGACATACACCACTGTCCTGCCAACACACATAAGTGTCCTGTCAAAGAAAGGCACAGAGTTAAACAAAAGAAAACCTTTATACTCTACCCCTCCTTACTAAAGAGAGGCTTTGCAGTGGAATCTCCCCACTTTGTGCACCTCACTGCCCTGCCAGAGTGAGGATGGGAACTACTATAGACCCCTCTATGAGAGATACAAATCAAATCAAATTGTATTTGTCACATGCACCGGTGTAGACCAGGTGTAGACCTTGCAATGAAAAGCTTACTTACAAACCCTTAACCAACAATGCAGTTTTAAGAGATAAGATACAGTTCCTGTTCTGTATTCTCTTGTACTTCCTTGGTTACCTTCTGCTTTACTTGACTCTATTCTACTGTACAACATAAAGGTTAGGCTATTAGTGACAGCCCTCTCTCCTTGTCCTGTAGTGTCAGACAGTCCGTTCCCTAAAGAGGCCTTCTCCATCGGGGAGGAGGAGGAGAAGGAGAGGGAGAATACGGTGGAGGGCCCTCCGGAGGTGGAGGATGTAGATGAGTGCCAGTTTTACCAGGGAACACTATGCCACCACAGGTGTATCAACACCCCTGGCTCCTTCAGGTGTGCCTGCTACCCTGGCTATGTACTGCAGAAGGACGAGGTCAGCTGTGTGCCAGGTAAAGGAAAACTACTCTTAGGTTGTTAGAGTATGTCAGAGTACTGTACAGTACCATGCACTGTACTGTACAGTACTCCACAATACTGTATGTGCAAGACCACATAGCTATTAGCCTGGTTGCCTGTCTGTTTGGGCCTTGAATAATGGCACACAGTTGCCTTAATTGGCAATACGATGACACATTGGATAAAAACAGATTGGCACCTAGGCTAATAACTAAAGTATAGAACAGTTATGTTTAATTACATAAAACAAGTGAAGGATGACTGATTCCAGAGTGGAGTACCTTTGTGCCAAACCATTTTTCACAGCCACTCTCTCAACAGTATGATTAACAGCCTTCTGTGTTTTCAGACTCCTGCCAGACTCTATCTGTCCATATTTGTCCACACTTTTGACAGCATATGATTTTCCTGCTCTGGCCTGAACATTGCTTCCTGCCTACTGTCTCTGATTCAGACTGATAATTGTTATTCAGATCTCATTTATACATTTTTTTATTATATTTTTTATGTGTACCCCTTTTATCCCCAATTTTGTGATATCCAGTTGATAGTTACAGTCTTGTCCCATCGCTGCAACTCCCGTACGGACTCAGGATAGGTGAAGGTCGAGAGCCATGCGTCCTCTGAAACACCCCCCCCCCCCAAGCTGCACTGCTTCTTGACACACTACTCACTTAACCCCGAAGCCAGCCGCACCAATGTGTCGGAGGAAACACCGTACAGCTGGCGACCGGGGCCAGCGTGCAGGCGCCCGGGCCGCCACAAGGAGTCGCTAGAGCGTGATGGGACAAGGACATCCCAGCCAGCCAAACCCTCCCTAACCCGGACGACGCTGGGCCAATTGTGCGCCGCCTCAAATGTCTCCCAGTCGCGGCCGGCTGCGACACAGCCTGAGATCGAACCCGGATCTGTAGTGACACCTCTAGCACTGATTAGTGCCATAGACCGCTGTGCCACCCGGGAGGCCCCCAGATCTCATACTGTTTTGATAAAGCTTTTCTTCACAGTTATCAGTAGCCTTCATACATTTAGACAAGTAAAGACAGTATGTTCAGGTATTTCCAACCTACTGTACTGTAGGCTACTGTAAGTGTGCCATACATTTATCGAATGGGGCTTTCACCAGCACAAGCCTGTCTCAACAGGAATCTAATGTGAAACCTACTTTACAGAAAGGTGCAGTGAGTCTGCAGGCTGATAAAAACCCAGGTTTGTCTGCAGGCCATGCCTTTTCCTGTCATGCCTCAACTCTCTGTCTCTAAGGGAACTTTAATCTGTGCCCTGTTGCTGCCTAACCTCATATCTGTGGATGAATTGAAGGCATTTCACAGCTCTCTCTTCTCAGGGCTGCGTGGGACGCTACCGTCCCACCCACAGTTCACGCTATTCAACAGCCAGTGAAAAATCAGAGCGCCAAATTCAAAACAACAAAATGTCATAATTCAAAGTTCTCAAACATACAACTATTTTACACCATTTTAAAGATAAACCTCTCCTTAATCCAACCACATTGTCCGATTTCAAAAAGGCTTTACTTCGAAAGCATAAAGTTAGATTATGTTAGGACAGTGCCAACAAAAGAAAAACCACACAGCCATTTTCCAAGCAGGAGAGGGGTCACAAAAACTATAAATACAGCTAAAATTAAGCACTAACCTTTGATGATCTTCATCAGATGACACTCCTAGGACTCAATGTTACAGAATACATGTATGTTTTGTTTGATAAAGTTCATATTTATATCCCCAAAAAACATTTTACATTGGCGTATGATGTTCAGAAAATATTTTTCCTCCAAAACTGCCGGTGAACCAGCACAACAATTTACAAAAATACTCATCATAAATGTTGATAAAATATTAAACTGTTATTCAAAGAATTATAGATAAACATCTCCTGAATGCAACCGCTGTGACAGATTTCAAAAAAGCTTCACGGGGAAAGCACACTTTCCCCGTGAATACAACAGGCAATACAGATACCCGCCATTTTGGAGTCATCTAAAATCATAAATAGCATTATAAATATTCACTTACCTTTGATGATCTTCATCAGAAGGCACTTCCAGGAATCCCAGGTCCACAATAAATGTTGTTTTGTTCGATAAAGTCCATCATTTATGTCCAAATACCTCCTTGTTGTTAGCGCGTTCAGTAAGCTACTCCAAATGTAGGAAGTGCGCCCAAAATTTCACAACAAAAAGCCCAAAAAAGTTCTATTTACATTCGTTGAAACATGTCAAACGTTATATAGCATCAATCTTTAGGGCCTTTTTAACATAAAACTTCAATAATATTCCAACCGGACGATTCCAATGTCTTGAAAAACGTTATGGAACACAGCTACCTCATCACGTGAACGCGCGCCACAAAACTCATGTAATTTTCTGAGTCACCAACTTCCCGGCCTTCTTGTTCGCTCTGTGTTCACCGCAAAAGCCTGAAACTAGGTTCTAAAGACTGTTGACATCTAGTGTAAGCCTTAGGAAGTGCAAAATGAACCCTAAGTCACTGTGTGTTAGATAGGCAATGACTTGAAAAGACTATAAGCATCAGATTTCCCACTTCCTGGTTGGATTTTTCTCAGGTTTTTGCCTGCCATATGAGTTGTGTTATACTCACAGACATCATTCAAACAGTTTTAGAAACTTCAGAGTGTACTAATAACATGCAAATATTTGACTCTGGGCCCGAGTATTAGGCAGTTTACTCTGGGCACGTTTTTCATCCGAAATCGAAAATACTGCCCCCTATACCTTGACAGGTTAACCACCAAGACAGGATGACTGGGCGGTTTGTTGGTTATACTGTTTAATTAGTATTTTCCGTGATGAGTTTATTTCTGTTTTCACAGAGACGGTAGATGAAGAGAACAAGTTGAGAGAGGATGACAGGCCAGAGGTGGAGTCTACCTCCACCACACCCTCCACCACTCCAACCTCTGTTAACCCCTGTGAGGGTGGGTAGAACCTGACAGCAGGCCAGAGTGGTGCCTATCTACTGTAGACCTGGCAGACTACAATGTCGACTGTGTTTTCATACCTTAAAATCAGTCATTAGTCTTGATAGAAGAACCCAAATGTATGTCTGGAATCAGTGTGTGGAAGTAGTCCCATTATGATGGTGCGCCAGCATTAGAGGAATCATAGTGGAACACCATATTTGGTACAGAATAGAAAGGTAAATGAAGACACCCATTAGTCCGCTTAGAGAGCACAAAGCCTAGAAGGTTTTCAGTCATGCACCCTTCTAGAATAGTTCATGTCACATTCCTTCACATGACAGATGTTTCCTCCTTCAGTTTAATACTTTAACCACCTTTGTCCATTTTAGTTATGTTTGACCCATTGTACTTTTAAATGTTACATACAAGTTTTAAGATTGCATCAAAGGCCACAAAGCTCCTGTGTGTATTGCGAAGTATCCAGCCATTCCCATGTAGTCCAGCATAGTATGTAGTGGGGGTCTCCTCAGGGTGTGTGTTTGGCTCCATAATTCCAGGGTGGGGATCCCGCCCCATTGGGACGCAGGAGGAAATACAATCCGAACAGGTCAGGGGTCAAAGTGGAAACAGGAAATGAGTACACATGGATACAGTAAATCAGAGGTTATATAACACACACACACACACACACACACACACACACACACACACACACACACACACACACACACACACACACACACACACACACACACACACACACACACACACACACACACACACACACCCCGAGCCAGGGACTGCCCTGTGACGTATGTCACCTTGACTACTGTTGTGTTGTGGTGTGTTTTGGTGTGATGTTGAGCTGTGTTGTGACCCTTTGAGCAGGAAATGGCCTCTGTATGCAACAGTGCTCCTCAGTGGCTGGTAGACCTGGCTGCTCCTGTTTCCCTGGATTCTCTCTGATGGCTGACGGACAATCCTGTGAAGGTAAGAAAAAAGACATGCACGCACGCACGCACGCACACACACACACACACACACAAACACAGAGGGCACATCAGCTCAGTATTTCAGCAGTTCCAGTCGGGCAGACTCTGAATGGCTGTCACTGACTCCAGTCTCTCCTCAGTCTCCCCCCAGTGCCCCCGGAGCAGAGCAGAGCTGCTCTCTGTGTACAAGATTAGCAACGGTCATCGTAATTGTTTAAAGTTATTCTAATAAATGCAACAGTTGGACAATGAATGAAGATATTGACTGAATTATAGCACAAAAAACATTGAACTGGCACGGACATAATGAATGGAATTCCAGTATTAAATGTATTGTCAAATGTCACTTTTTTTCTTATATATATATATATATATATATATATATATACCTTACCAGTCACAAGTTTGGACACATCTACTCATTCCAAGGTTTTTATTTATTTGTACTATTTTCTACATTGTAGAATAATAGTGAAGATAACAAAACTATGAAATAACACATATGGAATCATGTAGTAACCAAAAAAGTGTTAAACAAATCAAAATAAATTTCATATTTGAGATTCTTAAAATTAGCCACCCTTTGCCTTGATGACAGCTTGGCTCACTCTTGGCATTCTCTCAACCAGCTTCATGAGGTAGTCACCTGGAATGCTTTTCCAACAGTCTTGAAGGAGTTCCCACATATGCTGAGCACTTGTTGGGTGCTTTTCCTTCACTCTGCGGTCCAACTCATTCCAAACCATCTCAATTGGATTGAGGTCGGGTGATTGTGGAGGCCAGGTCATCTGATGCAGCACTCCATCACTCTCCCTGGTCAAATAACCCTTACACAGCCTGGAGGTGTGTTTTGGGTCATTGTCCTGTTGGAAAACAAATTATGTTTGTGTTTGATGTATTTGATACCATTCCACTCATCCTGTTCCAGCCATTACCATAAGCCCATCCTCCCCAATTAGGTGCCACCAACCTCATGTGACTTTAAAATTAAATGTGCCTTATTTGCATATACACTGGGTGTATTTGCATACAATAATACATTAATATAAAGGAGTGGGCTGCAACCACCAGAAACTTGTCTCTAGGCCTACCTGTGCTCTACTGCCTCGCTACAGTGCCTTGCGAAAGTATTCGGCCCCCTTGAACTTTTCAACCTTTTGCCACATTTCAGGCTTCAAACATAAAGATATAAAACTGTATTTTTTTTGTGAAGAATCAACAACAAGTGGGACACAATCATGAAGTGGAACGAAATTTATTGGATATTTCAAACTTTTTTAACAAATAAAAAACTGAAAAATTGGGCGTGCAAAATTATTCAGCCCCTTTACTTTCAGTGCAGCAAACTCTCTCCAGAAGTTCAGTGAGGATCTCTGAATGATCCAATGTTGACCTAAATGACTAATGATGATAAATAGAATCCACCTGTGTGTAATCAAGTCTCCGTATAAATGCACCTGCTCTGTGATAGACTCAGAGGTCCGTTTAAAGTGCAGAGAGCATCATGAAGAAGGAAGGAACACACCAGGCAGGTCCGAGATACTGTTGTGGAGAAGTTTAAAGCCGGATTTGGATACAAAAAGATTTCCCAAGCTTTAAACATCCCAAGGAGCACTGTGCAAGCGATAATATTGAAATGGAAGGAGTATCAGACCACTGCAAATCTACGAAGACCCGGCCGTCCCTCTAAACTTTCAGCTCATACAAGGAGAAGACTGATCAGAGATGCAGCCAAGAGGCCCATGATCACTCTGGATGAACTGCAGAGATCTACAGCTGAGGTGGGAGACTCTGTCCATAGGACAACAATCAGTCGTATACTGCACAAATCTGGCCTTTATGGAAGAGTGGCAAGAAGAAAGCCATTTCTTAAAGATATCCATAAAAAGTGTAGTTTAAAGTTTGCCACTAGCCACCTGGGAGACACACCAAACATGTGGAAGAAGGTGCTCTGGTCAGATGAAACCAAAATCGAACTTTTTGGCAACAATGCAAAACGTTATGTTTGGCGTAAAAGCAACACAGCTCATCACCCTGAACACACCATCCCCACTGTCAAACATGGTGGTGGCAGCATCATGGTTTGGGCCTGCTTTTCTTCAGCAGGGGCAGGGAAGATGGTTAAAATTGATGGGAAGATGGATGGAGCCAAATACAGGACCATTCTGGAAGAAAACCTGATGGAGTCTGCAAAAGACCTGAGACTGGGACGGAGATTTGTCTTCCAACAAGACAATGATCCAAAACATAAAGCAAAATCTACAATGGAATGGTTCACAAATAAACATATCCAGGTGTTAGAATGGCCAAGTCAAAGTACAGACCTGAATCCAATTGAGAATCTGTGGAATGAACTGAAAACTGCTGTTCACAAACGCTCTCCATCCAACCTCACTGAGCTCGAGCTGTTTTGCAAGGAGGAATGGGCAAAAATGTCAGTCTCTCGATGTGCAAAACTGATAGAGACATACCCCAAGCGACTTACAGCTGTAATCGCAGCAAAAGGTGGCGCTACAAAGTATTAACTTAAGGGGGCTGAATAATTTTGCACGGCCAATTTTTCAATTTTTTATTTGTTAAAAAAGTTTGAAATATCCAATAAATTTCGTTCCACTTCATAATTGTGTCCCACTTGTTGTTGATTCTTCACAAAAAATTACAGTTTTATATCTTCATGTTTGAAGCCTGAAATGTGGCAAAAGGTCGAAAAGTTCAAGGGGGCCGAATACTTTCGCAAGGCACTGTAATTATTAATTACCATTGTTATCATGTTCTCTTGCCTGATTCAACAAGTGTGTCAAGAGAAGGATACCCATGCAATTTAAAATCACAACTCTTGGCTCTAGATTACACCTATGTAAGAATGTTGTTCATTGACTACAGCTCAGCATTCAACACCATAGTACCCTCCAAGCTCATCATTAAGCTTGAGGCCCTGGGTCTCGACCCCGCCCTTTACAACTGGGTCCTAGACTTCCTGACGGGCCGCCCCCAGGTGATGAATGTAGGAAACAACATCTCCACTTCACTGATCCTCAACACTGGGGCCCCACAAAGGTGCGTGCTCAGGCCCCTCCTGTACTCCCTGTTCACCCATGACTGTGTGGCCATGCATGACTCCAACACCATCATCAAGTTTGCAGACAAAACAACAGTCGTGGGCTTAATTACCAACTACGACGAGACGGCCTACAGGGAGGAGGTGAGGGCACTCGGAGTGTGGTGTCAGGAAAACAACCTCTCACTCAACGTCAACAAAACAAAGGAGATGATCGTGGACTTCAGGAAACAGCAGAGGGAGCACACCCCTATCCAAATCAACGGGACAGTAGTGGAGAAGGTGGAAAGTTTTAAGTTCCTCAGCGTACACATCACGGATAAACTGAAATTGTCCAACTACACAGACAGGGTGGTGAAGAAGGCGCAACAGCACCTCTTCAACCTCAGGAGGCTGAAGAAATTTGGCTTGTCACCTAAAACCTCATCGAGAGCATCCTGTCGGGCTGTATCACCGCCTGGTATGGCAACTGCACAGCCCACAACCGTAAGGCTCTCCAGAGGGGGTTGCGGTCTGCACAACGCATCACCGGGGGCAAACTACCTGCCCTCCTGGACACCTACAGCACCCGATGTCACAGGAAGGCCAAAAAGATAATCAAGGACAACAACCACCTGAGCCACTGCCTGTTCACCCTGATATCATCCAGAAGGCGAGGTCAGTACAGGTGCATCAAAGCTGGGACTGAGAGACTGAAAAACAGCTTCTATCTCAAGGCCATCAGACTGCTAAACAGCCATCACTAACACAGAGAGGCTGCTGCCTACATACAGACTTGAAATCATTGGCCACTTTAATAAATGGATCACTGTCACTTTAATAATGTTTACATATATTGCATTAGTCATCTCATATGTATATACTGTATCTTATACCATCTATTGTATCTTGCCTATGCCGCTCGGTCATCGCTCATCCATATATTTAAATGTATATATTGTTATTTCATCACTTTACTTAGATTTGTGTGTATTAGGTAGTTTTTGTGGAATTGTTAGATTACTTGTTAGATATTACTGCACTGTCGGAACTAGAAGCACAAGCATTTCGTAACACCCGCAATATCATCTGCTAACCATGTGTATGTGACCAGTAACACCTGCTAATCATGTGTATGTGACCAGTAACACCTGCTAATCATGTGTATGTGACCAGTAACACCTGCTAATCATGTGTATGTGACCAGTAACACCTGCTAATCATGTGTATGTGACCAGTAACACCTGCTAATCATGTGTATGTGACCAGTAACACCTGCTAATCATGTGTATGTGACCAGTAAACTGTGATGTGAGATCAGACATAATATCGCTATCATCCCAGTTTTCCTTTTTGGAAAGATGCTTTTATTTCAGCGCATCTAATTTGTAAACATTTCAAATTTATTAAATCATACCTTTTTTCAATTGCACAAACATCAATACCCATAAAAATAAAGTTATCTTTCTTCCCTTTCTTGTGATGTAACTGCCGAGACGATGCGTGAAATCCCAGACGAAACATTTGTGTTTTTATAGAGGCAACAGAATGCCGATGCATTCCATTGAGCCCATTTCAGCCATTACTGGAGTGTGTTTGGCAGATCATAACAAAGGTTTCCCCGGTCATTACATTAACGGGAACACACTAATGGCACAAGCAAGAGTTGGAAAGAGTCACCAGAGTAAAATGAAAGCAATCAATCCAGATTTAAGTGACAAGTGGATTTTGCACTCCTCAAACACAGGAAATGGAAAGGTCCTCAGGTGGGCGGAGCATGCACATTGCTAACCAGAGTACTAATCCCCTTTTCTCACAGTGACATTGGAAGCGAAGACGCCAGGCTGCAGACTAACAGAGCCTTGTACTTGGAGGCAGGCTCCACTATGTGATTAAATGTGTTTCTATCTTTGTGATCTCACACTGTCCCTACAGTACAACACGCCACACACGTCTACTAGTTGAGACACAATATGGGATTGTATGGTTGTTACGATGAAGCTAATTAGTGAGCTAATGTATCTGTTTAAGTAATCTCGTAGAAAAGCATATGTTACGCCACCCTTGTTAGAGATTGCTCGGATTCCATATTAAAGGGATAAGCCATCGCTTCTTGCAGACTGAGACTTCCTGCTTGGTGGCAGTGGATTGTTCTGTTGTGACATGGTGGTGCAGTGTTTTGACAGATCTCTCATTGTGTGAGACTTACACCCTGTGGCTGTGCCCCCAATCCCTTCTCTCTGTGGAGGCCAGGCTGCTTAATCTATTTAGGACTGCCCCTGTGTTACACTAAGAATTTAACAGGACTAGGGGTGACTAGGGTATTCCAATGTGCTTACTTTCCCTCTCTATTTCTCTCACTTACTCTGATTTACCCTTTCCATCCCACTCCCCTCTCTCTCCATCTTGTCTCATGCTTTCATTCTCTCTTTTTGCTTTTGTATCTCCCCTCCTACACTCTTGGTGTCTCCCTTGGTGTCTCCCTTGGTGTCTCTCTTGGTGTCTCTCTTGGTGTCTCCCTTGGTGTCTCCCTTGGTGTCTCTCTCGGTGTCTCTCTCGGTGTCTCTTGGTTTCTCTCCACCACTCTCTCCTTTCACACAGATATCAATGAGTGTTTGATGTCCACTCGTACCTGTCAGATGAACGAGAGATGTGTGAACACGGCTGGTAGTTTTGTGTGTCGGCGTCAGATCACCTGCTCTCTGGGTTACCAGATCAACAACGACGTCTGTGAAGGTATGGAGACAGTACAGTAGCTGCAAACTGTACAACACCCAAATCATTCACTCTCCAGTATAGGTGTAACTAGTAGCAACACAACAACTGGTGTGTATTCATTTGACCTTTCACAATGTGAGGAAAGCACATTGTTTAGTTTTACAATCACAGTTGCCACCCATGGGAGTGACTACGAGTCAGAGATTGGGAGCTGCCAATTAGATCCTGAACCATGTAAGCTACATTTTTCAACTGACCACACAAACAAGTCTGTTTGATGCTGAATATGATTACAAACAAGATATTAGCATTGGGTTTTGCCTGCATACCCTCTATTAGAAGATCTCACTTGACTTGTGTTTATGTCGGTGGAGAATGTAAAATGCTCCAACACAAAAAGAAACCTCACAGCCTTCATCATTATTTCCGTTGCCCACACTTGGCAGGATACACTAACTCTGGGCTCTTACACACAGCCAGTGTGCTCTGAGATAGAGCTATGAGATGAGCAAGTTGTTAAAGTTCTGTTGTTGACTACTGGAAGGAAATGGAGAGAGAGATGGGTCTCAGAGATGGGTCTCTTCTGCTCTGGTGGAGGGTGTTAGAGTACGGGCTACAGCTGCTCTGGTGGAGAGTGTTAGAGTAGGGGCTACAGCTGCTCTGGTGGAGAGTGGTTAGAGTAGGGGCTACAGCTGCTCTGGTGGAGAGTGTTAGAGTAGGGGCTACAGCTGCTCTGGTGGAGAGTGTTAGAGTAGGGGCTACAGCTGCTCTGGTGGAGAGTGTTAGAGTAGGGGCTACAGCTGCTCTGGTGGAGAGTGGTTAGAGTAGGGGCTACAGCTGCTCTGGTGGAGAGTGGTTAGAGTAGGGGCTACAGCTGCTCTGGTGGAGGGTGTTAGAGTAGGGGCTACAGCTGCTCTGGTGGAGATTGGTTAGAGTAGGGGCTACAGCTGCTCTGGTGGAGAGTGTTAGAGTAGGGGCTACAGCTGCTCTGGTGGAGAGTGTTAGAGTAGGGGCTACAGCTGCTCTGGTGGAGAGTGTTAGAGTAGGGGCTACAGCTGCTCTGGTGGAGAGTGTTAGAGTAGGGGCTACAGCTGCTCTGGTGGAGAGTGTTAGAGTAGGGGCTACAGCTGCTCTGGTAGGGAGTGTTAGAGTAGGGGCTACAGCTGCTCTGGTAGAGAGTGTTAGAGTAGGGGCTACAGCTGCTCTGGTGGAGAGTGGTTAGAGTAGGGGCTACAGCTGCTCTGGTGGAGAGTGGTTAGAGTAGGGGCTACAGCTGCTCTGGTAGAGAGTGTTAGAGTAGGGGCTACAGCTGCTCTGGTAGAGAGTGTTAGAGTAGGCACTACAGCTGCTCTGGTAGGGAGTGTTAGAGTAGGGGCTACAGCTGCTCTGGTGGAGAGTGTTAGAGTAGGGGCTACAGCTGCTCTGGGCTTCAACGGAAATTAAACTCCCACCGCAGTGAGTCAACCAAATGAGCATTTAAACACGGTGCTCATAACTGCTGCCACTTCTGTCAGCTGGTTGGAGTGTGGGATCGAGACTGTGTTGTTATGTTTCTACTCCTCTTTCAATTCCCTGCCCATTACTTCACATCAATTAAACTCCCCTCTCATCGACTGAAGTCCCGTCCCCTCCGACATCTTACAAAGAAAGCAAATTCTCTCCTCACTGCTTACTCCAGGAGTTGATTGTCTTCCCCAATTTCTTATCCAATAATTGCTGTCCCCGCTTGGGTAGAGTGAACACCCTGGGCTCTGTGAGGTTGTCAAGCCAGCTCCCTCCTTGATTTGTCATGAGCCAATTACCTTCCTAAAGTATTGCTTTAACTGCGACTGAGCACCCTGCCAGTCTCTCACACGTTTATTCCTGTCCCTGACCGCGGTATCTCTCTGTCTCAGTATGTCTGGGTCTGTCAGAGCTTCACTCAGTCCTGTGCCAGCCATGCCAAGACCAGGATTGTCTTAATGTGCTAGTTGAAGCCCTGCCCTTTCCAGGGGCCAAGCTTAGGCTTTAGCATGGTACATACCGTATGATGTCCCTACATGGATCATAGAGCCTCACAGACATACAGTACATGTGGCTTCATGCACAGAGGAAGACACACACTCACACTTGTTTTCTGCATGCACACACACACACACACACACACACACACACACACACACACACACACACCCACACACACACACACACACACACACACACACACACACACACACACATACAGAGAGAAGTTCGCTCTCTAAGCCCTGTTTATGACAGATGTGATATCTCTGCAGTGACAAGGCTGTGTACAACAGCAGATGTGTCAGGATGATTGACATCAGGGGAATCCCAGTGTAGACAGGTGAAAGAGCTGTAAGGAGCTGTGCTCTGGGGGAACTCACTGCTCTCTACTGTCACAGATACAAACACCAGAGAATAGGAAGGCTAATGCACATAACTATGGTCTGACAGGCTGGCTCATTGGAGATAATTCATCATGGAGAAATAATAAGCTGTGTTTGCTGTTGTGTTAATGTAATGAGGATGATAGGTGGGGGAAAAATTCATAGGATCCTCTCTGAAGTTGGAGAATTAACCCTTTTACTGTTGATTGTTTTCTTAAAGGGGAAGGAGAGTGTATAAATAGATCTATGTGAAATGATTTATCTGGTCATTTAGGAGCGCTTTAGCTGCTGTCTCAAAGTCACAGTAACACAGTGACACCAGGTGGTTACAGTAGACATTACACTCTAACAGGCTTGCAACGTATGAGTTTTACTTCTCTAAGCAACTTAATGGATTACAATAGATTGATTACAAACTGACAATAGATCACCAACCAAACATGTTTTTACATCATTTGTCATACATTAGATTCAATGTATAATATGCATCCTGCTTATTCCTGTCTCTGTTTACAGATGTTGATGAGTGTTTTCAGGGGACTCATGACTGTGGGCCAGGCTTTGAGTGTGTGAACAGTGAGGGCTCGTTCAGGTGTAATGCCAAACCTCGCTGCTCCATGGGCTTCACACAGGACACACATGGAAACTGCATTGGTAAGAGGGGCTGTCGGGACTAACTGGGCTGTTAACAAGAGTAATAGTATGAATGTAACATTATGAACATAACTATAGCAGTGTGTCAATATAAATGTAAAGGTATACCCAGACCAGGTAAAGAGGGGTTGAATGTCACACAGGTAGTGAGGTTTAAACCTACACCCAGCAGACCAGACCAGGTAAAGAGGGGTTAAATACCACACAGGTAGTGAGGTTTAAACCTACACCCAGCAGACCAGACCAGGTAAAGAGGGGTTGAATGCCACACAGGTAGTGAGGTTTAAACCTACACCCAGCAGACCAGACCAGGTAAAGAGGGGTTGAATGCCACACAGGTAGTGAGGTTTAAACCTACACCCAGCAGACCAGACCAGGTAAAGAGGGGTTGAATGCCACACAGGTAGTGAGGTTTAAACCTACACCCAGCAGACCAGACCAGGTAAAGAGGGGTTGAATGTCACACAGGTAGTGAGGTTTAAACCTACACCCAGCAGACCAGACCAGGTAAAGAGGGGTTGAATGCCACACAGGTAGTGAGGTTTAAACCTACACCCAGCAGACCAGACCAGGTAAAGAGGGGTTGAATGTCACACAGGTAGTGAGGTTTAAACCTACACCCAGCAGACCAGACCAGGTAAAGAGGGGTTGAATGCCACACAGGTAGTGAGGTTTAAACCTACACCCAGCAGACCAGACCAGGTAAAGAGGGGTTGAATGCCACACAGGTAGTGAGGTTTAAACCTACACCCAGCAGACCAGACCAGGTAAAGAGGGGTTGAATGTCACACAGGTAGTGAGGTTTAAACCTACACCCAGCAGACCAGACCAGGTAAAGAGGGGCTGAATGCCACACAGGTAGTGAGGTTTAAACCTACACCCAGCAGACCAGACCAGGTAAAGAGGGTTTGAATGCCACACAGGAGGGGGATCAGAGGGGAGCAGAGCAGAGTGGGCAGCAGTGGGGCGGATGAAAGCCAACCCTCCTCCAGTCAGTACATTCTGAAACTGAGGAATGAGCCTGGGGGACAGGAACTGGGGCATGTCGAGGCAGTTCTGAACCACTGAAAAACAGTCAAAGGCAGGGTTAGAAGATGAGAAAATAGAGGGAAACACACACCAAAATGATCCCAGGGAATGGGAGTGTATGATGTATGTCTGCTTCTGAGTAACACAGTGTGACTAACTGGCTGACATCTCTCTCGGACGCTGTCCTCTCTTTCACCCTGTCTTCCCGTGGTCCTCTGTTCTTCCTTTTCTATCTTCAAACTCCCTCCCTCTGTCTCCAACCCTCTCTCCTACCTCCCTACCTCCCTCCCTCTGTCTCCAACCCTGTGTCCATCCGGCCTCTCTTCTCCCTCCATCGTCCTCTCCATTCATCAGACATAGATGAATGTGGTGTAGTGGGCCAGCCCTGCAGTCCAGGCTTTAACTGTATCAACACTGTGGGATCCTACAGCTGCCAGAGGAAGATCATAATGTGTAGCCGTGGTTACCATGCCAGCCCAGACGGAGCCAGATGCATAGGTAAGAGGAGGAGAGGTATACAGATCTGTGGAGTTTTCATTTCCATGGTTAATACCATCGTCAAGTCTTTAATAGAGATGGTTGACATTGAGCCACAGTACCCACTCTGTATCTTTCCTCTCTTCCTCTCTACCGCTCTTCCTGTGTCCAGATGTGGATGAGTGTCAGAGCGCTCTACACCACTGTGGGGAGGGACAGATCTGCCACAACCTGCCCGGCTCCTACCGCTGTGACTGCCAGACGGGCTACCAGTACGACATGTTCAGGAAGACTTGTGTGGGTAGGTACTGTGTGGCCTACTGACCTCAAGAGAAGAAGCTCTCCCTTTAACTTTTTTATTTAAATAAAAATCTCTGTCAGAGTAGTTCTGCGTGGTTTTGGTAGGCTAGTTGAAATATCTCCTGCTGCAGCTCTCCTGCTGCAGTTAGTCTCCCAGGCAGCTCTCTCCTGCTGCAGTTATTCACCCAGGCAGCTCTTTCCTGCTGCAGTTAGTCTCCCAGGCAGCTCTCTCCTGCTGCAGTTAGTCTCCCAGGCAGCTCTCTCCTCCTGCAGTTAGTCTCCCAGGCAGCTCTCTCCTGCTGCAGTTAGTCTCCCAGGCAGCTCTCTCCTCCTGCAGTTAGTCTCCCAGGCAGCTCTCTCCTGCTGCAGTTAGTCTCCCAGGCAGCTCTCTCCTCCTGCAGCTAGTCTCCCAGGCAGCTCTCTCCTCCTGCAGTTAGTCTCCCAGGCAGCTCTCTCCTGCTGCAGCTAGTCTCCCAGGCAGCTCTCTCCTCCTGCAGTTAGTCTCCCAGGCAGCTCTCTCCTCCTGCAGTTAGTCTCCCAGGCAGCTCTCTCCTCCTGCAGCTAGTCTCCCAGGCAGCTCTCTCCTCTTGCAGTTAGTCTCCCAGGCAGCTCTGTCCTCCTGCAGTTAGTCTCCCAGGCAACACTCTCCGCTGCAGTTAGTCTCCCAGGCAGCTCTCTCCTACTGCAGTTAGTCTCCCAGGCAGCTCTCTCCTGCTGCAGTCTTAAATCCTGCTGCTCTGCTCCTCTGGGCTGCAGTCAGTCAGTCAGTCAGTCAGCCAGCCGCTGCAGAGGACAGTGTGCTGATTCACTGGTATGTGACTTTAATAATAATGAACTCCAGTGGAGTGTTTTGACTTATCAGCAGGCAGCTGGCCCTTCCACTTCCAACCCCTATTCACACACATACACTATGGAGGTGCACACACATACATGCATATGTTTTGTATACACACATTCTCTCTCTCTCTCTCTCTCTCTCTCACACACACACACGCATGTTCTCTCTCTCACACACACACGCATATTCTCTCTCTCACACACACACGCATATTCTCTCTCTCACACACACACGCATATTCTCTCTCTCACACACACACGCATATTCTCTCTCTCACACACACACGCATATTCTCTCTCACTCACTCACTCACTCACTCACTCACTCACTCACTCACTCACTCACTCACTCACTCACTCACTCACTCACTCACTCACTCACTCACACACTCACTCACTCACACACTCACACACACACACACACACACACACACACACACACACACACACACACACACACACACACACACACACTCTCTTTAGATGTGAACGAGTGTTGGCGCTACCCTGGCCGCCTTTGTGCCCAGACCTGTGAGAACACCCCGGGATCCTATCAGTGTTCCTGCACCGCTGGGTTCAGCTTATCCAGGGATGGCAAGAACTGTGAAGGTCTGTCTGTCTGTCTGTCTGTCTGTCTGTCTGTCTGTCTGTCTGTCTGTCTGTCTGTCTGTCTGTCTGTCTGTCTGTCTGTCTGTCTGTCTGTCTGTCTGTCTGTCTGTCTGTCTGTCTGTCTGTCTGTCTGTCTGTCTGTCTGTCTGTCTGTCTGTCTGTCTGTCTGTCTGTCTGTCTGTCTGTCTGTCTGTCTGTCTGTCTGTCTGTCTGTCTGTCTGTCTGTCTGTCTGCCTGCCTGTCTGCCTGTCTGTCTGTCTGTCTGTCTGTCTGTCTGGCAACACCCCCAGCAGGACACAGAAGGCTTTTGTTCACCCTTCACACCTCTAGAGGACTGTGAGATTCGACTGATAGGACAGTAGTGGATGTTGGTGGAGAGACAGAGACACAGACATATGTTGCATTCTGTGGTGTCATGGATGTCATGGCATTTGTTTTAGGAGTATTTTTCCATCTTTGAATGTCTTACAGATGTGAATGAGTGTCTGACCAACCCCTGCAGTCAGGAGTGTGCCAACATCTATGGCTCCTACCAGTGTTACTGCAGACAGGGCTCCTACCTAAGGGAGGATGGACACACCTGTGAAGACATTGATGAGTGTGCCCAGAGCATTGGCCACCTGTGTTCCTTTAAGTGTGTCAACGTCCCAGGGAGCTACCAGTGTGCCTGTCCCGAGTACGGTTACACCATGTCTCCCAACGGACGCTCCTGCAGAGGTGAGGAGACACTGATACACACATTACATACACATAATACACACACACACATTACCTCTGAGCTGACTATGGTTTGGGTTACAGACATAGACGAGTGTACCATCGGGGCCCATAACTGCTCCTTGGCTGAGACCTGCTACAACATCCAGGGAGGCTTTCGCTGTCTGTCCTTCGACTGTCCACAGAACTACCGCAAATCCTCTGACATGTAAGTGACTGTATCTCCACTAATCCGATATCCCAGGACTCCTTGGAAACGAGAGGAACTACAGTTGAATTGAAGAATTGTAATCTTATGTGTTGTTGGAAAAGTTCAAACAACAATGAATGGACATTTTCAGAGGTATTTTCATGTTGCCCTCTGGGGCTGGCAAACTGTGCTGTCTTGATTTTCTCAAAGTTCAAAGTTCTTTAGAGGTTTTTCTCCAACTAGTGGAGTGTACGCAGGAAGGAACAATGTTTCCCTTGAGGGGAATGTGTCAGGCTGGGTAATCAGATCAAAGCTGTGAAACAGAAAGGCCACAGTGGACACAGAGGCCATGATAGATCAGCTAGGATTCAGAAGAGGATTGGCTTTATTTCTCTTCTATCTTATTCTATCTTATTCTGAAATGACCTGGAAAAACAGTCATGTTTTGCCTATATGATTCTGCCCATTTGACTGTTATTATTTATGATGTGTTGATTCCATGACTGACTGACTGACTGACTATCTGACTCATGATTTGACTGTTCTCATTCTGTGAGTCTTTTTCATTCTTTTCATTCTGATTAATATAGTTTTGAAATTCTGACTCTCTCATTGGCTGGTCCTCTAGGCGCTGTGAACGACAGAGTTGCCCCAACTTGCTGGACTGTCAGAACTCTCCTCTCAGGATCACCTACTACCACCTGAGCTTCCAAACCAACATCGTCATCCCTGCCCAAATCTTCCGCATCGGCCCCTCCCCCGCCTACTCCGGGGACAATGTCATCATCAGCATCACCCAGGGCAACTTGGAGAACTACTTTAGCACGCGGAAGCTGAACGCCTACACGGGCGCGGTGTACATGCACAGGCAGGTGCGTGAGCCACGGGACTTTCTGATCGATGTGGAGATGAAGCTGTGGAGACAGGGCACCTTCACTACGTTCCTGGCCCGGATCTATGTCTTCATCACGGCCAACTCACTCTAAAAGACTGGCCCCCAGCCTCACCCTACTTCCACCCTTGTCCCACCCTCTCAATGGACAGCCCATCCCCTTCTATACCCCTAGCCCTACCACTCAATGGACAGCCCATCCCCTTCTATCTCCCTTGCCCCACCCTCTCAATGGACAGCCCATCCCATTCTATCCCCCTAGCCCTACCCCTCAATGGACAGCCCATCCCCTTCTATCCCCCCTAGCTCTACCCCTCAATGGCAGCCCATCCCCTTCTATCCCCCCTAGCTCTACCCCTCAATGGACAGCCCATCCCCTTCTATCCCCCTAGCTCTACCCCTCAATGGACAGCCCATCCCCTTCTATCCCCCCTAGCCATACCCCTCAATGGACAGCCCATCCCTTTCTATCTCCCTAGCCCTACCCCTCAATGGACAGCCCATCCCATTCTATCCCCCCTAGCTCTACCCCTCAATGGACAGCCCATCCCCTTCTATCCCCCCTAGCTCTACCCCTCAATGGACAGCCCATCCCCTTCTATCCCCCCTAGCTCTACCCCTCAATGGACAGCCCATCCCCTTCTATCCCCCCTAGCTCTACCCCTCAATGGACAGCCCATCCCCTTCTATCTCCCTAGCTCTACCCCTCAATGGACAGCCCATCCCCTTCTATCCCCCCTAGCTCTACCCCTCAATGGACAGCCCATCCCCTTCTATCCCCCCTAGCTCTACCCCTCAATGGACGGCCCATCCCCTTCTATCCCCCTAGCCTTAATGGACAGCCCATCCCCTTCTATCCCCCTAGCTCTACCCCTCAATGGACAGCCCATCCCCTTCTATCCCCCCTAGCTCTACCCCTCAATGTACAGCCCATCCCCTTCTATCCCCCTAGCTCTACCCCTAAATGGACAGCCCATCCCCTTCTATCCCCTCTAGCCATACCCCTCAATGGACAGCCCATCCCCTTCTATCCCCCCTAGCTCTACCCCTCAATGGACAGCCCATCCCCTTCTATCCCCCCTAGCTCTACCCCTCAATGGACAGCCCATCCCCTTCTATCCCCCCTAGCTCTACCCCTCAATGGACAGCCCATCCCCTTCTATCCCCCCTAGCTCTACCCCTCAATGGACAGCCCATCCCCTTCTATCCCCCTAGCTCTACCCCTCAATGGACAGCCCATCCCCTTCTATCCCCCCTAGCTCTACCCCTCAATGGACAGCCCATCCCCTTCTATCCCCCCTAGCTCTACCCCTCAATGGACAGCCCATCCCCTTCTATCCCCCTAGCTCTACCCCTCAATGGACAGCCCATCCCCTTCTATCCCCCCTAGCTCTACCCCTCAATGGACAGCCCATCCCCTTCTATCCCCCCTAGCTCTACCCCTCAATGGACAGCCCATCCCCTTCTATCCCCCCTAGCCCTACCCCTACAATGGACAGCCCATCCCCTTCTATCCCCCCTAGCTCTACCCCTCAATGGACAGCCCATCCCCTTCTATCCCCCCTAGCTCTATCCCTCAATGGACAGCCCATCCCCTTCTATCCCCCCTAGCTCTACCCCTCAATGGACAGCCCATCCCCTTCTA
Source organism: Salmo salar (assembly GCF_965601325.2). Taxonomy (NCBI): domain Eukaryota; kingdom Metazoa; phylum Chordata; class Actinopteri; order Salmoniformes; family Salmonidae; genus Salmo; species Salmo salar. The sequence goes on along the minus strand of NC_138303.1, from coordinate 24,929,168 downwards.
TCCCCCCTAGCTCTACCCCTCAATGGACAGCCCATCCCCTTCTATCCCCCCTAGCTCTACCCCTCAATGGACAGCCCATCCCCTTCTATCCCCCCTAGCTCTACCCCTCAATGGACGGCCCATCCCCTTCTATCCCCCCTAGCTCTACCCCTCAATGGACAGCCCATCCCCTTCTATCCCCCCTAGCTCTACCCCTCAATGGACGGCCCATCCCCTTCTATCCCCCTAGCCTTAATGGACAGCCCTTCCCCTTCTACCCCCCTAGCCCTACCCCTCAATGGACAGCTAATCTTCAGCACAGCCCTGCATTTGTTTCCTACCATACTGACCGTCTAGTAGACGAGTTGCCCAGTTTTATACCACACTGATGATATCAAAAAGTAGTTTTGCACTGTTAACAAAAAAACGATTCAACTTAAAAAGTTAAGTTACCTGGCTGCCTTACAATCGGTTACGTCAACTAGTAGTTCAAATTAGTTGACAAAACATAATATGAGTGACATTAGTTTATCAAGTTGATTCAACTTGAAATCTTAAGTCAGTGGGCTAGAGGTAACATTAGTTTTTACAGTGTAGAGAAGGGCTCTCCAACCCCAGTTGTAACTAACCCGATTCAGCTTATCAACCAGCTAATTATTAGAATCAGGTGTGCTAGCTTCGGGTTGGAACGAAAACGTACAGGATGGTAGTTCTCCAGGAACAGGGTTGGGGATCCCTGGTGTTAGCGTGTTGTTGTCTTTAACCCACTAAGACAGGTTGTGTCAGGGCCTCAATCCAAATTCTCTCTTTTCTATCTCCCTTAAGCTGCTGTTCCTTTCTATCTTCTTGAAGAATGTTGTACCACTATGCTAATTTAATATCACAGTATATTATGACATGTATTTGTATTTACTGTATGTATTATTCAGACACATTAGATATGACTGGATGTATCATATTTTGTTCCGCTATTTTCATAAGCTGCAAATTATTTTTAGTAAAAATGAAAACTACACAAACTGTTTTATGTTCCGTGTCTACCGTATGACCTATAACAGTAGCTGTATCCGATGAGCAGATTCAAATGAAATACAAGGCGTGTTTTTTTTACACATAAAATCCAACTGAAGAAAAGTATTCAATTGAATTGACTTAAAAGTAAACCAAATTAGTGCTACTCCTGTTTATGTTCGTTCACACAGTACAAGTGAATCCAGAAGTGGTTCCAATGTTAGCACCATGTCAGAACATGTTATACTGTTAATATACATGCTTATTTACATACCTTTTCACACCTCCCTAGTGAGATCACCACCGTCAAACCGACAATATCAAATATAAAAACAACATACATGTTTTATGATGACTAATCAAAACCAGGGCTATTATCATAATAAAAACATATTATCTTATTTATAATAATATAATGAATCACTGTATGAAGCAGATGATTTTAAAGTAGCTGTCCAGTGTTTCCAGATTTCTATGAATAATTAATTACAATATGAGTGAATGTTTATTTTTTACCCCAACTCTGATATTGTAGCACTTGTTGAAAGAGTAACATCTCCATCTACAGGATATTGTGTGTTCTACACTCAGTATTTGGTTCTACACCATTGCTGCATGGCTGGAATTCAATCCAACTCACAATGGAAATGTAAAAGACGCGTCATAAAGGCTTGGGTTTTGAGCCAAAACGGGTCCCGATTGTTTATTTTTTTCACAATCATATGGTTTGTTTCTAATCCAATTTGTTCAATGTGTTACACATTTGTTGTGGTTAAGATCTCGTTCAATCTCTTCAAGTGTCTGTTGACAAACTTCTGCCCATATACACTACCTGGTACAGTAGTAGGTTTACAGAACCCAAATTCATTCTGTGGTTTTATATGACCATGGCACAAACAACTACTGTGTAAATACCATGATGCAGATTTGAGTGTAGAATTCACATCAATTCTACAGAATGTGGGACTAATATTATTCGAATCTCAGAATAGAAACTTTTTGAAATGGAGTAGATAAAAAAAGATAAGAATCCCTACCTCTTTTTTATTTGCTTCAGTTTGAGTTAAGGTCATCTGCTCCTCTAGCTCTGGGCTTTGAGGACCTTACCATTGTAAACACGGAAAGGGTGTGAGTGGCTCCTTGACAACTGTATTAATATATATTTCACATCCAAACAGAAACGTTTGCCAGTTATCTGCTCACTAGAATGAGTTATATTTCCAAAGGTCATTTCAACAAAAGAATCTAAATTACATTTTGTTTTCCACTCTCCCTTGTCTAGTTTTAGTCTAGAGCTCTTCGCTTGGCTCTGAGAGCAAATGTGATAGCAATTACAGCACACATGCTTCAAAGCTAACCCATGTCTTCCACAGATACTGAGCTGTACAGTATGTACACTGAACTAAAATATAAACACAATGTTGGTCCCAGGTATCATGAGCTGAAATAAAATATCCCAGACATTTTCCATATGCACAAAACGCTTAGTTCTATAAAATTTGATTACAGAAAGTGAGTATTTCTCCTTTGCCAAGACAATTCATCCAACTGACAGTTGGGGCATATCAAGAATGCCACACAACCATGCCACAGATGTCTCAAGTTTTGAGGAAGCGTGCAATTGGCATGCTGACTGCAGGAATGTCCACCAGAGCTGTTGCCAGATAATTGAATGTAAATTTCTCTAACATAAGCCGCCTCCAACGTCATTTTAGAGAATTTGAAAGTACGTCCAACTGGCCTCACCACCGCAGACCAGCCCAGGACCTCCACATCTTGCTTCTTCACCTGCGGGATTGTTTGAGACCAGCCACCCTGACAGCTGATGAAACAGTTGTTTTGCACAACCGAACATTTTGTGCAGAAACTGTCAGAAACAGTCTCAGGGAAGCTCATCTGCGTGCTCGTCGCCTTCACCACGGTCTTGACCTGACTGCAGTTCGGCGTTGTGACCGACTTCAGTGGGAAAATGCTCACTTTCTATGGCCACTGGCACACTGGACAAGTTGGCCACTGGCACGCCGGTTTCAACTGTATCGCCAACTGTGGGTGAGCGGTTTGCTGATGTCATCATTGTGAACAAAAGTGCCCCATGGTGGCGGTAGAGTTATGGTAGGGCAGGCATGAGCTACAGACAACGAACACAACTGCATTTTATCGATGGCAATTTGAATGCACAGAGATACCATGACGAGATCCTGAGGCCCATTGTCGTGCCATTCATCTGCCGCCATCATCTCATGTTTCAGCATGATAATTCACGGCTCAATGTCTAAAGCATCTGTACAGAAGTCCTGGAAGCGGAAAATGCCCCAATTCTTCAATGACCTGCATACTCACCAGACATGTCACCCATTGAGCATGTTTGGGATGCTCTGGATCACCGTGTTCCAGTTCCCGCCAATATCCAGCAACTTCGCACAGCCGTTGAAAAGGAGTGGGACAACATTCCACAGGCCACAATCAACAACCTGATCAACTCTATGTGAAGGAGATGTGTCCCGCTGCATGAGGCAAATGGTGGTCACACCAGATACTGACTGTTTTTTTTATCCACTCCTACCATTTTTTAAGGTATCTGTGACCAACAGATGCATATCTGTATTCCCAGTCATGTGAAATACATAGATTAGGGCCTAATTTATTTATTTCAATTGACTGATTTCCTTATATGAACTTTAACTCAGTAAAATCTTTGAAATTGTTGCATGTTGCGTTTATATTTTTGTTCAGTGTAGTATGTAACTAGTATGCACCTGTTGTAGTACACAGAAGAAATCCTACTGACAAATATCAACATACATAAACAGTTATGTGCTTACTGTACATGATGAGTGTAGGCTGCTATCATGATGACATTCTTTCTCAACTCATATGGTTTAGCCCAACACAAAAAGGGGTCAGCAGCTTTAGCTGTACTGACCAACCCTACAGTACACTTTATGGGTATATTGAGTGGCTCTCCCCTCCGCGTTCACTAGAGTCAAGTCCAAGCACTTCCTGCCATTGAGGTGCCATCCCACACATATTTATGAGTGCACTGGCCTTGATCAATGGTCCCCTTCCCTAATTAACTTTATCTGCTGCTCTAGATTGGCTTGTGTTGTGTTTCAGGGGCGCAGTGAATCACGCATCCCAGAGAGGGGAAGTTAAAATCTCCTAAGGACAGTCACAGGAAGTTCTGAAGTCTCCTGCACAAAGGGAGAGGGACAAGAGAAAGTTATAGGATTGAGGTTAGAGCCGATGACAATGACAACATCTTAGAAGGCCAGCAGTGTTTTGACCTTTGAGATAAATATATTTTCCTTCTATCTAACCAACATTAAGAAATGTAGAGCCTGCGAGGGATGAATTAAGAAGCTTTCATAATCAAACAAGGAAGCATCAAATTGTTACTGAGAGTCTGAAATTCCATTAGTTTGGAATGAACCTGACGGAATCTTTAGCCTTATATAATGTAACCTTATACACATTCCTTACACTAATCAGATGCCACCTCAGCATCCTTGTTGTAACATGAAGATAAGCAGAAATGTGATTACCAAAATCAAATGTGATTCTTTCCCAAACTTAGGCCTACCTCCCAAGTGTAGAGAAATCTTTCCTGGTTGAATTGGATGAAGTAAATGCAGATAGTCACGCTGAACAGAAGTATTGTGACACTGCAGACTTTCTATTTAGCTCCAAGATGTTGGTACTAGTCCAGATTGAGCTTGTAATTGGTATACGGTCACTATCACAATAAGTGGTAGTAGAATAGAATAATTTTTGCTGGACCCCAGGAAGATTAGCTTGCAGCAGCTAATGGGGATCCATAATAAATACAAATACAATCTGTGGTTTGTGAGGAGGGGATGTGTGAGTGGGAGAGGGGTTGGGAGAGGGGTTGTTGCAGACACGGTTATCTTTGATTTCTCAGGTGGTCATCACCTGAGGGGGAGTGTTAATGGACATTCTCAGCTCCAGACATGAACAGGCTAGTGCACCCTCTCCTCTGGCTAGTGCACACTCTCCTCTGGCTGCCTTACATGGAGGGAAGTGTGCATTATTAGAGGCACTGGAGCTAACTATCTGTGTTCCTCCAACGAACTCACTCCCTTAGAGTGCTCAGCCCAGCCCTGGCACTAGCACAGGTGTCACACACTAGTACCTTCAGAGACATCTGATATGTTACATTTTAGTTCCACATTTTGATTATATATCTGTTCTATTAAAACTCAGAAGATTATTGATGTACTGTATGTGTTGTGTAGGTAGGCTATCAATCATTACATAGATGAAAACCACTACAGTATCAGAATCTGTAGTATCTTAATTGACAGAATATGAGGATAATTTTGTCACAACGTCTTAATCACTTCAGGAAGTGACTAAGTGGGCTAAGCCTGGAAGGCACTGCTCTGTGTTTGGTTTCTCTAGAGTTAAACCATGCAATTGGCTCTGTCAAGAGGTCAGACATAACTACAGGTACCTAAATGGGACATACAGTGCCTTGCAAAAGTATCCATCCCCTTGGTGTTTTCCTTTTGTGTTGCATTACAACCTGTAATTTAAATGTTTTTTATTTGGATTTCATGTAATGGACATACACAACATAGTCCAAATTGGTGAAGTGAAATGAAAAGAAAAAAAGGTGGTGTGTGCATATGTATTCACCCCCTTTGCAATGAAGCCCCTAAATAAGATCTGGTGCAACCAATTACCTTCAGAAGTCACATAATTAGTTTAAAAAAAGTCCACCTGTGTGCAATCTAAATGTCACATGATCTGTCAAATGATCTCAGTATACATACACCTGTTCTGAAAGGCCCCAGAGTCTGCAACACCACAAAGCAAGGGTCACCACCAAGCAAACGACACCATGAAGACCAAGGAGCTCTACAAACAGGTCAGGGTAAAAGTTGTGGAGAAGTACAGATCAGGGTTGGGTTATAAAAAAATATCTGTAACTTTGAACATCCCACGGAGCACCATTAAATCCATTACTAAAAAATTGAAAGAATATGGCACCACAACAAACCTGCCAAGAGAGGGCCTCCCACCAAAACTCATGGACCAGGCAAGGAGGGCATTAATCAGAGAGGCAACAAAGAGGCCAAAGATAACCCTGAAGGAGCTGCAAAGCTCCACAGCGGAGATTGGATCATCTGTCCATAGGACCACTTTAAGCCGTACACTCCACAGAGCTGGGCTTTATGGAAGAGTGGTCAGAAAAAAAGCCATTGCTTAAAGAAAAAAATAAACAAACACGTTTAGTGTTCGCCAAAAGGCATGTGGGAGATGTATGGAAGATGGTAATCTGGTCAGATGAGACTAAAATGTAGCTTTTTGACCATCAAGGAAAACACTATGTCTGGCGCGAATCCAACACCTCTCATCACCCCGAGAACACCATCCTCACAGTGAAGCATGGTGGTGGCAGCATCATGCTGTGGGATGTTTTTCATCAGCAGGGACTGGGAAACTGGTCAGAATTGAAGGAATGATGGATGGGTCTAAATACAGGGAAATTCTTGAGGGAAACCTGTTTCAGTCTTCCAGAGATTTGAGACTGGGACGGAGGTTCACCTTCCAGCAGGACAATGACCCTAAGCATACTGCTAAAGCAACACCTGAGTGGTTTAAGGGGAAACATTTAAATGTCTTGGAATGGCCTAGTCAAAGCCCAGACCTCAATCCAATTGAGAATCTGTGGTATGAAAGATTGCTGTACACCAGCGGAACCCATCCAATTTGAAGGAGCTGGAGCAGTTTTTCCTTGAAGAATGGGCAAAAATCCCAGTGGCTAGATGTGCCAAGCTTATAGAGACATACCCCAGGAGACTTGCAGCTGTAATTGCTGCAAAGGTGGCTCTACAAAGTATTGACTTTGGGGGGAGGGTGAATAGTTATGCACACTCAAGTTTTCAGTTTTTTTGGTCTTATTTCTTGTTTGTTTCACAATAAAAAATATTTTGCATCTTCAAAGTGGTAGGCATGTTATGTAAATCAAATTATACAAACCCCCCAAAAATCTATTTTAATTCCAGGTTGTAAGGCAACAAAATAAGAAAAATGCCAAGGGGGGTGAATACTTTCACAAGCCACTGTAATTATCCCCAGGATTGGGTAACAAAAATTGGAGGAGAGATACTTTGGAGTGTACCCTGGGTAAAGACGCTATCAACTGCTAAAGGCATAAGCAAGTATTAAGTAAGTGTAGGATCATCTGGGTTACATAACATGGAGTCTCTTCCACCATTTGCGACAGAAGTGTTCCTTTAAGAGCTGGGATAGAGATGCTGGGTGTCTGGTCCTTCGGAAGAGAGAGAGAGAGAGAGAAAGAGAGAGAGAGAGAGAGAGGAATTTGCCTGAGAGAATGAGAGAAGGTATGTGAGAGTACCTGTCACACCGGGGCAGGTATTTGCTGTTTGTTGGTTAAGTTCCAATCCGATAACATTCCCTCTATCCTTGTTGACCCCTCTCTCTGATCAAAGGACTGGACTGTATCAAGTAACAAATAGGGTAATTGCTCCACTTACCCTTCTGGTGGGCTAAATACTATTCATTGTCATAGGTCTTACATCTCTATCCAAACTGGACAGATCTGGGACTGGGGATAGTGAACAACGGCAGATGAAAGAGAACAAGGGAGCATACATTTTTCTGCTCCCTGCTTGGGAAGATTTACTGCAGTCCTAATGTCAAGTCAACCCATCAGCAACACAACCTCTGACCAATGGGAGGCAAGCTGGAGATGAAGAATTTCCTAGTTAACTGCCATTTTGACAGTGTGCAATGCTAGAAAGGCAGACTTTTGACACCACAAATATTGTTTTCGCCATTTCTGATTTACTGTACCGAGCTTTCACCATTGGCAAATTTCATGCAGAGTAGATTGTTTAGAGGAATTTGTAATGCCAATATTTTTGCCATTTAGCAGACGCTCTTATCCAGAGTGACTTACAGGAGCAATTAGGGTTAAGTGCATTACTCAAGGGCACATCAACAGATTTTTCATCTAGTTGGCTCAGGGATTCAAACCAGCGACCTTTCGGTTACTGGCCCAACACTCTTGACCACTAGGCTACCTGCTGCATGTGTGTTTCATTATTGATTTACAGTAAGTATCAAATGAAAAGTGATACGAAATGTATTTCTTCTCTTGCATTGAGAGAAATTACAACTCCATAAACAGTATATACATAAATAAAATAAAACTGCTATTTTCATTACTTACTTTGCAGCAAACATTTAGAATGTAATTCATCTTGTGTTATCAAACACTTAGTACATGTAGAGATATTCCTTAACTGCCCTCTCATTCATACTGCAATGTACTTGTTCATCCCAAGAGTAGTGTTGAGACTATAGGGTAGATAAAGAGTAGTGATGAGACTGCAGTGTAGATAAAGAGTAGTGTTGAGACGGCAGTGTAGATAAAGAGTAGTGTTGAGACTATAGGATAGATAAAGAGTAGTGTTGAGACTATAGGATAGATAAAGAGTAGTGTTGAGACTGCAGTGTAGATAAAGACTTGTGTTGAGACGGCAGAGTAGATAAAGAGTAGTGTTGAGACTATAGGATAGATAAAGAGTAGTGTTGAGACTATAGGGTAGATAAAGAGTAGTGTTGAGACTATAGTGTAGATAAAGTGTAGTGTTGAGACTATAGATAAAGAGTAGTGTTGAGACTATAGATAAAGAGTAGTGTTGAGACTATAGTGTAGATAAAAAGTAGTGTTGAGACTATAGGGTAGTTAAAGAGTCGTTTTGAGACTATAGGGTAGTTAATAAAGAGTAGTTTTGAGATTATAGGGTAGTTAAAGAGTCGTTTTGAGACTGTAGTGTAGATAAAGAGTAGTGTTGAGACTATAGGGTAGATAAAGAGTAGTGATGAGACTGCAGTGTAGATAAAGAGTAGTGTTGAGACGGCAGTGTAGATAAAGAGTAGTGTTGAGACTATAGGAAAGATAAAGAGTAGTGTTGAGACTATAGGATAGATAAAGAGTAGTGTTGAGACTATAGGGTAGATAAAGAGTAGTGTTGAGACTATAGGGTAGATAAAGTGTAGTGTTGAGACTGCAGTGTAGATAAAGAGTTGTGTTGAGATGGCAGTGTAGATAAAGAGTAGTGTTGAGACTGCAGTGTAGATAAAGAGTAGTGTTGAGACTATAGGGTATATAAAGAGTAGTGTTGAGACTGCAGTGTAGATAAAGAGTAGTGTTGAGACGGCAGTGTAGATAAAGAGTAGTGTTCAGACTGCAGTGTAGATAAAGAGTAGTGTTCAGACTATAGGGTAGATAAAGAGTTGTGTTGAGACGGCAGTGTAGATAAAGAGTAGTGTTGAGACTGCAGTGTAGACAAAGAGTAGTGTTGAGACGGCAGTGTAGATAAAGAGTAGTGTTGAGATGGCAGTGTAGATGAAGAGTAGTGTTGAGACTGCAGTGTAGATAAAGAGTAGCGTTGAGACTGCAGTGTAGATAAAGAGTAGTGTTGAGACTGCAGTGTAGATAAAGAGTAGTGTTGAGACTATAGGGTAGATAAAGAGTAGTGTTGAGACTGCAGTGTAGATAAAGAGTAGTGTTGAGACTGTAGATAAGGAGTAGTGTTTTGATACTGTAGTGTAGATAAAGAGTAGTGTTGAGACTATAGGGTAGATAAAGAGTAGTGTTGAGACTATAGGGTAGATAAAGTGTAGTGTTGAGACTGCAGGGTAGATAAAGAGTTGTGTTGAGACTGCAGTGTAGATAAAGAGTAGTGTTGAGACTGCAGTGTAGATAAAGAGTAGTGTTGAGACTATAGGGTAGATAAAGAGTAGTGTTGAGACTGCAGTGTAGATAAACAGTAGTGTTGAGACGGCAGTGTAGATAAAGAGTAGTGTTGAGACTGCAGTGTAGATAAAGAGTAGTGTTCAGACTATAGGGTAGATGAAGAGTAGTGTTGAGACTGCAGTGTAGATAAAGAGTAGTGTTGAGACGGCAGTGTAGATAAAGAGTAGTGTTGAGACTGCAGTGTAGACAAAGAGTAGTGTTGAGACGGCAGTGTAGATAAAGAGTAGTGTTGAGATGGCAGTGTAGATAAAGAGTAGTGTTGAGACTGCAGTGTAGATAAAGACTTGTGTTGAGACGGCAGTGTAGATAAAGAGTAGTGTTGAGACTGTAGGATAGATAAAGAGTAGTGTTGAGACTATAGGGTAGATAAAGAGTAGTGTTGAGACTATAGTGTAGATAAAGAGTAGTGTTGAGACTATAGGGAAGATAAAGTGTAGTGTTGAGACTGCAGTGTAGATAAAGAGTTGTGTTGAGATGGCAGTGTAGATAAAGAGTATTGTTCAGACTGCAGTGTAGATAAAGAGTAGTGTTCAGACTATAGGATAGATAAGGACTTGTGTTGAGACGGCAGTGTAGATAAAGAGTAGTGTTGAGATGGCAGTGTAGATAAAGAGTAGTGTTGAGACTGCAGTGTAGATAAAGAGTTGTGTTGAGATGGCAGTGTAGATAAAGAGTAGTGTTGAGACTGCAGTGTAGATAAAGAGTAGTGTTGAGACTATAGGGTAGATAAAGAGTAGTGTTGAGACTGCAGTGTAGATAAAGAGTAGTGTTGAGACGGCAGTGTAGATAAAGAGTAGTGTTCAGACTGCAGTGTAGATAAAGAGTAGTGTTCAGACTATAGGGTAGATAAAGAGTTGTGTTGAGACGGCAGTGTAGATAAAGAGTAGTGTTGAGACTGCAGTGTAGATAAAGAGTAGTGTTCAGACTATAGGGTAGATAAAGAGTAGTGTTGAGACTGCAGCGTAGATAAAGAGTAGTGTTGAGACGGCAGTGTAGATAAAGAGTAGTGTTGAGACTGTAGATAAGGAGTAGTGTTTTGATACTATAGTGTAGATAAAGAGTAGTGTTGAGACTATAGGGTAGATAAAGAGTAGTGTTGAGACTATAGGGTAGATAAAGTGTAGTGTTGAGACTGCAGGGTAGATAAAGAGTTGTGTTGAGACTGCAGTGTAGATAAAGAGTAGAGTTGAGACTGCAGTGTAGATAAAGAGTAGTGTTGAGACTATAGGGTAGATAAAGAGTAGTGTTGAGACTATAGGGTAGATGAAGAGTAGTGTTGAGACTGCAGTGTAGATAAAGAGTAATGTTGAGACGGCAGTGTAGATAAAGTGTAGTGTTGAGACTGCAGTGTAGACAAAGAGTACTGTTGAGACGGCAGTGTAGATAAAGAGTAGTGTTGAGATGGCAGTGTAGATAAAGAGTTGTGTTGAGACTGCAGTGTAGATAAAGAGTAGCGTTGAGACTGCAGTGTAGATAAAGAGTAGTGTTGAGACTATAGGGTAGATAAAGAGGAGTGTTGAGACTGCAGTGTAGATAAAGAGTAGTGTTGAGACTGTAGATAAGGAGTAGTGTTTTGATACTGTAGTTTAGATAAAGAGTAGTGTTGAGACTATAGGGTAGATAAAGTGTAGTGTTGAGACTATAGGGTAGATAAAGAGTATTGTTGAGACTATAGAGTAGATAAAGAGTAGTGTTGAGACTGCAGTGTAGATAAAGAGTTGTGTTGAGACGGCAGTGTAGATAAAGTGTAGGGTTGAGACTATAGGATAGATAAAGAGTAGTGTTGAGACTATAGGGTAGATAAAGATTAGTGTTGAGACTATAGGGTAGATAAAGAGTAGTGTTGAGACTATAGTGTAGATAAAGAGTAGTGTTGAGTCTGCAGTGTAGATAAAGAGTAGTGTTGAGACTGCAGTGTAGATAAAGAGTAGTGTTGAGACGGCAGTGTAGATAAAGAGTAGTGTTGAGACTGCAGTGTAGATAAAGAGTAGTGTTGAGATTGCAGTGTAGATAAAGAGTAGTGTTGAGACGACAGTGTAGATAAAGAGTAGTGTTGAGACTGCAGTGTAGATAAAGAGTAGTGTTGAGACTATAGGGTAGATAAAGAGTAGTGTTGAGACTGCAGTGTAGATAAAGAGTAGTGTTGAGACTGTAGATAAAGAGTAGTGTTGAGACTGTAGATAAGGAGTAGTGTTGAGACTGTAGTGTAGATAAAGAGTAGAGTTGAGACTATAGGGTAGATAAAGAGTAGTGTTGATACAGCAGTGTCTATAAAGAGTAGTGTTGAGACGGCAGTGTAGATAAAGAGTAGTGTTGAGACTGCAGTGTATATAAAGAGTAGTGTTGAGACAGCAGTGTAGATAAAGAGTAGTGTTGAGACTGTAGATAAAGAGTAGTGTTGAGACTGTAGTGTAGATAAAGCAGCAGACAAAGCTAACTGCTATCACTTGTATTTGCCATTTTCTTTAGTATTTTATATATCACATCAACCATGTCATTGAACACCTAGTGATAGCAATACATCTGATGTCCCATGCAGTCCCACAGTAAAGGGTAAAAACAAGCCTCCTTTGGATAACTGGTTAAATTTTACATTTCAGAATCTGAATTGTGCAAGATGAAACAGGTATTGTAGCGCTTTCAAGGCTGTCTACATACCAGGGTGACCGCAGAGCAGTCTAATACTCTCGTTATTCCCCCCCCCCCCCCCCCCCCCCCGGCTTTCTCTCTGATAAAACCTTGTACTCCTTCCAAAAAAACAACATTTCTTCGGGATGTGTACATTTGTTTGTGTTTACGCCTAAAGCAACGTCTTTTTATGACACTTGACAAAGTATTCCATTTAGAAAGGGTTCAGGGAGAGTGAAAATTTAGTTCTGAAAAGGAGCCTCTTTTACATAGAGCTGTGTTTTAAAATGGCCGACGTACAGCTGTCATACATTACAGGACCCGAGCAGCCATAGAGTCAGTTTCATTAGCAGGCATTACAAACAAACGTAAACATTCCCACTTGCCATTGTTCTTGTCTCTGTCATACAAAAGTTTACTGCTCTGTTAGGGAGATTGATGCCTGTGTGTTTACCTATCCACTCTCTGAGTGACTGGTTATTATCGAGGCGTATTCATAAATACAAACAGCAATCAGCATAAATCTTGTCACTACCACCGTTTAATACAATATGTTGAAAAAATATGATTCTAAAGATGGGCCTGATTCCTTGTTATTTCTATCTAATTATATAACTTGTCACTGATGCATGCTCTTAAGACTCATACCCAACACGCCCAGATAATGGTCTTGTTCGAGGGGGGAAGTTCCCACTCTTCACGTTATCTTATCTCCCCAATAGCCCGAGGAGCTGAATGGGCACCTGTCTACAGCCTAGGGGATCCAAAACCTCTGTTTGGAAAACAAGAAATACTGTATGACATTTAACAATGTTTCCACCTGAGAGACAGACTGACACTCCAAGCCTGTGGAAAGCCTCTTCAGACTGATACAGTGTCACTTTGTAGGCATGATGATCTGTTCTGAGGCCTTTCCTACCTCAGCAGTCTGGCATGGGTCAGGAATGTCACGTGGACATCTCGAGACAGCTTGTGGATTGTGTCAAGTTTGGGTTTATTGTAAAATATTGTCTTTATGCCATAATGCCAACATTACAGGTAATCTGATTTAAGGAAGTAGGCAGCACTCATTCACAGTAATGTAAATGTAGTGTAACCTGCATGTCCTTTGTGTTTCCTTTGTTACATTTCAACTTGTTGTTGCCTGATATTGAGCCATATAAAACATATGTCAATCAGGGAACGTGGCTTGGGAACAGAGAGTGTGTGACATCAGTTACCTGGCTACACGCCAAACAACAGATAAACACACTGTACTCTCTCTCTCTACCTCCCCGCATTTCTGCCTTAAAATACCTGTACAGGTGCACATCTCACAACGTCGGCATAAAACCCAGTCTAAAACTGACCAATCATCAGTTTTCTCATACAAAACCTGAGTGTGGATCTGTACTTATAGGTCTACGGAGCTCCTGATAGCAGAGTTGGAGCTGATGGTTAAAAGATGATGACTATTACAGTTTTGCTGGTGTTGCTGCTCTGCTCTCTGTCTGGGGGCACATAGCCATGATGACAGAGTGAAAGACATCACTACCCAGGTTCCCTATGTAGACAGACAGAGTAGCGTGGATGAAGATCAGATTGACAGGCTGGATGAAGCTGAAGGTGACCCTGGTTCTGAGCTGACGGGACCGCAATCTGGACTGAGCTGAGGGCTCTGAGAGACATGGTGGTGGAGCAGAGAGTTGAGCTGAGGTTCATGGAGGCCAGAGTAACACCTGCTGAGTGCCATGTGGACCAACAGCAGACAGAGAATGAAGGTGAGCGAGCTGAGAGACATGTTTATGTATATGTATATGTTTTTGTCAAAGGAGGCTGGTGGGAGAAGCTATAGGAGGACAAGCTCATTGTAATGGCTGGAATGGAATAAATGGAACGATATCAAACAAATCAAACATACCGAAACCACATGTATGACTCTGTTCCATTTATTAAACTAAACTAGCCCTCTAGCCCGAGGGTAGAACTTCTGAAAACGGGCTAGTAGAAAACGTTCCATACTAGCCCGGCTGGCCAGTGCCCAAAATGCTTAAGTTCCAGCCCTGAGTGCTACAGTATCATACATTTTTGTATGGATGAATTTAAATTAATTGAGATATTTCCATAGATTAACAAAAGCTCTGACGAAGGCCGTGAGACCGATACGTAAAGCTTATTAAAGATCAGTGATACTATGAAGAGCAGTGTGCGGTTTCCTTTTTCATTCATCTTGTTCAACTGTTACCATGCACCTGCAAAAAAGATTTCTCAGATGTGCGAGTGCCTTTTGAACATAGAATAACAGTAACAACAATATATTGTTCTTGTTATTTCAACTCAAGCACACAAGCTGATGGACATGGAGGCCAAGATGGCAGATGCTGAGACCCACGTGGAGGAACTGCAGACAGAGAATGATGGTAATTCATGATTAATTAGATAATGAGGAAACATTTATCACTAATGTTATGGTAACAAGGAATTAATACATTTGTCATTTTAGCACAAGCGGGTTTGCTGACAGGCAGGGGAGCCAGGATGACAGCTGCTGAAAGTCATATGGAGGAACTGCAGACAGAGAATGAAGGTGAACAATGACAATTAAATACACAACAGATACAACGGATCACAAGCAACATGAACATTTCTAATGAGATTTTCTGCAAAGCACAAGTGATACATTAAGAGGACCACAATGAAAATAAGCCTTCGGGCTTTACTGTGTTTTATACTCAATAATTGTTTATGTATGTAATGTTGTCTCTGGCTGGAGCAGCACTACCACTTTTAAATGTAAAACATGTCAATTAATCCACCAATCAAATAATCTTGGCTGTTGACAACAAATGAATTCCTGTTATCTTTAGTCCAAGCAGCAGAGTTGAGTGCAATGAGAGAAAATTGGAATACCACATTACATACCCTACATTACTCATCTCATATGTATATAATGTACTCTATACCATCTAGTGCATCTTGTCTATGCCGTTCGGCCATCGCTCATCCATATATTTACATGTACATATTCTTATTCATTCCTTTACACTTGTGTGTATAAGGTAGTTGTTGTGAAATTGTTAGATTACTTGTTAGATATTACTGCACGGTCGGAACTAGAAGCACAAGCATTTCCCTACACTCGCATTAACATCTGCTAAACATGTGTATGTGACCAATAAAATGTGATTTGATTTGAGTCAACCAGTGTGTGCCCAGTGGGTAGATTTCATGGGAGTTGTGGGCTGAAATAGTATATACAGTATTTATTGGTTTCAGCACAAACAATGGAGCTGACAGATCTGTCTGTCAGGTCAAACATCACTGAGAATCAGGTGCTGAACGGGAGACGATGGTGGTGATGCTGGAATCATCAGTGGACACCTTCCAAAGCCTTAATGATAGTAAATTAATATTGCACTGGAAAGTGTGTGAATGGTGAGTGTGAAAAGTCTGAGAGTGATAAAGGGCCCGTGTTTTGCGTGTGTGTGTACATGTGTGGATTTTAATTTGTCTGTAAATCAATGTGTGTTGCAGAGAGGAAGGTGGTGTTCTCTGCTTCACTTTTGGCGTCTGCTGAAGGAAACACAAGACCAAATGACTATGAAACCAAACTGATCTTCACAAACGTCTCAACAAACATTGGTAATCATTACAACTCAGCCACGGGTACAGTATTTATTTTATTTTGGGAGGAGGGAAGGGTTTTTCTGATACAGATGACTCACCAGTGAGAGGTGTTTACTGCTTCAGATTTACCGGCCAGTTTGTGACCGGGAAAAATGTGAGAGTAAGGTTGTTCAAGAATGAGCAACCAACCCATTGTGATCATAGGGGATCGTACCTCTCCTGAAGACGGTGAGGATGGTGCGTCCAATGGAGTAGTTCTGCATTTAGGAATGGGAGGTAGAGTATCAATGAGGCTTATGGACAATGCCCATATATGGGATGACCAATATCATAGAACTACCTTCAGTGGCTTCCTGCTCTTTCCAATGTGAGAAGATAATAGAACAGAGCAGAAAAAGTCTCCCTCTGTCCCGGTTTGACTGAGAATGAGGTCAAGTCTCAAACACTGCCTTTTAAAAAAGGGCCACTTTGGTTGAGGTGGACATTACGTTATGAAAACCATCAACAAATTCCTCAGATAAAAGAGGAAAATGACATTGCATGAATGTGATCATTGTTTCCTTCCCTTTGGTGTTTCACATCATAAACCTCTGGGAATGCAGCTGCATCACTGTTTGAGCTTTGACTCAGATCCATTCAGACGCTTTGTTGTGCAGTCAGTCAGATCATACATATTGACACACACACACACACACACACACACACACTGACGGTACACACCCTTCTTTATCAGTCATCTACTACAGCCCTGATAACCATTATGAACACCACTCTGTGGCTGAAAAGAGACATGCAAGTACTCCAGTTCCCTCTATTCACTGCCAGTGGCCGTGGTTACAACAGGTTATGTTGAGAAGTAGCGTTTGGTCTCCCCCCTCTCCCTTAGCAAAGACTGCTGTGCATGTCTGTATCCCAGTGACGATGAATGATGTGAGCTAAGATCTCCACAGAGATTCCAACATGGTGTCAAAGCATGCCCTCTCTGTATCTGTGTCACATGACAAGTTGTCATACTATCCTTGGGTAAGGACACAGTAACATATCTACTTCCTCAAAGTATGATAGCCACTTTTCTAAGAAGGTGAAAAAGGGTGTTATCTAGAACCTAAAATGGTTCTTCAGCTGTCCCCATAGGAGAACCCTTTGAATAACCCTTGTTGGTTCCAAGTAGAACCCTTTTGGTTCCAAGTAGAACTGTTTTGGGTTCCATGTAGAACTCTTTCCACAGAGGGTTCTACATGGAACCCAAAATAGTTCTACCTGGAACCAAAAAGAGTTTCACCTAGAACCAAAGAAGGGTTCTCCTATGGGGACAGCCAAAAAAACCTTTTGGAACCTTTTTTTCTAAGAGTATATGCAATTAACAATAAATACAGTCAGTAGGCCTACACCAATTCCTTCTCGTGCAGTACGTAAAAGTCAAAAAGGCAGGCCCATGTCAGGTGAGAGTTGCTCGTCCCAGTCGGCAGGATTAATTCACCTGAGTTTATGGAAAGCGCCTGCAGTGCCTTGGAGAAGCGGTGGCTCCTTTGAATGTTAAGATCCTACCCCCAGCTACAGCCACAGTACCAAGAGCTCTGCTCTGCTGCACCAAGGCTGGCTGATCAAACAGCTGCCAATATGAAGAGGACTGCCATATCCTCTCTGAAATGAATACACCTTTCTTGCGTCCCACATTTTTTCTCTCTCACCCTCACTCATCAGGTGGATTTTTTTTCTCTCCCAATTGCATTTAATTCGACGTTGCATGTCCCCACTATAGGCAGTTTGTATAGGGAGTTTCAAGACACTTTGCAAACAGAAAGAGCTGTTCAGAGAACCTCACTTCTACAGAGGTCATGACTCACATTGTGGTGCATTATCATCAGAGGGGAAGGGGGAAACCTAGTCAGTTGTACAACTGAATGCATTCAATCGAAATGTGTCTTCCACATTTAACCCAACCCCTCTGAATCAGAGAGGTGCGGGAGGCTGCCTTAACCGACATCATCGGCATGCGGGTAGCAGTTGTTGTGGTGGTTAACTGCCTTGCTCAAAAACAGGACGAAAGAATCTTCCACCTTGCCGGTTTGGGGATTCAAACAGGCAACCTTTCGGTTACTGTCCCAATGCTCTAATCGCTAGGCTCAGGCTAACTCATCACAGCATTATCATCAGGGACATGAGGCCAACTTATTACAGTATTATCATCAGGGCCATCAGGCCAGCTTATTACAGTATTATCATCAGGGACATCAGGCTAGCTCATCAGCTAAGCATGCCTCTCCTTAATGTCAATATGCCTTGTCCATTGCTGTTCTGGTTAGTGTTTATTGGCTTATTTCACTGTAGAGCCTCTAGCCCTGCTCATTATACCTTATCCAACCTCTCAGTTCCTCCACCCACACATGCTATGACATCTTCTGGTTTCAATGATGTTTCTAGAGACAATATCTCTCTCATCATCACTAAATGCCTAGGTTTACCTCCTCTGTATTCATATCCTACCATACCTTTGTCTGTACATTATACCTTGAAGCTATTTTATCGCCCCCAGAAACCTGCTCCTTTTTCTCTCTATTCTGGACGTCACAGACGACCAATTCTTATAGCTTTTAGCCGTACCCTCATACTCATTCTTCTCTGCTCCTCTGGGGATGTAGAGGTGAATCCAGGCCCTGCAGAGCCTTGGTTTCATGCATGTTAACATTAGAAGCCTCCTCCCTAAATTTGCTTTATTCACTGCTTTAGCACACTCTGCCAACCCGGATGTCCTAGCTGTGTCTGAATCTTGGCTTAGGAAGTCCACCAAAAACTCTGAAATCTTCATCCCTAACTACAACGTTTTCAGACAAGATAGAACGACCAAAGGGGGCGGTGTTGCAATCTACTGCAGAGATAGCCTGCAGAGATATGTCCTGCTATCCAGGTCTGTACCCAAACAATTTGAACTTCTACTTTTAAAAATCCACCTCTCTAAAAACAAGTCTCTCACCGTTGCCGCCTGCTATAGACCCCCCTCGGCCCCTAGCTGTGCTCTGGACACCATATGTGAACTGATTGCCCCCCATCTATCTTCAGAGCTCGTGCTACTAGGTGACCTAAACTGGCACATGCTTAACACACCAGCCATCCTACAATCCAAGCTTGATGCCCTCAATCTCACAGAAATTATTAATGAACCCACCAGGTACAACCCCAAAGCCGCAAACACTGGCAGCCTCATAGATATCATCCTAACAAACGTGCCCTCTAAATACACCTCTGCTGTTTTCAACCAAGATCTCAGCGATCACTGCCTCATTGCCTGCACCCGTAATGGGTCAGCGGTCAAACGACCTCCACTCATCACTGTCAAACACTCCCTGAAACATTTCAACGAGCAAGCCTTTCTATTCGACCTGGCCCTGGTATCCTGGAAGGATATTGACCTCATCCCGTCAGTAGAGGATGCCTGGTTATTTTTCAAAAATGCCTTCCTCACCATCTTAAATAAGCATGCCCCTTTCAAGAAATTTAGAACCAGGAACAGCCCTTGGTTCTCCCCAGACCTGACTGCCCTTAACCAACACAACAATATCCTGTGGCGTTCTGCATTAGCATCGAACTGCCCCCGCGATATGCAACTTTTCAGGGAAGTTAGAAACCAATACACACAGGCAGTTAGAAACGCCAAGGCTAGCTTTTTCAAACAGAAATTTGCTTCCTGCAACTCAAACTCTAAAAAGTTCTGGGACATTGTAAAGTCCATGGAGAATAAGAACACCTCCTCCCAGCTGTCCACTGCACTGAGGATAGGAAACTCTGTCACCACCGATAAGCCCACTATAATTGAGAATTTCAATTCAATTTCAAGCATTTTTCTACGGCTGGCCATGCTTTCCACCTAACTACCCCTACTGCATTCAACAGCACTGCACCCTCCACAGCTACTCGCCCAAGCCTCCCCCATTTCTCCTTCTCCCAAATCCATTCAGCTGATGTTCTGAAAGAGCTGCAAAATCTGGACCCCTACAAATCAGCTGGGCTTGACAATCTGGACCCTTTCTTTCTAAAATTATCTGCCGAAATTATTGCAACCCCTATTACTAGCCTGTTCAACCTCTCTTTCGTGTCGTCTGAGATTCCCATAGATTGGAAAGCAGCTGCTGTCATCCCCCTCTTCAAAGGAGTTGACACTCTTGACCCAAATTGCTACAGACCTATATCCATCCTACCCTGCCTTTCTAAGGTCTTCGAAAGCCAAGTCAACAAACAGATTACCGACCATTTCGAATCCCACCGCACCCTCTCCGCTATGCAATCTGGTTTCAGAGCTGGTCATGGGTGCACCTCAGCCACGCTCAAGGTCCTAAACGACATCGTAACCGCCATCGATAAGAAACAATACTGTGCTGCCGTATTCATTGACCTGGCCAAAGCTTTTGACTCTGTTTTTCACCACATCCTCATCGGCAGACTCAGTAGCCTTGGTTTCTCAAACGATTGCGTCGCCTGGTTCACCAACTACTTCTCTGATAGAGTTCAGTGTGTCAAATCGGAGGGCCTGCTGTCCGGACCTCTGGCAGTCTCTATGGGGGTACCACAGGGTTCAATTCTTGGGCCAACTCTCTTCTCTGTATACATCAATGATGTCGCTCTTGCTGCTGGTGAATCTCTGATCCACCTCTACGCAGACGACACCATTCTGTATACTTCTGGCCCTTCTTTGGACACTGTGTTAACAACCCTCCAGACGAGCTTCAATGCCATACAACTCTCCTTCCGTGCTCCTGAATACAAGTAAAACTAAATGCATGCTCTTCAACCGATCGCTGCCTGCACCTGCCCGCCTGTCCAGCATCACTTCTCTGGACGGTTCTGACTTAGAATTTGTGGACAACTACAAATACCTAGGTGTCTGGTTAGACTGTAAACTCTCCTTCCAGACTCACATCAATCATCTCCAATCCAAAGTTAAATTTAGAATTGGCTTCCTATTTCGCAACAAAGCATCCTTCACTCATGCTGCCAAACTAACCCTCGTAAAACTGACCATCCTACCAATCCTCGACTTCGGCGATGTCATTTACAAAATAGCCTCCAATACCCTACTCAACAAGCTGGATGCAGTCTATCACAGTGCCATACGTTTTGTCACCAAAGCCCCATATACTACCCACCACTGCGACCTGTACGCTCTCGTTGGCTGGCCTTCGCTTCATAATCGTCGCCAAATACATTGGCTCCAGGTCATCTACAAGACCCTGCTAGGTAAAGTCCCCCCTTATCTCCGCTCACTGGTCACCATAGCAGCACCCACCTGCAGCACGCACTCCAGCAGGTATATCTCTCTGGTCACCCCTAAAGCCAACTCCTCCTTTGGTCGTCTCTCCTTCCAGTTTTCTGCTGCCAATGACTGGAGCGAGCTACAAAAATCTCTGAAACTGGAAACACTTATCTCCCTCACTAGCTTTAAGCACCAGCTATCAGAGCAGCTCCCAGATCACTGCACCTGTACATAGCCCATCTATAATTTAGCCCAAACTACTACCTCTTCCCCTACTTTATTTATTTATTTTATTTATTTTGCTCCTTTGCACCATATTATTTATATTTTAACTTTGAACTTTCTTCAAATAACAAATCTACCATTCCAGTGTTTTACTTGCTATACTTTATTTACTCTGCCACCATGGCCTTTTTTGCCTTTACCTCCCTTATCTCACATCATTTGCTCACATTGTATATAGTCTTATTTCTTTCTACTGTATCATTGATTGTATGTTGTTTTACTCCATGTGTAACTCTGTGTTTTTAATGTTGTCGAACTGCTTTGCTTTATCTTGGCCAGGTCGCAATTGTAAATGAGAACTTGTTCTCAACTTGCCTACCTGGTTAAATAAAGGTGAAATAAATAAATAAATAAATAAAAAATCATCAGGCCAACTTATCACAAAATTATCATTAGGGACATCAGGCCAACTTATTACAGCATTATCACCAGGGACATCAGGCCAACTTATTACAGCATTATCATCAGGGATATCAGGCCAACTTATTACAGCCGTATCATCAGGGACATCAGGCCAACTTATTACAGCATTATCACCAGGGACATCAGGCCAACTTATTACAGCATTATCATCAGGGATATCAGGCCAACTTATTACAGCTGTATCATCAGGGACATCAGGCCAACTTATTACAGCATTATCACCAGGGACATCAGGCCAACTTATTACAGCATTATCACCAGGGACATCAGGCCAGCTTATTACAGCATTATCATCAGGGACATCAGACCAACTTATTACCGCATTATCATCAGGGACATCAGGCCAACTTTTTACAGCATTATCATCAGGGACATCAGGCCAACTTATTACAGCATTCCCACTGAAAACCCAATATGCAAATCCATGTGAAAGTGCAGTCCAAATCAAGTCTGACATTAAAGTAGAAATTGCAAACTTTAGAAGCCTTTTTTAACCTCAAATACACTACACGTTTTCATTTGCTGCTGTGCAGGAAAATTCTCAGTAACAAAAGAGCGGTTAAATGAAGATCCTACATCTTTATTCCCAGACTCCTCTCTATCATGTTGACTTTTAATTGTGTGTGCAGCTGTGAAAACCCCCAGTTGAACGACTCTTAGTTGTGTGGTTGATGAATCAGATGGGTAGAAAAGACACAGAGGATGGTTAAGGCTTGTTAATTACCAAGGCAGGGAATTCCCTATTGGAAAAAGTCAATCACAATGTTTAATTTGCACTAGCAAATCTTTCATCTAGGTGATTTTCTTTCTGTGGGATTGTTCAGATGTGAAGGCTCATTAATCGTGACAGTGTTGGGCAGGTTGCGTGCCACCTCTCTCTCTCTCTGATGGCTTAGCTATAGGGATCTATTGAACTGTGAATGTTATGGTTAGGGCTGGGTTCATCCGTAAACCATTAAAGTACAAGGGGCAGGACTTTGTGGTTTCATGAACGTACGAATGCAATAATTGTGTGTGTGTGTGTGTGTGTGTGTGTGTGTGTGTGTGTGTGTGTGTGTGTGTGTGTGTGTGTGTGTGTGTGTCTGTGTCTGTCTGTCTGTCTGTCTGTCTGTCTGTCTGTCTGTCTGTCTGTCTGTCTGTCTGTCTGTCTGTCTGTCTGTTCGGGGTTTTCCATTACAGTCATTTACTTTGTCAGGCCTTCACAAGCTTTGCATCTCATTAGTAACATGTACAGCAACAGTCTAGTTTATTTGCACATAAGAGGACATTGTTGTAGGTCATTTGTAGTTCATGGCTATAAAATGTAGTGTCAGGTCTAATATGATAATTGGAGTGTAGCCAGGTTAGCAGCTTCTGCTAATCATAGGCCCATGAGTTCCACAGTAGGTGCTATTAGTGCTCTTAGTGCTCGCCACTACAAAACATGTTTGGTGCAAGCAAAGCCCAGAGGCTGAACTGACAGTAGATGTGCATTCCATTCTGCCTGATTTAAAAGCAAAGTCTAATCTTTTTATGAATGACCTTGATCAGAGATGAGCATGAGGCATTTTCTTGATCAAATAGAAATTGGGTTTAAAGAAAGGTAGGAGTTATTTTACCATTGGAGGGGACCTACCCCTGATGATGAAAGAGTTAAATCTTCAATCACCCTGGTAAAATGATATGAGTGTATGTCGGGAGCTTCAGTGAAAATATAGTCGAGCCCAAGGGCTTCTTTCAGATGCAAATCTAAGCGTGTTCCATGTGTGTTTCAGAGGCCTAGCACCGTAATCTGGTCTGAGCATTACTACAGTTTTGATTACCAAACACACACACACGCAAACACACACACACACACACACACACACACACACACACACACACACACACACACACACACACACACACACACACACACACACACACACACTGACGGTACACACCCTTCTTTATCAGTCATCTACTACAGCCCTGATAACCATTATGAACACCACTCTGTGTAGTGGAGGGTATACTCAGGTAAAAGCCATATATATACCCACTTTTTTTTCAGTGGGTATTGTACTTACTTATACTTACTTCTTAATCCATACCGATGCATATCAAAGTATTGTAGTGGAGGTATACGACTTATCAATTATGTAGTACAATAGAGAAATCATGCACAAAGTAGCCTACACAATCGCAAAGCACGTGAAATATATTCACATGGGTAGGAAAGTTCATTCGAAGAATGTATGAAAACATGAACATTACCATATCTAAGTGGTCGCTTGTCAGAATCAGAAGTGTCATATTCTTCCTGGGGGTGTATATGAACAGACTTTAATAAGATTTCATGTTGCTAAAATGCTGTCAGTTCCACTTGAAATGCAACAATGTTTCACCACATACACTACCATTCAATTGTTTGGGGTCACTTAGAAGTGTCCTTGTTTTTTTTTTTAAAAGCTTTTTTTTTGTCCATTAAAATAACTTAAAATTGATCAGAAATACAGTGTAGACATTGTGAATGTTGTAAATTACTTTTGTAGCTGGAAAAGGCAGATGTTTTATGGAATATCTACATAGGCGTAAAGAGGCCCATTATCAGCAACCATCACTCCTGTGTTCCAATGGTACATTGTGTTAGTTAATCCAAGTTTATCATTTTAAAAGGCTAATTGATCATTAGAAAACCCTTTTGCAATTATGTTAGCACAGCTGAAAACTGTTGTTCTGATTAAAGAAGCAATAAAACTGGCCTTCTTTAGACTAGTTGTGTATCTGGAGCATCAGCATTTGTGGGTTCGAGTAGAGGCTGAAAATGGCCAGAAACAAAGAACTTTCTTTTGAAACACGTCAGTCTATTCTTGTTCTGAGAAATGAAGGCTATAGTGAAGAGGCGAATCCGGGATGCTGGCCTTCTAGGCAGAGTTCCCCTGTCCAGTGTCTGTGTTCTTTTGCCCATCATAATCTTTTCTTTTTATTGGCCAGTCTGAGATATGGCTTTTTCTTTGCAACTCTGCCTAGAAGGCCAGCATACTGGAGTCACCTCTTCACTGTTGAAGTTGAGACTGGTGTTTTGCGGGTACTATTTAATGAAGCTGCCAGTTGAGGACGTGTGATGCGTCTGTTTCTAAAACTAGACACTCTAATGTACTTGTCCTCTTGCTCAGTTGTGCACCGGGGCCTCCCACTCCTCTTTCTATTCTGGTTAGAGACAGTTTGCACTGTTCTGTGAAGGGAGTAGTACACAGCGTTGTACAAGATCTTAAAGTTTCTTGGCAATTTCTCAGATGGAATAGCCTTCATTTCTCAGAACAAGAATAGACTGACAAGTTTCAAAAGAAAGTTCTGGAACACATGAGTGATGGTTGCTGATAATGTGCCTCTGTACACCTATGTAGATTTTCCATAAACAATCTGCCGTTTCCAGCTACAATAGTCATTTACAACATTAACAATGTCTACACTGTATTTCTGATCAATTTGATGTTATTTTAAAGGACAAAAAAATTGCTTTTCTTTCAAAAACAAGGACATTTCTAAGTGACCCCAAACTTTTGAATGGTAGTGTAAGTTATTTTCAAAGAGACGGCTAACAACAGCAAGCTCACTGCAATGAAAAACAGTTCCACCCACCAGATGATGATCATTTGAAACTTAACTTCTTGTTGAAAGTTAATCTTGAAAAGGGAGAAGCTAACAAATTAGCAACAACCTTCTCCTTGATAACACCTGCTGCAGCCGGTGCAAACTAGGCGACAACAAAAGCTAGCTAGCTAGACTGTGGGAAAACTACTGCTGGCTATTGCGCAGTGACCTTCTTCTTCTGCTTCTTCTTCTGCTTCTATGATATCATGGCGGTCCACAAACAATCGTTCTAGTGCATGCCGCCACCTGCTGTGATGGAATGTACGATCAATCATGATGTGCCCAATTCTTTACTACCATGAAAATACAATTTAAAACCAAATAAATCCTTAACTTTTACCCCCCCCCCCCCCCCCCACCCTTACGATTGTTCAGCATGTCAACAACCATTTCAACAGTAACAACTGTTACCCCCAATATCGCTTTTGGTCTCTGTCTTGCTGTCTTGACTCGGTCTCTCTCCCCGCCCCCCCTCTGGTCTTGGTCTCGATTTGCTCCGGTCTTGGTTTTGAATCGGTCTCGCTTTACGTGGTCTCGAACACAACACTGGCTCACACACACAACCAGAACTGATCCGAGACAGCGGTTTCCATGGAAATGAGGGCTTGTACCCTGGCCAGAGCCTGAAGATGCATATCTCCTTAGAATCCTGAAAACACCTGATTGTACTCAGATTCAAATGCATTGCACTGAACCGGACAGAGAGGGACTGTTCTTTGGAAATACACACAGGAATTATTTTCCCTCGTGTCCGGGGTAACAGGGCGTATGAAGTTCTATCAGAGACTAATACACTTGAAAATATCTCTAGTTGTCTACAATATGATTCGTTCTCTTTCCTTTTATAGCCAGTCTATTGGACAAAAGCATCATGAGAAGGCTATGCAGTCGAAACAACAACACTTTACAGGTAGTTAATATCATCAAATTTCAAGATATTTGACATCAACACAGGGTCCTCCGTTCAGTAATACCTTGATAATAGCATAGAAATAACTTACTTCATTAAAGTTTCTATTCACTGTTCAAACATTACAAATCATCCTTGTCTGCATGATGTTGCACAATAATGATGGTTTAAAGGCACAATGCAGATGTTTTTATCTCAATATCAAATCATTTCTGGGTAACAATTAAGTACCTTACTGTGATTGTTTTCATAGCTTCTTAGCAAGAGACATTTCTCAAGCAAGACTTTTGCTATAACTGTCTGGGAGTGGTCTGAGTGGGAGGGGAAAACTTCAAACTAGCTGTTATTGGCAGAGGTTTGGAACTCTCTTTTTTATTGGTGTATTAACTCATTTACCTCCTGGTGATGTCACCAGGTAGGCCAAAACTCCATCCCAGCAAAACAGGCTGAAATTTCAGGCAGTCTTTTCAAATGGCTCTTACACTGAAAGGGCATTATCATAATTTTCACAGTATTATTCCAACCACATAGTGAGGAAATATACACTGATTATACCAAACATAATATTGAGCCCCCCCCTTTTGCCCACAGAAAAGCCTCAATTGATCAGGGCATGGACTCTGTTAAAAGTGTTGCACAGGGATGCTGGTCCATGTTGAAACCTAATGCTTCCCACAGTTGTGTCAAGTTGGCTGGAAGTCAGCAGCGTTGCAGTTCTTGACACAAACCGGTGCGCCTGGCACATACTACAATACCCTGTTCAAAGGCACTTACATTTTTTGTCTTGCCAATTCACCCTCTGAATGGTACACGTACATAATCCATGTCTCAATTGTCTCAATGCTTAAAAATCCTTCTTCAACCTGTCTCCTCCCCTTCATCTACACTGTTTAGAAATGGATTTAATAAGTGACATCAATAAGGGATCATAGCTTTCACCTGGATTCACCTGGTCAGTCTAAGTCATGGAAAAGCAGGGGTTCTTAATATTTGCTATACTCAGTGTATATAAAACACAGGAACATGAAATTCTAGACTGCACTGGGCCTTTAAACTCTACAAAGGGTCATCAGTGGTTTGCTGACTCTATAATGCATCATCTGAGAAATAACCTCTTCCCCTAGATGACTGTGTTATGTTGTGCAACCTTCTGAGTACACTTGTTGGCTTCCACCACAGTCTCCTCCAGGAAACAGTGATAGCAGGTTCATATTTACCTTGGCTTGGTGCTTATCTGCCTTGATGATATTTGTGTTATGAGAGACATAGTTCTGGGTGGCCTCAAGGGTCTTTGTGAGGCGATGCTTCGTTACACTCGGCCAATCTAGGTGAATTTCAATCACACTTTGAAGTCTGCGGAATAATGTTTATTTTCTTTAAGCGATGTCACCCTTTTCATATCAAGTGACCCAATTCAGTGTGACGTAAGTGTAGAGGTAGTGTGTTGTGAATGGTTGGATGTGTTTTTCCCTCAAAAGCTCAGCTGTTGGAGGAAGAAAAATGTTTACCTTTGACACAGGAAGTGATACTTGGTCTAGGTGATGAACTATCACTGCCTATCGGTCATGGTAGAAACCCCTCATTTGGCTCGGCTGCTGAAGTATGTCGCAATCACTAGGAAGAATTTTCTTCCTTAGGTATGTAGCTTTTTGTTGTATTTAGACTTAAGAAGCTCTGAATTCCTAATTGAGGAAGAACTTAAAGTGTTGTGTTTCTGCAGTAGCTGTAAGAATAATTGAACAGGCCCAGCCTTTGGAATGAGCAGAGCTACCTGCAGGGCTCAGTTTTTCCTATTCTGCCTCATTGACTTTAATATGGGCTTCTTCTATAGGTTATCTCCAGACTTGTTCCCACAGGAGCAGATGACTCAAAACTTTGTAAAGGACGTATCATGGGAGCGAGGAGAAGCTTAGGTTGTGAAACAGCTTGATTTGGGTTGTCCTAAAACCCCTTATCAAACAATGGAGTAAATGCCACTCACCACAAATTAGTCTACCTAGAACATGTTTTTACTCACTTAGTTTTTGTCAGGAATGCTGCATGTTTCATTCACCCCTACCCTGTACACAGAAAGCTCTCTCTGCTCTGTCTCTCTGCTGAAACAGAGGGACACCCATGTAGTTGATCAATACTTTTTTACTGTTTCAGTAAGACTGGATAGGTGAAAGCAATTTGATGACGCATCGTCGGCCATATTACTTTCACCTATCCACGGTAGACAGACAGTAGATTATTGGTTATAACCTGGAATGGAATCCATGTGAGAGTGTTGGGCCTTCATGCCGGACACCTCTCCTCTGCTTTCCTCTCAGCTGGTCTCAGGCATTCCAGAGAGCTTCCTTCTGTCTCTCCCCCTGCCGTAAATAACACAGCGGCTGTGGAATGCACACTGTCTGTCTGCTGTAAGTGGATTTGAAGGTTATACATTTTCTGTAGGTGAGCAATGGGCAGAGTTGTAGAATGATGATGAGTTGGGGCTTGTTTCAGGAGAAACAGCGTAGCTGCTGAAGTAATGAGCTAGCGTTAAGTGTTTTCTAAAGGCATTTTTCCTCTTCAAGGTGCAGTCGTTGTCACATCGCGAGACTGCGCTGCAGTACGTTGTTCTTCAGAGAACATTTAAGTGGGGAAAATGGTGTGTGTGAATTTGAATTTGCTATAATGTTACTGAAATACAACATTTACCAACATTTTGGATGGATTGAGATAAGGAAATCAATGGATACTGTCAGCTCCAAATGACGTAGGCTACTTTATTATGTATATTGTTCTCTAATACAAGTACTGTACAGGCAGGGATGATCACATACTGTGCAGCCATGACAACAGGTATGCTTTAAACAAACTTCCCACTGGGCAGAAACTGGTTGAATCAACGTTGTTTCCACATAATTTCAGCCCCAAAAAATCAATGTGATGACGTTAATCAATGTGGAAAACTGATTGGATTTGAATAAAGTAATCAACGTAAGGGAATTTCATATTTTTTTCAGCCTACTTTTAACCTTTTTTTGGATTTCACATTGAATTCACGTTAGTTGACAAACCAACCAAATGTAAATAAAAACTAGACGTTTAACTGACATCTGTGCCAAGTAGGTTGGTATTTTTTTGTATTTTATGACATGGAACAAGAATAAACAACGATAAACTAACCAAACTGTTTTCCACAGTAATATTATCATTGGTGAACATAACAAGCAGCCAAATCAAACTCTGTCATCTCTCTCTCTACAATGTGCATGGGACACTTATATCTCCCATAAAACACTGTGCCGTGTACACAAGCTTACCTACCAACACGCCTCAGGCTGGGGGAAGGGGGAAGACCTGGCAGGCAACTAAATGAAACTAATCAAATGTTAGAGAAATTTAGCTGATGATGAGAGTGAGAGAGAATCTGAAAATATGAAGCTTGATTAGTTAAAGTATGCAACACAGTGTACACTTGTTTGTATAGCTGGAAAACTTCATCAAGTGCCAGAGAAAGAGTTGGGGTGTTTTTGTATGACAGCTTTTTTAAATAAGCCAGGAAAGTCATGGGCTATGTTGACTGTTGTTTTTTGCATTACCTAAGCATCTGAAGATCAGATATTAAATCATCCAGCTCCTGGTTGTTAATATAAATGGATTAACCTGCCAGATTAACCAGTCAATCTGTTTTTATTCTCCTCCACGTGAAATTAGTCTTCTTTGTGCAAAGTAAGATAGTGCGGGTCGATACGGTCGACAGGGAACCTTGAAGGAATGAATGCATTGCTCTTCTTCTTATTGAAAACATAAATCCAAACACTACTAGAATGACTCGCTTCCCAGAAACCTCCAAACTCACTGCATTTTCCACTGTAAGTGTATGCAGCAGCTCTCAGCCAATCCGGTCCTTTGTTTTCAAGATGAGGAGACATTGTGTGGCCATCTCTCTGACAGAATTACTGTCATGGTTGACAGGATGACTCTCTTAAAGCGATAAAAGAAGTGTTGATCCTGAAACAGCTGGCAGGCTGGTGGTGAGATCTTGACAGATTCTACTCTCACCTAACTTCTTCAGAATGCCACACTACCTCTGGTCCGCACTTTAGGTTGGTCGTTTCACCAATTCGGTGCCTTTTGAGAAGTGCAACTTGGTCCCCAAAAAATTATGATTTCACCTTAACAATCTCTCATAAAGAGCGTATGTTCACCTTCATAAAAAACATGTTTTCACATCCCAAGAGGTTAAATAAAAAACATACTATAGTAAGTGCCTATTAAGTGCCAAATAAAGCAACAGGTTTGACCATAACAGGGTTGATGATTTCATCTTAAATCAGTCATAAATCCCCTTGTGACAGCTTGTTGTGGCAATCGAATGCAAGCTTCACAATTGTATTTTTATTGTTAAATAATTTCTATCATTTCGGACTATGGGTAACAGGGTTGAAGTGTTACGCTCGAACCTCTGTTTCCCACCACAAAACACCAGAAAATGGTCAAAAAGTGTGGAATCAGCTCACCTGTCTTTACTCTATGATTACACTATTAGATGTTCAATGTTTCTTTAGAAAAAAAGATTTGTTTACCATATTTAAACAAGGGTTCAGTTCACGCAACAGGGTTGAGTCACTAATCACTACATGAGTCACTAATCACATGAAATAATAATCTTCAGAAATGACTTTGTCAAAGCAACAAAATATTTAAAGCTTTACAATGATAGTGAAACTTAGAGAAATGTTGCTGATTAAATGGGTTAAAATCTTCCTAGAAGTGACACAGGGTTGACGGAGAGACATTTTGAAATGCTGCATGTTTTGCACTTTAGCAAGCTTTTATTCATCTAAAAAAATCAGATTGATTGAATTCTCCATGTGGTCTATATTAAAGGGCACTTCATTTAATATAACAGGCTTTTAATCAATATTCAGTGCTCAATTTCTACTTAAAATATCAAAGGGACGGAAAAGGCACTCTTTTCATGGAACGACCCAGACCAGGCTCAGTCTTTCAGAATTAAACTGTTTTCATAATGCGCACACTCCTGAAGAGAAAATCATTTTTTAATAAGATATCATTTTTGCACACACTGTATATAGATTTTGTATTGTGTTATTGACTGTATGTTTGTTTATGTGTAACTCTAAGTGGTTGTTGTTTGTGTCGCACTGCTTTGCTTTATCTTGGCCAGGTCGCAGTTGTAAATGAGAACTCAACTGACCTGGTTAAATAAAGGTGAAATTTAAATAAATAAATAACACATTTAAAAAATAATATATTTTATTATCCCACAGGAGAAATTTTGCTTGGACAATTCAAGAGTGCTGCCCCTTCCACAGAATCAATTGACACAAAATGCATAGAATAGCACCCCATGATACACCCCCGTCCCCACCCACACGAAAACAAATCTGTCCACTGAGTCTTTTGATGTCTTGTAGGCAGAAGAAGATGGGTTACATATACATCTCTTTATATAGTCTGGGCCCTCTCCTTTCTTTTCTCAGAACTGTTCTTTCATTTGTTACCTGAGGCTTGTTTTTTATGGGTTTTGTGAACGTTTTAGATTGAAGGTCTTTGTCAACCAAAATATCACCAGAATTTAGTCGAAACCTTCATAAAATTAAATTAAATTGAAGTGTCATGCATCACAATCATCATTCATTAATTTCAAGCAGCATTTTCACTCTAATTGCTTCAGCTCGACCTTCCTCTTGTCTCTGTCAGGTATCTAGTTGGGCAGACAGACCTTAAAGAAGAGGGATGGGAGAGAGCCTGTAAAACCACAGACAACAGTGGATGTGTGCATGTTTGTTCACATACTGTAGCTCCCCCATTGAATCTCTCTCTTTCTCTCTTCCCATTTCTCTCGCTGTCTGTCACCCTCTCTCTCTTCCATTCTCTCTCTCTCTGTCTCTCTCTCTTCCCTTATCTATCTATCTATTTATCTCTCTCTCTCTCTCTCTCTCTCTGTCTCTCTCTCTGTCTCTCTCTCTGTCTCTCACTCCCCCCCCTCCCCACCTCTCTCTCTCTCGATATGACTAAAGTGCTGGAGGGACAGAAGCCATTTTTCATGTAATTACAGCAAACCTGCCTGACTGGCTCTAAGGCGTGCTGTGAAAAGAGGGAACTTGACTTGCATGCACTGTACAGCCCACCAAGTCATCCTGGATCCAAATACACTGTACAACCCACCAAGTCATCCTGGATCCAAATACACTGTACAGCTCATCCAGTCATCCTGGATCTATTTACACTGTACAACTCATCCTGGATCCACATACACTGTACAGCTCATCCACTCATCCTGGATCCACATACACTGTACAGCTCATGCACATCCTGGTTCCACATACACTGTACATCTTATCCACTCATCCTGGATCTATTTACACTGTACAACTCATCCACTCATCCTGGATCTACATACACTGTACAGCTCCTACACCCATCCTGGATCCACATACACTGTACAGCTCATCCACTCATCCTGGATCCACATACACTGTACAGCTCATCCACTCATCCTGGATCCACATACAGCTCATCCACTCATCCTGGATCCACATACAGCTCATCCACTCATCCTGGATCAACATACACTGTACAGCTCATCCACTCATCCTGGATCCACATACACTGTACAACTCATCCACTCATCCTGGATCTATTTACACTGTACAACTCATCCACTCATCCTGGATCTACATACACTGTACAGCTCCTACACCCATCCTGGATCCACATACACTGTACAACTCATCCTGGATCCACATGCACTGTACAGCTCATTCACTCATCCTGGATCCACATACACTGTACAGCTCATCCACTCATCCTGGATCCACATACAGCTCATCCACTCATCCTGGATCCACATACAGCTCATCCACTCATCCTGGATTTATATACACAAAGATCATACATTTTAGTTCTATAATGTGTGAAAGTGTAGGAAACGACTTGTCTGATCTATTGACTCTTACATGTCACTACTACTTCAACTGTGCTGTGTAACTTCCTCCATCCTGTACTTGCTATGGACCTGTCCTTTCATAAAGTATAACATTATGCTGTAACATGAGTGGTTTTGTATAGGGTGGAGTGCAGCAAATGGACAGATACCATGGATTCACCTGTTCTACCGCTTATGTTTAATTTACAGTTTATTGGATTAGGCTTCCATGGCAGATTTCTATTCATTTCAGCCTACCATTGAGATAGGCATGAATTTAGGACCTTTTAACATTTAACTTTTAGAAACCACACCCCACTCTGTTGTCTTTATATATTCAGAGTCATTTATCACAATTGTTTTCTTATTTTTGACTGATGATGTTCAATGAACATGCATTCCCGTTGGTATTTTCCAGACCTCACGTTAGTGCTTAGTTATACTCTGTTTTTCACTGTGAGCGTAAGATACCCTAGCTACTCTTGTAGGATCTTAATTTGATCACTATTTTGTTGCTGAGAATGTTCCAGCACAGCATTTCCTGTTGCTGCAGGATTATTATTATGCTGTAGCAAACTGGCTCAAATGAAGATCCTGTATATCTTCATATCTAGAACATCCTCGCTGAAAACATAAATGTCTTCATGATAGTGGAATTTTTCCACTGACTTTGTACACATATATATCATCATATGACCCAACGTTGACAACTGCAGTCTGCTCTGAAAGGGGCATTAGTGGAATGGAATTCCCCCCAGGATAGATCTCTGCTGTCTATAGATATGGCCGCTCACTGTCTTTAGGGTGGAGAGCAGAGCTAGGCTTCAACAACCACAGTCTTTAGTTTGACTCTGTCTTTTCTCAATCACCTGGGAAATACCTGTAGTTTCATCCACTTTCTAACATTGCTATTCCTCTGTGTTTGATACAGTAATTAAGTGACTCAGTGAGTAATATTGTATTCACACTGTTAATGGATTGATGTATGTGACAAACAATGGGCAGAAATGTCAAGTACAAGGTGATCAAAGACTTGTGCTGTACAGTGCCTTCAGAAAGTATTCATACCTCTTGACTTAATCCACATTTTGTTGTGTTACAGGCTGAATTCAAAATGGAAATAGATTTTTTTTCTCACCCGTCTACACACAATACCCCATAATGAGAAAGTGAAAACATGTTTTAAGAAAATTTGGCAAATTTATTGAAAATGAAATTCAGAAATATATAATTTCTGTATTCACACTCCTTTGCTATGACAGTCCAAATTGAGCTCAGGTGCATCCACTAATGCCCCTTTCCTTTGATAATCCTTGAGATGTCCACCTGTGGACAATTCCATTGTTTGGACATGATTTAAAAAGAAACACACTTGTCTATATAAAGGTCCCACAGTTGACAGTGCATGTCAAAGCAGAAGCTATACCATGAAGTCCGTAGATCTCTGAGATAGAATTGTGATGAGGCATATATCTGGGGAAGCTTATAAAACTATTTCTAGAGTGTTGAACGTTTCCAAGAGCACAGTGGTCTCCATCATTGGGAAATGTAAAAAATATGGAACTACCCAGACTCTGCCTCGAGCTGGCCGTCCGACCAAACTGACCCACCGGGCAAGAAGGAACTTCTTGGTCAGGGAGGTGACCAAGAACCCAATGACAACTCTGACAGAACTACAGAGTTCCTTGGCTGAGATAGGAAAACCTAGTAGAAGAACAGCAGTCTCTGGATAAAACCAGGCACAACTCATCACCCGTCTAACACCATCCCTACCATGAAGCATGGTGGTGGCAGCATCATGCTATGGGGATGCTTTTCAGTGGTAGGGACTGGTAGACTGGTAAGGATAGAGGGAACAATGAATGTTGCAAATCCTTGTTGAGAAGCTGCTTCAGAGTGCAAACGACCTTAGACAGGGCGAAGATTTACGTTCCAACAGGACAATGACCCAAAGCATACAGCCAAAGCAATGCTGGAATGGCTTCAGAACAAGAATATGAAAGTCCTTGAGAGGTCCAGCCAAAGCCCAGACTTGAATCCCATTGAAAAGACTTGAAGGTTGCTGTTCATTGCCACTCCTCATGTAACTTAACACCGCTTGAGAAAATTTGCAAGGTAGAATGGGAGAAATCTTCAAATCTAGATGTGCAAAGCTGATACAGGCATACACAAGACGGCTCAAAGCTGTAATCGCCGCCAAAGGTGCGTCTACAAAGTATTGATTCAGGGGTGTGAATACTTACGTACATGAGATATTTCTGTAGTTCATTTTCGATACATTTGCAAAAATGTGTTTTCAGTTAGTCATTATGGGGTATTGTGTGTAGATGGGTTAGAAAAAACATTTAATCAATTTTGAATTTGGGCTGTAACACAACAAAATGTGAAGTAAGTCAAGGGGTAGGAATACTTTCTGAAGGCACTGTATGTTATACTTGTCCATAACCCCAGGGGACAACTGTCCCTTTCCATTCTCTCTGCCATGCAAACTGTGCTCCCCTATCACAGCAGCGTTAGAGCAACTCTTTTATCTGAGCCAGATCTGACCAATTAAGTACATACACTACTATTCAAAAGTTTGGGGTCACTTAGAAATGTCCTTGTTTTGGAAAGAAAAGCACATTTTTTTGGTTCGTTAAAATAACATCAAATTGATCAGAAATACAGTGTAGACATTGTTAATGTTGTAAATGACTATTGTAGCTGGAAACAGCTGATTTTTTAAAATGGAATATCTACATAGGCGTAAAGAGGCCCATTATCAGCAACCATCACCTCTGTGTTCCAATGGCACGTTGTGTTAGCTAATCCAAGTTTATCATTTTAAAAGGCTAATTGATCATTAGAAAACCCTTTTGCAATTCTGTTAGCACAGCTGAAAACTGTTGTTCTGATTAAAGAAGCAATAAAACTGTCCTTCTTTAGACTAGTTGAGTATCTGGAGCATCAGCCTTTATGGGTTCGATTACAGGCTGAAAATGGCCAGAAACAAAGAACTTTCTTCTGAAACTCGGCAGTCTTGTTCTGAGAAATGAAGGCTATTCCATCTGAGAAATTTCCAAGAAACTGAAGATCTTGTACAACGCTGTGTACTACTCCCTTCACAGAACAGCGCAAACTGGCTCTAACCAAAATAGAAAGAGGAGTGGGAGGCTGCGGTGCACAACTGAGCAAGAAGACAAGTACATTAGAGTGTCTAGTTTGAGAAAACCTCAAATACGCTACAGGTTTTACATTTCCTGCATTGCAGGAAATTTCTTGTGCAACATGGTGATCAAATTAAAATCCTACATCTGTACTAACGGTCTACTACATCTGATTCACACCATCATCAGCAGGTTCTTTATCTATCATTATTGGTCTTATGAACATTTGAACATCTTGAAGAACAATCTGGCCTTAATTACCATTTACTCTACCTGGCACACGTCAGAGCCTGGCCACCCCTCAGAGCCTGGTTCCTCTCTAGGTTTCTTCCTAGGTTCCTTCCTTTTGAGTTTTTCTTTGCCACCGTGCTTCTACTGTACTACTGTTTGGGTTTTAGGCTGGGTTTCTGTATAAGCATTTTGTGACATCTGCTGATGTAAAAACACCTTTACAAATACATTTGATTTGGCTTTATTAATACATTTGATTTATACTCTGCCTTTCACTGCACTTTAAAAAAAGACATTCAAGGGTGTGGATTAGGCTCCAAGTGGCAAGCCTTTTTCTCTATTCCAACAAAACAACCAGGATCCCAGAACTCAGAATGTCTGTATTACCCAGCGAATGGGAGGGATTTGTCCTGTGATGACTAGTCATTCCTTCAGACCTTTACGAATTAATCCCTTACGAAACAGTGGGCCCTGTCTCTATACAGGCTGGTGGAGTGAAGTCACTTAAGGCTGTTTTTTAATGCCTTTACTTAAGCAGTTCTTTGAAGGGTTGCCCTCTAGAACTACCCGGGGCAGAGGAGTGGAGAAGTTACCATAGACTTTTGGCATAGTCTTCTGAAACTTGGAGTAAAGCACTTATACATAATGTGACTATCTGCCTGCCAGACAAAGAAATATGATATAGAACCCTCTAAAAAGACACTATTGGACATGGCTTACAAAGCCATGACGTATCTTTTATGAGCAAGTTCATAATGATGATGAAATCAACTCAGGTTGTGTTTTTCCACATACAGTGCATTCGGAAAGTATTGACTTTTTCCACATTTTGTTACGTTACAGCCTTATTCTAAAATGTATTATATCAACCTACACACACACACACACACACACACACACACACACACACACACACACACACACACACACACACACACACACACACACACACACACACACACACACACACACACACACACACACACACAATACCCTATAATGACAAAGCAAAAAGTGTTTTTCAGACATTTTTGCTAATTTATTAAAGACTTATCACATTTACTTAAATACTTTACTCAGTACTTTGTTGAAGCACCTTTGGCAGCAATTACAGCCTCGAGTCTTCGTGGGTATGACGCTACAAGCTTTGAACACCTGTATTTGGGGAGTTTCTCCCATTCTTCTCTGCAGATCCTCTCAAGCTCTGTCAGGTTGGATGGGGAGCGTTACTGCACAGCTATTTTTAGGTCTCTTCAGAGATGTTCGATCAGGTTCAAGTCTTGGCTCTGGCTGGGCCACTCAAGAACATTCAGAGACTTCAGAGACCCGAAGTCAATCCTGCATTGTCTTGGCTGTGTGCTTAGGGTTGTTGTCCTGTTGAAAGGTGAACATTCGCCCCAGTCTGAGGTCCTGAGCAGGTTTTCATCAAGGATCTCTCTGTACGTCTGAGTATCAAGGCACAAGGTGAGACCCAATTGCAGACACAGGAGGCAGATGGTTGGAGTCTTACAATGTTTATTAATCCAAAGGGGTAGGCAAGAGAATGGTTGTGGACAGGCAAAAAGGTCAAAACCAGATCAGAGTCCTGGAGGTACAGAGTCGCAGACAAGCTCGTGGTCAAGGTAGGTGGGTACAAAGTCCAGAAACAGGCAAGGGTCAAAACCAGGAGGACTAGAACAAGGAGAATGCAAAAAGCAGGAGAACAGGGAAAACGCTGGTTGACTTGGAAACATACAAGATGAACTGGCAAAGAGAAACACGAAACACAGGGATGGAAGTGGATGGAAGTGGAATATGGAGGGTACGGGGTAATAAGACAGACAGCAGTGGAACTCAGGACTCTGGAGATGGGATTAGGACCAATGAAATGAGGGGCCAGTTTGCGGGACTCTGCCCGAAGGGGCAGGTCCCGTGTGGACAGCTATACCCTCTGCCCAATGTGGTAGCGGGAAGCTGGGGTCTGGTGATGGTCCACTTGTTGACGATACCTGGAGTTGGTCTTGAGAATAGCCGCCCTGGCTCTTCTCAAGGTATGTCGACAGTGGCAGACAAACATCTGGGCCGAGGGTACACTGACCTCCTGCTCTTGTTCGGGGAAGAGTGCAGGCTGATACCCCATGGAGCACTCGAAAGGGAAGAGTCCCGTGTTGTAACTTTAATGGGTTACAGAGTTAATGTTTAAGTTAATTCATTAAGCTGTATCTAAAGATATTTTCTTTACAGTTATTTACATATGAACCTGAATCCGGATCTGCTCAGCGTTCTGATAAAGTTCAGACTACATGAAATCGCATTCATGGCAGACATCAAGAAGGCTTTCCTGCAGATATCCCTAGCAGAGAGAAACAGAGACGCCGTGAGACTCATAGGCCCACCAAGGGGAGAAATTGAAGAGGAGCTGCGTGTGCTGAAAAGAGTGGTATTTGGAGCTTCCTCAAGTCCATACTTGCTGGCAGCTACAATCAGGAAGCACCTGAAACAATGTGAAACAGAACAACCAGAAGTTGTAGAGATACTGAGAGTCACTCTATGTAGATGGCTTCATTGCAAGTTCACGCAATGTTGAAGAGGCATACCTTGTGACAACTGCAAAGCGAATGCTGTCGATTGCAGGCATGGACCTCTGCAAGTGGATGACCAACTCTCCTGAATTGAAAACAAAATGGGAGGAGAGTACGACAACTGACCACCCGTTGACGCTAGAAACACAGGGAGTAGTGCTGAAGGTTTAGTATGGAGACTGGAAACAGATGGCTTTGTGTTTGACCTCAGGCCGCTACTGAGCATTCTAAAGCAAAGGGAAAACACAAAGAGAAGTGTTCTGCAGTCGTCTGCACGTATCATCGACCCTCTTGGTTTCCTGACCCCCTTCACCATCAGGATCAAGTGCATGTTCCAGGAAATGTGGGAGAGGGGACTCAGCTGGGACGAATAATTACCACCTGACACGAGAATGGCAACAGTGGTGTTCAGAACTACCCCAGTTACACCAGCTCACCATACCAAGATGGTACAGAACAGACATGCGGCCACAGAATAGCCACACCCTGAAACTACATTTACATTTACATTTAAGTCATTTAGCAGACGCTCTTATCTAGAGTGACTTACAAATTACACGTGTTCTGTGATGCAAGTGAAAGGGCTTACAGTGCAGTAGCTTACTTACAAGGTGAATCACAAGACCGGGAAACAACAAGTCTAGTCGCATCCAAGTCCAGGGTAGTCCCACTCAAGAAAATGACGCTGCCATGCCTGGAGCTCATGGGAGCTGTGATTGGAGCAAGACTAGCAAACAACCTGATGACCACACTGAAAATGGAAGAAAAACAAATCAAAATGTGGACAGACTCGATGATCGTGCTGCATTGGATTTGCAGCTCAGCTCAGAAATGGAAACAGTTTGTCGTGAGCAGAGTGACACAGATCCAGTCCTTGACCAATCCAGAGTCATGGTCACCTATTGAAGGGAAAACTAATCCAGCCGACCTCCCTACAAGAGGACAAACTGTTCGAAACTTGACACAGAGCGAGCTATGGTGGAATGGACCCAGAATTCTGACATCACCCAATCAGTCCGAGGAGACTGATGATAACAAGGTTCCAGAAGAGGTAAATACAGAACTCAAGTCCAGTTGCCAGGTTACTGTACAACTCGCAGCAAACAGCACAGACATCACTGAACCTGTGTTGGAGCTTGAAAGGTACAGCAAACTGAAAAGAGTGTTCAGAGTCACCGCCTGGATAAAGAGATTCAAAGCCAATGCTCATACAAACATAAAGATGCAAGTTGAACTGACTGCTGATGAACTGTTCTATGCAGAAAGGTACTGGATTAAGGTAACACAACAATAGAGTTTTGGACAGGAGATCAAACTACTGAAGGCAGGAAAAAGCCTAAATAATGACTGTAAAAATCAGAGAACCAAAACCGTTCTTGGACGAACACGAACTACCCAGTGTAGGAGGAAGACTGCAACAGTCCAACTTCACATTTAGAGAGCAGCACCCATGGGTTCTGCCCAACAAGTATAGATACTCAGAAATGCTGATACAGTACCACCATGAGAAGGCGATGCATTCTGGACCAAGAGACACTCTAGTACAAATCAGAGAGCGATACTGGATCTTGCGTGCTAGGCAGCTAGTCAAGAGCACAGTGTGCAAGAGATTCAAGGCAAGGGCCGGACAGCAGGTCAATGCGCCTTTACCAAAAGACAGAATAACTGAATCCCCACCATTCGAAGTCACAGGTGTGGATTTTGCAGGACCGCTCTATGTGAAAGAAAATTGTTCTGTGAAGAAGTCATACATTGCACTGTTCACTTGTGCTGTAACCAGAGCAGTGCATTTGGAACTGGTCTCATCAGGCAACAGAGACATTCCTGTTAGCTCTAAAAAGATTAATCTCATTGGAGAAGATAACACACCCAGACAAACCTGGAAACTAGGAAAGATTGAGGAACTGTTTCCAGGCCGAGATGGCCTAGTTAGGTC
Source organism: Salmo salar (assembly GCF_965601325.2). Taxonomy (NCBI): domain Eukaryota; kingdom Metazoa; phylum Chordata; class Actinopteri; order Salmoniformes; family Salmonidae; genus Salmo; species Salmo salar. The sequence goes on along the minus strand of NC_138303.1, from coordinate 24,887,852 downwards.
ATGTTCAGTTCGTACTCCTTCAGGGACTTTGTTGAGGAGACCTATTCAGTTGATATACTGCCTAGAGATTTAGATGAACACAGTTGTTCATGGGGGGGGGGAGGATGTTGTAACTTTAATGGGTTACAGAGTTAATGTTTAAGTTAATTAATTGAGCTGTATCTAAAGATATTTTTTTTACAGTTATTTACATATGTAAATTGTATTAGAATTTGTTTGTTGGAGATTGAGAGAACTACATACATATTTGTTGTATTGATTAGTATTGAATTACGCTTTTGACTGCAAGTTCCAGAATTCCTTGCGGCAGGAGGGAGAGAGAGAGATCGCGCCAGTTATGTCAAGTGACAAGTGATTATCCTGACCTTTTTCGCTAGCAACCAACTTTTATTGTTTTGTAGAATCTAAAGTTGTTAACGTGAACAAGTATTATTACTAAAAGAAGCTTTCATTTCAAACCCGACGTCCCGAGTCATTACTTTGAAGATACTTATTCTATATCCCGTAGCAGAACTTGGAAGAATGTTCCGGGCATACTCCACCCAGACCAGTTGACGGCTCCAGGTAGTGGGGTTGGTTGAGACCAGGCACCTTAAGGTGGTCTCCAGGTCTTGGTTGGCTCGCTCCCACTGACCATTAGTTTGGGGATGGAATCCGATGACAGGATGGCCGACGACCCAATAAGGGTGCAGAATGCCTTCGAGAACTGAGATGAGAACCCCAATCGGAGACCATGTCTACTGGGAGTCCATGGATCTGGAAGACATGCTGCGCCATAAGCTGGGCAGTCTCCTTGGCAGAAGGTAGTTTGGGGAGAGGGATGAAATGGGTGGCCTTGGAGAACCGGGCGAGTACCGTCAGAATGACAGTGTTGCCATTAGACGGAGGGAGCCCAGTGACAAAATCCAGAGATATATGAGACCAAGGACGATGAGGAACCGGTAGTGGCTGCAGAAGGCCAGAAGGAGCTTGCCATGGAGTCTTGTTTTGAGCACACACAGTGGATTCGGTGACGAAGGCAGAGACATCAAGGACCATTGTGGGTCACCAGAAACGTTGTCGGACGAAGGCTAGTGTATGACGGGACCCTGGATGATTAGGGACAAACAGACGGTTAGCCGGGCCCCCTTCAGGTCCAGGCTGGGAGCATTGTGCCTCGTGGACCAGGTTCTCAATACCCCAATCCACAGTGGCAGCAAGGCATGAGGTAGGGAGAGTGGTTTCAGAGGTTGAGGGTGTGCCAGAGGAAGTGTATAGGCGGGAGAGGACGTCCAGCTTCACATTCTTTGATCCTGGGCAGTAGGAGATGGTGAAGTTAAATCTGGTGAACAAGAGTGCCTGGAGTTGAGGGCTGTACGGAGATATTCCAGGTTTTTATGGTCGGTCCAGACCAGGAATGGCTGTTCTGCTCCTTCTAGTCAGTGCCCCCACTCTTCCAATGCCATCTTCACTGCTAGGAGTTCTCAGTTGCCAACATCGTAGTTCCTTTCAGCAGGATTGAGACAATGGGACAGGAAGGCACATGGATGAAGCTTCTGGTCCTGGGCAGATCGCTGGGATAGGATGGCCCCCACTCCAACATCCGAAGCATCCACTTCCACCACATATTGTTGCGAGGGGTCTGGATGGATGAGGATGGGTGCTGTTGTAAACCGATGCTTCAGGTCCACAAAGGCTTTGTCGACAGCTGGAGACCATTTGAACGGTACCTTGGGAGAGGTGATTGCAGAGAGGGGGACTGCCAGGGTGCTGTAGTCCCGAATTAAATGGCGGTAGAAGTTTGCAAAACCAAGAAATCGTTGCAACTGCACCCTGGACGTTGGCTTTAGGACAATCCACCACTGCTTTCAACTTTCCAGGATCCATCTGAATATTGCCCTCAGCAATGACAGAAAGGTGATAGTAGAGCGTTGGAACTCGCACGTCTCGGCTTTCATGAACAGTTGGCTCTCCAGGAAGAGCTGAAGGACTTGTCTGACATGAAGAACATGTTCTTGTGCAGATCGGGAAAAAACAGGATGTCGTCAAGGTACACGAACACAAACCGGTTTAGCATGTCCCGAAGCACATCATTGACCAAAGCCTGGAAAACAGTTGGTGAGTCCAAATGGCTTGACCTGGTACTCATAATGTCCACTGCATGTGTTGAAGGCTGATTACCACTCATTGACCTCGCTTATGTGAACCAGGTGGTGGGCATTTTGAAGGTCCAACTTGGAAAATATGGTGTCCCCCTGGAGAGGTTCAAATGCAGAGGAGAGGATAGGTAGGGGGTAACGATTCTTGACAGTAATGTCATTAAGTCCCCGGTAGTCAATGCACGGATGCAGGGTCTTGTCCTTCTTCTCCACAAAAAAAAACATTGCGCCGACAGGAGATGCAGATGGACGGACGGCCCCAGTGGCCAGAGACTCCTCTATGTACTCCTCCATAGCTTTGGTCTCTGGTCTAGACAGAGAATACAACCGACCCCGAGGTGGTGTAGTGCCTGGGACAAGATCAATGGCACAATCATAAGGACGGTGCGGGGGAAGGGAAGTAACACGTGCCTTACTGAACACTTCCAGGAGGTCATGGTATTCTGTGGAGATAGCAGAGACATCCACTGTCTTGCTAACATCCTGAGGAAGATGACTTGAGGAAGGCTGTGCAGCTTGAAGGCAGTGGGAATGGCAAAATGGGCTCCCACCCGGGATGGAGCTTGTGGTCCAATCAATCATCGGATTGTGCTTTTGAAGCAAGGAAAATCCCAAAACCACCGGAACATGGGGAGAGGTAATGAGGAGGAACTGTATTGTCTCACTGTGGTTACCAGAAACCCGTAATTGAACGGACACAGTACTAGGCGTGATTTCCCCTATAGTGCGGCCGTCCAGTGCCCTAGCAACCATGGGCACAGAGAGAGGCTGAGTGGGAATACCAAGCTCCGAAGCTATCATGGCATCCATAAGATTTTCATCAGCCCAGAGTCAATGAGCACTCAGAAAGACATAGATTGGTCTCCCCACAGCACAAGAGCAAAAAGGGGTGTGCGGGTGATGGGAATTAGGAAAATCCCAGTCTTACTCACCATAGTACTGGTGGCCACTAGAGACAAGGGTTCCTAATAGGGCAGGTAGCTATAAAATTACCTGCCCCGCCACAGTACAGACAACAGTTATTATTCATCCTCCGTGAGCGCTCCCAAACTGATAGCCTAGTTCTTCCCAACTGCATAGGCTCAGGAGTATCCAACTCGCCCGTCGTAGATTCACGAGAGAGCTCAGGTGGCTTCGACTCCTCTCGGAAGAGCTGCCCTCGGAAACGTCCAGATTCCATAGGAGATGAACACGCCATATCGGTGAGACCCGAATGCAGACGCAGGAAGCAGATGGTTGGATTCTTACAATGTTTATTAATCCAAAGGGGTAGGCAAGAGAATGGTCGTGGACAGGCAAAAAGGTAAAAACCAGATCAGAGTCCAGGTGGTACAGAGTGGCAGACAGGCTCGTGGTCAAGGCAGGCAGAATGGTCAGGCAGGCGGGTACAAAGTCCAGAAACAGGCAAGGGTTAAAACTGGGAGCACTAGAACAAGGAGAATGCAAAAAGCAGGAGAATGGGGAAAAGCGCTGGTTGACTTGCAAACATACAAGACGAACTGGCACAGAGAGACAGGAAACACAGGGATAAATACACTGGGGAAAACAAGCGACACTTGAAGGGGGTGGAGATAATAACGAGGACAGGTGAAACTGATCAGGGTGTGACACTGAGAGTCTTTATGTGCCTTTTGGCAAACTCCAAGCGGGCTGTCATGTGTCTTTTACTGATGAGTGGCTTCAGTCTGGCCACTCTACCATAAAGGCCTGATTGGTGGAGTGCTGCAGAGATGGTTCTGGAAGGTTCTCCCATCTCCACAGAGGAACTCTGGAGTTCCAGGATTCGGGTTCTAGTTCAACTCCCTGACCAAGGCTCTTCTCCCTCACTGATTGCTCAGTTTGGCCGAGCGGCCAGCTCTAGGAAGAGTCTTGGTGCTCCCAAACTTCTTCCATTTAAGAATGATGGAGGCCAACGTGTTCTTGGGAACCTTCAATGCTGCAGAAATGTTTTGGTACCCTTCTCCAGATCTTTGCCTCAACACAATCCTGTCTCGGAGCTCTACGGACAATTCCTTCGACCTCATGGCTTGGTTTTTGCTCTATCATGCACTGTCAACTGTGGGACCTTATATAGACAGGTGTGTGCCTTTCCAAGTCATGTCCAATCAATAGAATTTACCACAGTTGGACTCCAATCAAGTTGTAGAAACATCCCAAGGATGATCAATGGAAACAGGATGCACCTGAGCTCAATTTCGAGTCTCATAGCAAATGGTCTGAATACTAAAATAAGGTATTTCTGTTTTTTATTTGTTATAAATTTGCAAAAATTTCTAAAAACCTTTTTCGCTTTGTCATTATGGGGTATTGGGTGTTGATTGATGAGGAAAAAAAAATATTTAATACATTTTAGAGTAAGGCTGTAATGTAACAAAATGTGGATAAAGTCAAGGGGTCTGAATACTTCCAAATGCACTGTACATCAACGACAACATTATATTAATACTCTTGTAGAGAGTATGTTTGATCACTGGGGGAAAGCATATTACATTGATTGCATCTCATCCTGGAATTTGATTAGATTTCTTTTACTATTATTGATGACTAAATAATTGAATTTCATAATTGTTCTGAGTCCACGACCAATGACCCATATACCGTATCAAACATGGAAAGGGTATACTGTAGTTCTCATCTTGAACTTTATTGAACTTTATTGTCTTACTATGTGTATGACTATATTATCTTTGAATGCAGCCTCCCCATACACTAGCTATATGTATTACAGTAGAGTTTTGATGTCTTAACTTGTCTCCCTCTCTTGCCTTTGAAGGTCTGCCACCTGCAGCAAGCTTCCACCAGTTAAAGGCTACATCAGCAGTGTAGATGTCTTCAGCCTGTACCTGGAAAAACTCAGCGTCATGCTTCATCTTGTAGAGGATTCTAGCTATCTTGCCAATGCTCATCATTTTCATAGATATCATAATCAAAGCAACCCTGATATATGCAGGCTCTAAGAAGGCACACAAAGATATTTATCGAGACATTCTGTAGGAATCTGTCAATTTTATAAATCATTTGAAATCATCAACCTGTGGGCCAAAATGGTGTTGTTTTTTTCATAGATGGATGATTCAAATACAAACAAAAGCCACATGCTGTGCTGCATAATCCTGTATCGACCTGCTTAATGGTTACTGTGCTATGAGGTACTCCATTAATAGTGAGTAAGGAAGGACAAATACTGGTGTTTATTCAGGCTTAAATAGACACAAATGTAAAGTAAGATTTTCAGTCAGGAAATACTGTCTTCATCTTGTGGACTTGCTATGAGGGGAAACAGTTAAAGTAGAAATGATATGAATTACAACATGCCCACTCTACCTGCCATTCTCTGAACTACTCACTGTGCCCCAGGCAGTCCTTTTGGAGTGTACCCATGGAGATAGAACAATATAGTCTACTGTATGATTGTACCCCTACTCTTTTTACCTAAGTCGGTTTTGTACTTGTCCCTGTATCACCAGCCATGACCTGCGGTGTTAAACCATCCCTCCTATTGAGATGCTACTGTAACTAGACCACCAGACACCTCTTTGTTGCTCTTCCTGTAATCAGAGATTAGTGCTTTTGAACAAGTGTAATTTATGATGGAAGTGATCGCTCAGGTATCTGTGCCGACTGACAATTACCACTCTTTTTCTTCTGAAGGAGGTAGGGGTGACAACAGTTCATGGTGATAACAGTATACGTTTCCCCCCTGTGGGACCGGCCTTTCAATAGACACGTCCTTCCACACCATCCCATTTATTAGGCCTTCTCTAAGCACCCTGACATGTCCCGCTAATGTCTTCCTCTCCTCATTGCATGGTTTCTTGGTTGAAGAACAGCCTCCAGTCTTAACACTTCCTGCCAGAAATCCCTAGAGGGAGTTTGGGACTGTTTACTCGTAATGCAGTGTCACCATTTACCAGCCTTGTCTTTTCTTACCGAATCTATGGAGCCTAAACTACATGCCACTGTGGATGTCACACTCAAATAATGTATGCCTATTTCCTAACTACCAAGTACTATAATTATATGACTCAACTTCTCTTTTTCATCGTTGATCATGTCTATCCTAATGATAAATAGAATACAGATGTAGGATCTTAATTTGATCACACTGTTGTTTCCGTAAATGCAAACTTGCAGTGTATTCAACGTTTAAAAAGGCTTCTAAAGTTTCTAATTTCAACATAAACACTTCAGACTTGATTTGCCATCACAAAAAATGTATCAACCCCTACAAAAATTCCATACATTTTAATCCACACAAGAATTCCCTTCTCCTGTTGCTGCAGGATTATTTTCCTGCTGTGAGAAACTGGTCAAATTAATATCCTACATCAGTGCAATCATTCTGGAGAGATAAACTAACCTCTGATTGGTGTCTGAATGATACAATGATCCTCTTCTCCCCCATCTCTCTCTTTATCCTCCATCTTTTGTCCCGTTCGTTATCTCATTACCATTACTTAGGCTGACCTCAGTGCAGTGCACCCAACTGTGGTCCTCTGCCACACACAACAACCTTTGACCTCCATGTGAACTGTAGAACCATCTACAAGTGTCACAAGGGGCCGTTCCCACACTGGGCCTTTTTCAGGACACGGTTCCATAGGGGCTGAGGATAAGGTCAATTTCCCAACCAACCCCATACAATGGAAAGTGCTTTGAGCACCTGATGGAAACAATTTTTTTCTTCTTCTCGGGGGTACATTTTCGGAATAGCCTAACCAGTGTGTATAGGGAGAATGACCGGAGGTACCATTCATCAAAGCTCTTCACCACTGAGGTCTTTCAACTGTTTACAGCAAACACTGCCTGTCGTTTACAGAGAGGGAGTCAGGGATGTAGAACTACTCTGGGTGGAAGATTCTCACTTTAGCAGATCTACTGTTAAGTTTACTCTTTAATCAACTGAGTTCTAGATTGGTTTTTAATCTACAGTATGCTCCTTTTTAAAGCTGCAATTTGTAACTTTTTGGGCAACCCAACCAAATTCACATAGAAATGTGTGTTATAGATCTGTCATTCCCATTGAAAGCAAGTCTAAGAAGGGGTAGATCTGTTCTATGTGCGCTATTTCTATTCTTCCTGTTCTTAAGTTTCTGTTTTGTACTGAAATTAAGCAAACTATTAGAATGTTAGCAACCAGCAAATGGAGGAGGGATTTCTGCATAGAGCCCCACAGTGGAGGTGTCATAATACCCATAAAACCTAGCGGTCAAACAGGGAAATGGTTCCACCTGTTTTTCCACCATGCATTTTTCCCATTGGGGATTTTAAATACACTTACATTTACATTTACATTTAAGTCATTTAGCAGACGCTCTTATCCAGAGCGACTTACAAAATGGTGCATTCACCTTATGATATCCAGTGGAACAACCACTTTACAATAGTGCATCTAAATCTTTTAAGGGGGGGTTAGAAGGATTACTTTATCCTATCCTAGGTATTCCTTAAAGAGGTGGGGTTTCAGGTGTCTCCGGAAGGTGGTGATTGACTCCGCTGTCCTGGCATCGTGAGGGAGCTTGTTCCACCATTGGGGTGCCAGAGCAGCGAACAGTTTTGACTGGGCTGAGCGGGAACTGTGCTTCCTCAGAGGTAGGGGGGCCAGCAGGCCAGTGGTGGATGAACGCAGTGCCCTTGTTTGGGTGTAGGGCCTGATCAGAGCCTGAAGGTATGGAGGTGCCGTTCCCTTCACAGCTCCGTAGGCAATCACCATGGTCTTGTAGCGGATGCGAGCTTCAACTGGAAGCCAGTGGAGAGAGCGGAGGAGCGGGGTGACGTGAGAGAACTTGGGAAGGTTGAACACCAGACGGGCTGCAGCGTTCTGGATGAGTTGTAGGGGTTTAATGGCACAGGCAGGGAGCCCAGCCAACAGCGAGTTGCAGTAATCCAGACGGGAGATGACAAGTGCCTGGATTAGGACCTGCGCCGCTTCCTGTGTGAGGCAGGGTCGTACTCTGCGAATGTTGTAGAGCATGAACCTACAGGATCGGGTCACCGCCTTGATGTTAGTGGAGAACGACAGGGTGTTGTCCAGGATCACGCCAAGGTTCTTAGCACTCTGGGAGGAGGACACAAGGGAGTTGTCAACCGTGATGGCGAGATCATGGAACGGGCAGTCCTTCCCCGGGAGGAAGAGCAGCTCCGTCTTGCCGAGGTTCAGCTTGAGCTGGTGATCCGTCATCCACACTGATATGTCTGACAGACATGCAGAGATGCGATTCGCCGCCTGGTTATCAGAAGGGGGAAAGGAGAAGATTAATTGTGTGTCGTCTGCATAGCAATGATAGGAGAGACCATGTGAGGATATGACAGAGCCAAGTGACTTGGTGTATAGCGAGAATAGGAGAGGGCCTAGAACAGAGCCCTGGGGGACACCAGTGGTGAGAGTGCATGGTGCGGAGACAGATTCTCGCCACGCCACCTGGTAGGAGCGACCTGTCAGGTAGGACGCAATCCAAGCGTGGGCCGCGCCGGAGATGCCCAACTCGGAGAGGGTGGAGAGGAGGATCTGATGGTTCACAGTATCAAAGGCAGCAGATAGGTCTAGAAGGATGAGAGCAGAGGAGAGAGAGTTAGCTTTAGCAGTGCGGAGAGCCTCCGTGACACAGAGAAGAGCAGTCTCAGTTGAATGCCCAGTCTTGAAACCTGACTGATTAGGATCAAGAAGGTCATTCTGAGAGAGATAGCAGGAGAGCTGGCCAAGGACGGCACGTTCAAGAGTTTTGGAGAGAAAAGAAAGAAGGGATACTGGTCTGTAGTTGTTGACATCGGAGGGATCGAGTGTAGGTTTTTTCAGAAGGGGTGCAACTCTCGCTCTCTTCAAGACGGAAGGGACGTAGCCTGCGGTCAAGGATGAGTTGATGAGCGAGGTGAGGAAGGGGAGAAGGTCTCCGGAAATGGTCTGGAGAAGAGAGGAGGGGATAGGGTCAAGTGGGCAGGTTGTTGGGCGGCCGTCACAAGACGCGAGATTTCATCTGGAGAGAGAGGGGAGAAAGAGGTCAAAGCACAGGGTAGGGCAGTGTGAGCAGGACCAGCGGTGTCGTTTGACTTAGCAAACGAGGATCGGATATCGTCAACCTTCTTTTCAAAATGGTTGACGAAGTCATCCGCAGAGAGGGAGGAGGGGGGGGGGGGAGGGGGAGGAGGATTCAGGAGGGAGGAGAAGGTAGCAAAGAGCTTCCTAGGGTTAGAGGCAGATGCTTGGAATTTAGAGTGGTAGAAAGTGGCTTTAGCAGCAGAGACAGAAGAGGAGAATGTAGAGAGGAGTGAGTGAAAGGATGCCAGGTCCGCAGGGAGGCGAGTTTTCCTCCATTTCCGCTCGGCTGCCCGGAGCCTTGTTCTGTGAGCTCGTAGTGAGTCGTCGAGCCACGGAGCAGGAGGGGAGGACCGAGCCGGCCTGGAGGATAGTGGACAGAGAAAATCAAAGGATGCAGAAAGGGAGGAGAGGAGGGTTGAGGAGGCAGAATCAGGAGATAGGTTGGAGAAGGTTTGAGCAGAGGGAAGAGATGATAGGATGGAAGAGGAGAGAGTAGCGGGAGAGAGAGAGCGAAGGTTGGGACGGCGCAATACCATCCGAGTAGGGGCAGAGTGAGAAGTGTTGGATGAGAGCAAGAGGGAAAAGGATACAAGGTAGTGGTCGGAGATTTGGAGGGGAGTTGCAATGAGATTAGTGGAAGAACAGCATCTAGTAAAGATGAGGTCAAGCGTATTGCCTGCCTTGTGAGTAGGGGGGGAAGGTGAGAGGGTGAGGTCAAAAGAGGAGAGGAGTGGAAAGAAGGAGGCAGAGAGGAATGAGTCAAAGGTAGACGTGGGGAGGTTAAAGTCACCCAGAACTGTGAGAGGTGAGCCATCCTCAGGAAAGGAACTTATCAAGGCGTCAAGCTCATTGATGAACTCTCCAAGGGAACCTGGAGGGCGATAAATGCTAAGGATGTTAAGCTTGAAAGGGCTGGTAACTGTGACAGCATGGAATTCAAATGAGGAGATAGACAGATGGGTCAGGGGAGAAAGAGAGAATGTCCACTTGGGAGAGATGAGGATTCCAGTGCCACCACCCCGCTGGCTCGATGCTCTAGGGGTATGCGAGAACACGTGGGCAGACGAAGAGAGAGCAGTAGGAGTAGCAGTGTTATCTGTGGTAATCCATGTTTCCGTCAGCGCCAGGAAGTCTAGGGACTGGAGGGTAGCATAGGCTGAGATGAACTCAGCCTTGTTGGCTGCAGACCGGCAGTTCCAGAGGCTGCCGGAGACCTGGAACTCCACGTGGGTCGTGCGCGCTGGGACCACCAGGTTAGAGTGGCAGCGGCCACGCGGTGTGAAGCGTTTGTATGGCCTGTGCAGAGAGGAGAGAACAGGGATAGACAGACACATAGTTGACAAGCTACAGAAGTGTTGTTTCTTGTATTATTGTCTCCTGTGTCTTTAGAGAACTGTTTCACTTTGATATCCTTTTTCTTCTGTCCACTTAAAATGAGGGCTGTGTTTCGTGTAGGATTACCCTGGTATGACGTTTTGATAACCATGTAAATCTCTCTCGTACAAGGTGACTTTTATCAATATATTCGACTCTATTTACTCTCAGATTCAAAAATGTTAATTAGCATCAAAGTAAACATCATGCAAAACTACAAAACCCTGCACGTCATCTCTAGCTGACACCTTTGCTAACAGGTATTGTGTAAATGTACAACCTGCACAAGACAGTTCACAGAATTGTCCATTTAAAGAAATGTAACCAATTTATTAATTACTCCATTTAGCTAACATTAGATAGTTAATAAAGAGATTCTTATGTTTGCCTCGATTCGGCAGTCCCGTACAGATCATTATGGCATTTGCCAATTTGCCTCACCGTGCCTTTTTAGTAGCACATTCACCACTCTCTCAAACGGCTAACTCCGCTCTCTCGCGGCGCAGGCCGATGGCCTGAGAAGTGAAATGTACTAGGCCTACCCCTACTCCAGCTCGCAGTCGGCTCTGCTGACAATGTGTTTGCGAGATGCTGGACAAAAGGCAATTTTAAAACCTTCCCCCCCTTTTAAAACTGCTACCCAAGCAAGCAAAAACCGAGTCTCAGAGAATGAGTGCACAACTGGTAAATAGTGGCTTATAGATAGAGGATGTCAGTCAGTGAAGTGCCTATAGCTGCCGGCAGATACTTCTATTGCAGTAACGTTGAAGGGCTCTGGCCAGTATTACTTAGCCAGCTAGGATGAAGTAAGATGCTAACGTTAAACGGAACCTACCTCAGCAGGAGCAAAAAATACGCTACCAAGTTCTCATAACTTTGATTTACAGAAAGTAGGCTGAGACAGACAGTGATGTGGTGCTCAGGGGTGAGGCTGATGCAGACTGCAATGCCTGCAGGAGGAAACAGAGGAGACAGAGAGAGAGGTTAGTACAGTGGTTCCCAAACTTGGGGTTCAGGCCCCATGTCCCTGAGAACATCTGTACTAATCGTGTCAAACAAGTTAGGAACAAAAAAGAGAAGATATGTTTCCGTATGAACATCTCCACATGGCCTATCGTCCTTATATTCTACATTCAAATGCAATCAAAATGCAAACAATACAGTTTACAGAATATCAGACGTTTTTGTATCGTCGCTGATGCTACAGTATGTATCATTGTGAATAATTTCTCATATTTCCCCCCTTTCAGGGGTATAACATTGCAATTGTATAGCTAATAGGCTATGTGTTTGTAGATAGACTGAGGTGAATGAACCTACAGCAGCCAAGGTGATAATGGCTGGGGTCATTTTTGCTTGTTTTTGCTGTTCTTCAAATAGCTTTTAAAGTTGTTTAATTGTATAGAAATGCAGTAAATGAGCTTCAGCTTTCAAAAAAAATTCTGGAACCTCACTAAAACTCAAACCTTGGTTACAGCCTCGGGTGTTATCCATCACTTGGCACAACAGGAGTCGAGGAACAGAAGATGAATGATATAATAGCTCTGACCACATGGCTTAGTTATTTCAACTGGCAGCATCAGCTCAAAGTGTTACATGGCTCTCTGCAATGATACATTTAGTAGCAAGTCCGGGCAGGTAGCAAGATGCTGGAGGAGAGAATGCCTTGCAACTCCCTCTGAACCCATCAGCCAAGTGACAGGGTTTGGAAGCTATGGCACCATCAGTAAAGTACACACAGAATGTTTATTCCACAATGACTTGTTTGTGCACCTTTCCTCACCATTCTCTAAGACAGGCATCACCACTTCAACATCAAAGAAATATGACATTTGACATGTTAATATGAAGGAGTAGTCCGAAGAGTAAGTCTCTTTAATTGGAAAAAGTGGAGAAGATTGGACTCAATTTGAAGTTAGATGCTGTTCCTTTCTTCTTCCCAGTTTCCAGATCATGGGGTTACAGATGTTGGATCTTAATTTGTCCAGTATTGTCGCAGCAAAATAATGTTGCAGCAACTGAATTTGACCATTTAGTCCATAATGTTTGATCGGTAGTTAGGCTATTAGCCGGCCAAAATTAGGCTACATGAAAAGTGCAATACTGTTAATATAACATTGTGTTAGTGTAGGTTTTCACTGAATTCATGTAAATCATGAAGCTCATCTGCATTTTCTTCGGTGCAGGAAAATTCTCAGCAACAAAAGACTGGTCAAATTAAGATCCTACATCTATATGTGTTGAACCGGTGAGGTGAACGATAGTTGGAGAGGGCTTTCGTAATCCGTCGGCAACTACTGACTGACAGTGACAGTGAGCAACTCTGTGGTTTGTTATAAACCTTTTGCACTGTCAACCAAAGAGGAAAGCTTGGCTGGCTGGCTGGCACTGCTGGAGGAAGATCAGGGATGTTTCCTAAGTGTCTCTGGGCCTTGTGGGGTTACACTAAGGTTGGTGTTTTTGTTCAAAACATCCCGTGTCAGGACGCCCGAGACGTCGGCAGATTACTGTAAGCTTGGCTCAGGTGACGTTATCAGAGAGGGGGGCGGGCATGAGGGCCTTCTATACCCTGTTTCAAACTACTCACAGAGAAAAAAATGAAAAGTATCGCATGGGGCTGCTGAGATCTTATGAAGATACTGCATTACAGAATATTACACAGCTCATGGACAATCATCAAAGACGGTCTTTAAACAGTGGTCTCATTTCTCGATTACTCAGATGCATTGCTGTGCCCTGACTACCACAGGGGCTGTTTGAACGGGTATCCTCCAATTGAATGTCCCCTAGAGAGCTGAGAAGACCTCTGTCAGGGGCTCTTACTGATGACAATACCAGGAGGCTGTCATGCCAAACGTGTTTACATCGGAAATCAGATAGACCCTGTGAGGGTTGCTTTGAGACTAACAGTGGAGGATCTCTCTTGTGGGGAGTGGATACTGTCGGCTATCTCCTGCTTCAATCGCATGGCCTCCAACACCACACACACGTTGTTAAGAGACTGCACAATGAGTGTATGTGCCCATATCTCAGAGAAATCGCATAAAGACAACCTTGTACTCTACAATTTACTGCTGCAGAGCTCAGGTGCTTGTGCATGTCCCAACCAGAGGAAAAACAAAAGTACCTGTGACTGACAGAATCATGTGTCAGAAGATTTATAGAGAGAGAGAGAGAGAGAGAGAGAGAGAGAGAGAGAGAGAGAGAGAGAGAGAGAGAGAGAGAGAGAGAGAGAGAGAGAGAGAGAGACAGACAGACAGACAGACAGACAGACAGACAGACAGACAGACAGACAGACAGACAGACAGACAGACAGACAGACAGACAGACAGACAGACAGACAGACAGACAGACAGAGAGAGAGAGAGAGAGAGAGAGAGAGAGAGAGAGAGAGAAAGCACATTTTCTCTCTCCTTCCCCTCTCCCAAATTACTGTCTTTACTGGTGTTCTATGAGTGAAGTGCTTGAAACCAGCTAATTATTGTTCTGACATACAGAGGCTGGTTTGTTTTGAATTAAGATACTGTAAATATGTATATATTTCCAATTCCTTTAAACTTTTAATGCTGTGAAATTGTGAGTCACGTCCCGCTACTATAGATGTCATTGTATACATACCGGATATAGCCAGCCTGTTCACAAATCAAAGCTGGAAAGATGAAATGCTACAGTTGGACTCTAATCCTCTGGATGGTGAGGTAGACTCACAAAATGAAGCTACACCCGCAACAACATCTGCTAAACACGTGTATGCTACCAATACAATTTGATTGGATTTGATTTCAAGTGAGTATGAAGAGTAGAGCTGCCATTTTTATAGAATTAAATTCTGTGCCAAATTTGGTGAGTGGCACCAAAAGCCTTGAATTAAGATAAAATAAGTTGAACTCTGTGTTTTGTATGTCAATATTAGTGGTAAGACTACATTGCTGTCATCTCCCTCTCAAATAGATGCCAAAGACTCACTGATGTTAGATTCCATCAGGTGAAACCTGTTGACGGGCAATGTCATCACTATTCCAAACAGGTGATATTGAGGATGAATAAGTTATAAGTGCTTTAAATGAATAATGAGTGATTTAGACAGTGGGTACTAGCTACAGCAGACTGAATGGCTAATGTAGCAGGTCACAGCAGCAGATAGGGAAGCCATGGCAAGCCTCCAGCAACAACACAGAGATACAGCCAGACTACTAACTATAAATCAGTCACTACCGCCGATCTCCAGGTAACGCAGGTGCTACCCCTGGCATCAATGTGTGTGTGTGGTGTGTGTGTGTGTGTGTGTGTGTGTGTGTGTGTGTGTGTGTGTGTGTGTGTGTGTGTGTGTGTGTGTGTGTGTGTGTGTGTGTGTGTGTGTGTGTGTGTGTGTGTGTGTGTGTGTTGTGTTGTGTATTTGTAAACAAACCTTCAAAGGATACAACCCCCCCAGTTCAGAGTGACATGGCTATTACACCCCTGAATGTTTTGGCAGTGACATAGTCTTGTTTATGGAGAAGCACAGTTAAGGGTATAATTAGTATTGCAGTGATCCTCTAACTTGATTAAGAGTGTCTGGCTTATGCCGTGATATCAAAGAACATGGGGTTTTGGTTTGATGAAACAGTGTGTGTTTGTGGGGGGTTGTGGGAGAGACTGTGTCTTCTGTTGTGGTGTAGATCTTACTGAGTCACAAGGCAGGTGGATCACACACACACACACACACACACACACACACACACACACACACACACACACACACACACACACACACACACACACACACACACACACACACACACACACACACACACACACACACACACACACACACACACACACACACACACAAACAGATCCAATGTGAAGGTTTCTTTTGGTCACTGACAATATGACTGTAACAGCACCTCATTTAATCATTACTCACCATAAATGGATGCTGAACCATTAGGACGCATCAGTCACAGAGTCTACCCAAGCCTGAGATTCTCCACAGTCATTGAAAGGTTAGCTGAAGACTAAGTGAGTGTGAATTGGCCTAAGATGACCCATATTAGATCCTCAGAGATGTAGAGGGAGGGAGGACTTCTTTAGACACTGAGATAATGTGGTGAGTCTTCAACACAAACCCTGGTTTAACTTTAACCAGGGCTGTTTAGCCAGCTGCCTTTTCTTATGCTGGATTCTATTGAAGCAATGAACACTGGAAGCTTTTCTCTCAACCAAAAATAAGTCACAGTTACAACCCTCTTCAGGGGTCAACAATAGCAATACATTCCAGTATAATTTTTGTTAGAGTACTTCAGGTGCAGCCGGACCCCTATTCAGAGCGCTGGGCCCATATTCATAAAGTGTCACAGAGTAAAAAGTGTTGATCTAGGATAAGCCCCGCCCCCCATCCATTCATTATTCTAAAAGGCTAAACTGATCCAAGATCAGCACTCCTACCCTGAGATGCTCTATGAATACGGCCCTGGAACAGAATATTACATCAGAAGAAGATTTTATTTGGGAATGAATGAAGGCCCTCACTGTAGGAATGTAAGTGGTCTTCACAAAATGTGTTAAATATTGAGCTATTGGCCAAATTCATACATAACTTTATTTCAGAGGGTCATTGCATCCAAGTTATCCATTAACACCTTTCTCTCCCTGTTCTAGTTTTATTAGGGAAGTGGAAGTGGGCGATTGTGGGCTTGAGCATCGTTAACATTTCCCTGACATGTCAGCCGGCATCTCCTTTGAACTGCCTCACATTTTCTGGGGTGCAGAGGGAGTTGTTGTAGCAACTAGGGGCTTTAGGAGTGAATGAAGCAGATGTGCTGGTCATCTATCAGCTGACAGCTCCAACTCCTCCCTGCCTGAACAAGTCATCACCACCGTGACAGCCAGCCCAACCAGCCTCATCAATTACACCAACATCCTACCATTAGCGCACAAACGCTTTTATCCTCCGCTACATTCAACCGCGTCCTTCCCAGTCTGTGAGGCCAAGATGGGCCCTCAATTAAGTCTGAATAACTTTCCGCACTTTCTCCAAAAATGTCTCTCTTTATTTTCCCCTGCTTACTTCACAGTTTGCAACCATAGAGGGAACAGTGTCAGTGATTGATTTAACTCTAAGCATTTAGGCCTTACCATGATCACATATGATATCTATGGTCTATTAGCTTCATTGTCTTTAGTAAGTAATAGTTTGCTCAATGTGGCGTGTTGTAGCCTAATGGCAGCATAAAACTGTCATACAATACAATCAACTTAAAGTTCAAGTAATAAAGCCCATAGTTAATTAATGTGTAGTTAACATGTTATTAATATGTAATAACATTGTGGTTTTAGAGACCAGGCTATATTTAGGCTGAAAATCAGAACCAATTTGAGCTGCCTCTTGTCGTGAAAGTTATAGATGTAAGGTCTTAATTTGAGCCAGTTTGCTACAGCAGGAAAATAATCCTGCAGCAACAGGAAATGTGCATTATTATGTGGGTTATAATTACGGGTTGATATACTTATACATTTTTTCGGCTCACTCAAGTCTGAAATTTCAAAGGGGAAATTACAAACTTAAGTATTTTTAAAGCTCAAATAGACTACAAGTTTGACATTTCCTACAGGAAAGTTCCCCTACCACAGGGTGATCAAATAAAGGTCTGTAGGGTTAGTAGTGAAATGAAACCCTCAGAGTCATGGCTTGTTAGTCTTATCCCGTTCCTGTATTCCAACCATAGCAGTCATGAAATGCAGTAAACAAAGCAGTTTGAACACAGCCATATATTCACAGGGACAAACACATGGTTCCAAATAACATACAGTATACAGTACAACAATGAAGTGACAGCAGTGGCAAACACAAGATCGCACATTTTCCCACATGGATTTTACAGCGGGATAAAGAGGGAAGAGCATGATATTGAATTATGCCAGAAGAAATAGTATAAATAAGACATTTATATAAAAATAGGCTTTTTCAAAATATACTCTCTTTACCAATATTTACCAAAAAGAGTGTCTGGTTGAATATGTCTTGTTAAATTTAGTCAGCTTGAGGTGAGCATTGTCATTCAACACAGACAGTAGTGTTGATGCCCTTAGACCACAGTGAGGGATTCTCCAGACTAGCAGCAAACAGAAGGAAGACTAAGGTCACGTCCAAAATGGCACCCTATTCCCCATATAGTTCACTACTTTTGGCCAGAGCCACTACAAAGGGAATAGGGTACGATTTCAGATTAAGCACAAATTCATGAGAAAGTCAATGTCAGTAGCCTATTACCAGCCTAACCTGGAACAATGAGCAACATAATATTCCAGGTTGACCTAATTCCAGTGTATGACTCTTAAGTTCTATTTTGGATTGTATTAACAAACAAAACAATAACAAAAACTCTCATTGGGGAAGAACCCACCATCTACACAATTAAGACTTGCTCCATAATGGATAAAATCAGTAGTTTCTTTATGAAATAAATTAATATTATTTATTTGTCTCTAAATACAGTGTGTTAAATATTCCCAATGGTTGTTTAATTTCATTTGTGCATAGCGTGTCTTATTGAGCTACGCTCTTAGAAAAAAGGTGCTATCTACAACCTAAAAGGGTTCTTTGGCTGTCCCCATAGGAGAACCCTTTGAAGAATAATTGTTGGTTCCAGGTAGAACCCTTATGGGTTCCATGTAAAATCCTTTCCACAGAGGGTTCTATATGGAACCCAAAAGGGTTCTACCTGGAAGGGTTATACTATGGGGACAGCTGAAGAGCCCTTTCAGAACCCCTTTTCCTAAGAGTGTACAGATACAGAGAACTACAGTAGTAGCACAGTCCAGCATTATATCCAGCATTGATTTATGGTGAGCGTTGGGGGAATCCATTCACTCTACAGTCAACAAATAGTACACATCCATCCATAGCTTTTTAACAGTCTCAGCATTGACACCTAGTCCAAAAACATAGGCTGGCTGGCTGGCAGATAGCTCAGTGTGTTATAGTTAATGTCCTGAGGCTGTCCCATCCTGCCATCCAGGACACAGTGTGTTATAGTTAATGTCCTGAGGCTGTCCCATCCTGCCATCCAGGACACAGTGTGTTATAGTTAATGTCCTGAGGCTGTCCCATCATGCCATCCAGGACACAGTGTGTTATAGTTAATGTCCTGAGGCTGTCCCATCCTGCCATCCAGGACACAGTGTGTTATAGTTAATGTCCTGAGGCTGTCCCATCATGCCATCCAGGACACAGTGTGTTATAGTTAATGTCCTGAGGCTGTCCCATCCTGCCATCCAGGACACAGTGTGTTATAGTTAATGTCCTGAGGCTGTCCCATCATGCCATCCAGGACACAGTGTGTTATAGTTAATGTCCTGAGGCTGTCCCATCATGCCATCCAGGACACAGTGTGTTATAGTTAATGTCCAGAGGCTGTCCCATCCTGCCATCCAGGACACAGTGTGTTATAGTTAATGTCCTGAGGCTGTCCCATCATGCCATCCAGGACACAGTGTGTTATAGTTAATGTCCAGAGGCTGTCCCATCATGCCATCCAGGACACAGTGTGTTTCCCTTTATGGTGATCTGTTGCAGGCATCCCAGTATATGTCCAATGAGAGGGGAGAAGGAGCATTGTGTGCAGACAAAATCGCTGTTGTTCCATCTTCTGCTTATAGTTCCTCAACGTCTACTGCTGCAAATACAGCATTGATCCATTACCTAAAAAAGTTTCCACTATGTACACACACACACATCCACACACACACACACATCCGACGGTCCAATAAATACTGTCATTTGCAGGTGTACACCTCTGTCCTCTCACTGCAGGTGTTGCATTTGACGTAGCAGCACCACAGGAACTTGCAGTTGCACTGCCACACGCGGGAGTACTGGTGTGTGTTGTACCCTCGTCCACAGCACATCAGGTCACAGCCGCTGATCTGCTGCGTAACAGTCTTATTACACATCCGGCCCTGCGTCCCCATACTGCCTGTCACTGGGTCCGCCTCGCAGTAGTTAGGGGACTTCTCAATGAACACAAGGTCTGTGTCCATGGGCTTCCGGTAGGAGTAGGGCTTCTTGATCTTGAGGAATTTGGGCCGCTTGTTGCGGCTGGCTTTGACCGGTTCCACGTGCACAGCATGGGCATACTTCTCTTTGAGAATGTAGCCGAGCTCGCGAAACTTGGGAAGTTTAGTCCAGCAGGTTTTAGTGGTGCAGGAGCCCGAAACACCGTGACACTTGCATTCCAGATGCATGTTCTTCTCCAGGATCTAGACACACAAACAACCAGGAGAGAGGTTACCTTTACAGGCCTTGCAAACCATCTGCTGAAGCGTCTATCACTATTTATAGAAGTAGGTCATTGAAAAAGAAAAGCATCTGCAAACATACCATACTATTATGTTTATAATGCACTTATACTGCACGATAATGGCCCCAAGGGTTCCACGTTTATTGTCATAATAACATGATCCTCTGAAATCAAAACATTCTGTGCAGGCCCAAGAGTCAGTGGATGTTGAAGTAAATTACAGGCCTACATAGTTTGATTGCTGAAAATAGCAACATAGCACAGTGACACACTCTGAGACTCAGGTATGTAAAAGTCAAGGAAGTGGGTAACATTATGTGCACAGTGCAGCATTAGATCAGTAACTAGCTACTTGTGAATACAACAGCCCTTTAGAAAACAGTAGCTTTATTCAGACTGTACACAGCAGCCATAATTCTGGATCAGGTTACAGTCTCCTTGTGTGTAGGAGTGACTGGACAAGCTGCTGAATGATGTGGATTACTGTTAAAGCCTGCTCCGATGACTATTACAAGTGTCTGCTATCTCAACCTGAAAAGGCACAGCCAACAATATAGCTACACCACCTTACTTGTCCCAATTCCTTGAACTAAATTGTATGGGGAGTTTGTTTGGAATCTACTATCTCTATACTAAAATAGATTGAGATTTGGAGAGTTCCCGCAATCAATGACAAGTGAAAAACCTTTAATTATGTTGCATAAGAACAATGCATATTGATTTTCCATGTCCAGAAATTCTAGAATCAATAAAACATATTGTATTTTAGTGCCTTTTACTGGAAATGCATACAACTGCATGAAAGTGTGGAGAAACAACGGTCTTTGCGGTTAGCCCTCTGTGGTATACCAGACAACACTTGGCTTCCCAGTTCCTAATCCATCAGTAGCCCTGTGACCAACACTTGTGACAGGCTTTGTCTGGTCGTATTGGACCTGGGGGCTGTGAACCGCGCTCCTGCTCAGTGTCACTGCTTTGATTAGCATAAATAAAGGAGGGGGGATAACTATCAAAACAGAGAGGCCATTTATTACCAAGGAGAAGGAAAAAAGAAAAAGCCCAACTGATCTGAATCCACGAGTGTAGCCCGTTTCACTGTGAGAGGCAATTTAGCTGTCTAGATAAGCGGGATGAATTCAGGCCCCACACAGAAAGGCAACAGTGAGCTGTTGAGCACAATGTGTGAGTGAAGGCTTTTCAGTCTGTCTGGGTACGTGTTGGTGGTTTGAATCAGGCCTCTGTGGCACAGAAAGAAGAGAGAGAGAGAGGGGTAAGGCTTGACTCTGGAGGGAGAGGTGCTTCTTTCCTCTTCACTAACTCCAGTGTACTACTAAGGAGCCTCGCCCAAGTTGTTTGGCACAATTATTCCGCTTCTTCTTTGACTTGCAGACTTGCTGGAGTCTCAGGGCTGATCTATTATTTGCTGCAGCCATGGATGCACAGGAGCCTTGATCTGAGAATGTGAACAGTCCCTAGTCCTTGATCCATCTTGGTTGTTTCTAGGGATTTGCCACAGTGTTAGACATTGACAGACTACAAGCCATACAAAACAGCAGGTGACTCACATAAGTTGCTTTAAAGTCTTCGTTAGGCAGGTAACCGCTCCCAAGAGACATGATGATACAGTAGATATGATTCTACGATGTTAGGAGAGGTTATGGACAATAAGTATCACATAGAAACCTGTGGCACAAGACTATCACACACAATAAGTACTTGGCTCTGCAATATCAGACAATCCAAGGAATTTAGGTATTGTGATAAACATGAAGTAACTGTATCTTCTCCCAAAAGTGCAGAGCATAGGGAGCAGGCTAATGTACAGTGTCAATTTGTTTTCAGCCCAGAGATCTGGGTCGTAATCAAACCCTGCCACTTAAACTGCTCTTCCCCCCCTAAAAGCTTCCATTTATTTCACTGCCTGTTTAATCTTGGCCCCAATGCCCAGATCCTTGGCAAGGTCCACCCGCTTCTGAGCATGGTGGAGACTACTAAATCACAACAGCCATGGTTACTGAGGCCTAGCCTACATTCGGAAGGCCATGTCGTTAACCAACACTTCGGTCTCAGATTTAGATTCGGTCTTTACTTTCAAGTCTTCTCTGTACCTGTTTGGGTAAACTACAGCACATTTTATCTTAAAGAAACTAGTTCCTGATTACAGTAAAGACATTATAAGAGATTACGGAGATTGTTCTGAAAAATCTATGTTTGTCTGATGTTTTCATACCACAAAAAAAAAAGTTTTTTGAGTGAACTACCCTCAGATTTTGTTGTATTGAAACGTTTTTGGAGAATGGTCCTACATCACCTAATTAAATACTCTGGGATCCAGTTTAGGTTTGCCGGGATTACATTTGGAGAGAGAAACAGGAAATGGAGTAGTGTAGTCATGTACCTTGCATCCCACCTCGTTGATGTGAAGGTTCATCAGAGATCTGGCTTTCTGTTTGAAGATGCATGGAGCCTTCCATCTACAGATGTGCTATCTTAATTTGTTTCAGAGGATTTTCCTGCACAGCAGGAAATGTAAACTTGTAGTATATTTGGGATTTAAAAAGGCTTATAAAGATTGTAATTTCCACGTAAACATTTCAGACTTGATTTGCCCTAACAGAAAATGTATCAACCCCTACAAAAATGTCCATTAATTAAAATCCACATAATAATTAACATTTCCTGTTGCTGCAGGAATATTTTCCTGCATTGAGAAACTGTTCAAATAAAGATAGCACATTTGTAAGATCCTTCCCTATGGAGAAAGAAACAGGAAGTGGAGTGGTTGGTAACGTACCTTGCGTCCCACCTCGTTGTTATGCAGGTTCATGAGAGACCTGGCGTTCTGTTTGACCTCCCTGGCATCAACGAACACCTTCGAAAAGCCCAGGCCGTAGCTGATGTCTGCTGAACAGCCTCCCCACTTCCAGCCCTGGCCTTTACTGTAGAAACCCTGCTTCTCCGTATCACAGCTGCAGTCACTCAGGTTTCCCTGCGTACAGGCTGCAGTGATGGCGTGGGCAACTCCGGCTGCAATGATGGCGTAGGTGAACGCAGCCTCTTTACTGCCTAGGAGAGAACATAGGAGGAACTTGAGTATTTTGCTGACTTGCAGTTCATCATTTTTATGTATGAATGAGTGTGATATCTGGGAGATATCTGATATCAGGGATAATGCATCTATTTATGGTGCTACAGCTGTATGTTTCACCACTTGATAAATAGGACAAGGATAAGGGAGGAAATCTGAATTTTCATTACATACTTCCGTCTAAATGGTGTATATAAAATATACTGTATACTGTATGTTGAAAAATAGCAATTTGAAAGCAGATTAACCATTAAGTGTGAGTGCTCATATCAAACTGTTTGTCAGTCTCACTCACAACCACTCAAGGACTACAGTAATCTGGAAACTGGCCTGCCTTTGAACCAAAATGGCTGTGAACTTCCAAGTCAATAAAGCAGTATGAATGAGAGGGCTTTGGAGAAGGAAGAGATATTGATCCGATCAGAGCCTGGTACGCTCTGTGTATTCTTGCAGGGTGGATCTTGATTCAGAGGTTATCTCCCCAAGGTCCGACTAACAAATCATTTACGCACACTGGGGTGTTTGAATTATCGGCAAATAGTTTAAGGTTAACCTGTCATGATTTAAAGAGAGAGCTTCTTGCAAAAAGTTTTTAGTCATAGCATGTATTTCAAGGTCTCAAGATGATAGGTAAATAGGGAACAGGGAAACTGGCTTATACCAAGCTTTAATGTACAAGTGCATACTTGTGTAATTATCCAATGAGTTAGTTTAGTTGAACATTATTTCCTGATGCAAACGAATGGGTTGCAGATATCAATCTTATTATTAACCAAACATGAATTCTCTGTGTGCATGCATAGAGAAGGAAATATCTGCATCTGAAGGTATGTAGCTAGAGTATATACAAACAATAAGCTACTGATGGCAATATCCATCATATCTATGTAAACAAACTCCTCCAGTTGACATGTCTTCAAAACAAACATGATACCATCCTCGGTACTTTCTGGTGAACACAGATTCACTAGGTGCTGCTGCCCTGTTCTTGATAAACATTTTGGATCTGTGCCCTTGCCATTGGAAAAAAAACTAATATTGAGGCATCAATTATGTGGATGTTTTTATAGATTCGATTGGCCCCGAGCCAAAAAAAGAAGGTGTGCCGGCACAAAGTCAGTCAGTTCTGACTGCTCCGCTGTTCATTTCCCCCAGATCATTGGTTCAAAACAAAGGAGGGTAGGAATTATTTAGTACTTTGTCGTGAGACCTGAGTGGAAAGACCTAAAAGCAATGGAAGCAATGCTTTGAAGTGTTGAATATGAATACTCTTATTGCACCAAGTTATATGTAGAAAAGTATATTTAAAAAAAGTCTAATTAAATGTTATTTTAGTATTCATGTTGGTTGATACGCAACGCACAACATACTACTGAAAAACTACTCAAATACTAAAAACATTAGATGCACCTTGCACCCCTGCAAACAAAAAAACCATAGGCTGCCTTTCCTAGGCCACAAGTGAGAGCATGCAAGCTCCACCCCACTCACGCTAGACATCAACAATGGCATTCATTTCTAACCACTAATCTGATCAGTGAAACCAATCTATTTTGCATGGTTGTCCATGCCAAACTCTTCAATGTCTTAAACCACTCATTCATGAAGAAAACATATTGTGAAAGACCACCGTTTTCACTTGAACAGCAGGAGAGGATTATGCCTTTCACACCAACAGCTGTAGATAGCAAAGACCTTTTCATAGTGCCAACCAACCAATAATATTGTGAACTGCCATTAAATGCACTAGTTGTGGATTTATAGTAATGCATTGTATGAAGGGAAATAAGAGATCAGAAAATGACAAGTAGCTATACTGTAGTCTACACTCTTAGAAAAAAGGTGCTATCCAGAACCTTAAAGGGTTCTTCAGCTCTCCCCATAGTAGAACCCTCTGAATAACCCTTTTTGGTACAAGTTGAACCCTTTTGGTTCCAGGTAGAACCCTTTTGGGTTCCATGTAGAACCCTTTCTACAGAGGGTTCTACATGGAAACAAAAAGGGTTCTCCTATGGGGACAGCCAAAGAACCCTTTTGGAACACTTTTTTCTAAGAGTGTAGCTACTTGTCATTGATGGTTTAAACACCAACAGTTTTCTATTACAATGCTATTAGCTACATTTGTTGTGTGCGACTCTGTTGAAGAGCCCAACTCCAGGTTGGGATAGGGTAAGATCCTAGACTACATTCTAGTTGCGCCCTGAATATGCAACAATCTGGTGGTTGCCACATATTCACCATCTGCTGAATATCTGATCACATTGGGATCAACATCAGCTGCTCTGTTATCCAGAGTATCTGTGACTTTATGCAATATTATGCACAGGAGCATACTCCAAGAAGTCCTTCAGACAACTCCAGGGCATGTTTGATAGGCACAACATGGAAAAGTTCTTATTGAACAAGTTCAGCCTCCATTGTACCAGCCATGAGCCTACATCTACTGTAGGCCATCCCTGTGTCCCCAAATACATCCAATGCATTCATCAATGCTATTGCCTGACCAGGTAGCTTCAGTACTTCATTTGAACCTTTCCTTTCTTTCATTATTCCCCTGTGTATGTTCAGTTCAGTGTTTTAGGACTTTATTTCTCTGTACTTTCTATCCACTGTAACTTATACCCGTGGTAAGATTGTCGTCTTTACTGCGAGAGCCACAGCACCCAGTGATAGAGAAAGATAAAGACCGGCGAATATGTGCCTCAGGAGACTACGCTGCGCTGAAAAGACAGGCTGTCAATGTTCACAAGAGCTTTGTTACTGTGCTGGCTTCTGATACCTTTTGGACTTGTTCAGTTCCTCTCCTTTCTCTCTCACTCTGGCTCTCTCGTGTAAGACCAGTGTTAGACTTTAGAGATAGGAAGTAAATGACACAGCTTCAACCTAACCATGATAATTTAGGTTATTGGGAAAATGTGTATGCTGTTACAATTAAGTTGCCTGTTGATACTTCTAGTGTATAGCCTATGGGAAACGTGTTTAAATCTCACAGTAAACATATTGTAATTGCCACAGCGTGTTGCTCTCAAATGGACACGCAATGCCCTTTCTCTAAAGTTTGTCCATGTTATCGACGCACACATAATGCAAGTATATATAGCCTAAAGACAGGAATGTATACGCACTGGTGACATTAAAAGGGGAAATATATTAGCACCTAAGAGTTCGTAGATAATATTCAGAAAAGCAACAAAAGATTTGTGTCAAATATCATTGAATAGATAGGCTATGCCAGGTTCTCAAAAGGATACGGGACATTTGGCTGCATTCGGCACTGTGCGCTCTTGACGCACAATGCGAAAGCTAACCTACAGGCCTATATATATTATACAATTGGGGACATTTTCAGTAATGAAATGACATTTAAAAATACTCTAACCAAACTTGAATTGATTTGCAACATACCCACTTTCAACTCTTTTCCGAAGACCGTTCTCTCTCCAAGCGCAGAGCAGTTCCAGCGCCCATTTTTGAATTGAAACTGACACTCGTTGATCCCCATTTGGGCTCCCTCTCCGATGACAATAATGGCATCGGGGCGACTCTGGCAGATTATCCGCTGTCGGGGAGCCAACCCGGGAATCTTGTTACAGATTATACTCGCACCTAGCGCGACCACGGATGAAAAGCCACTGTAAGGGTACAAGAGTTAGACATGAAATTAAAGTGACTGCCAGATATTGCTATATGGGCAACATGGTTTTCAAACTCCTAGATAAAACCGTGTTTATTAAAGATTTATTACATGTTTATAATATGAAATAGGGTTATACATTCATATATACATTCATACAATTTAAAAGCACAGACTTGATGTTTTCCTTGCCTCTTGAGGTTATTAAACTTGTGTTGTAGAAATACGAGACATATTTAAGCGGTGAGGACATGCTTTCCCTTATCCCTTAAACTCAATGAACCTGTCTTTGGGTAATCTACAAGTGTGTTACAAAATAGAAAGGACTAAACTGAAGCATTCTGTAGCCTAATTTATAAACGTAATTTATTTGATTTGTATAGGCCAAGAGATCGGAATAAACTTCGTCAGGTGGTTTCTAATTGTAAAAACTCAGATTTTCCATCAACTCGATAGACTTTTTGGAACAGAATAATTAAAAAAAACTCTCAGAAACTTTGCATTGTTCACGGGCCAATGTCAAATGAACAATGCATCTAGTTTACGTAGATGGATAATTACAATAATTGAAAGAAAGTTTAATTTATAGAAACGTAGCCTGTGTAACAAAATGACAAAATGACATCCGAAACGTTCTGTTATAGTCTATACTCTTAATGTTTTATATTCTGATATTTAGGAACATAACTATGTGAGATGAACATGCCTATAAGAATCAAACTAACCCGATTTTCAAATAGACAATCCCAAGGCAAAGCAAAACCCGAAAAATCCAGCGTCTAGTTTTCCGACTCATGGTGCTTCCACTCTCAGTTTCATGCAATGTGTAAGCGAAAATGATGAATAGATAGATATTCTCCGATAGTCACTGTCCAAGTATCCAAAGTTACTCCAAGTCGATACCAACGAATATCCCCAATAGTTACTGTCAATTATTTTATATAGTTTCCTAGCTGTAATGATTTCCGTAAATTCCCCTTAAGTGTCCCCTTTGCTGCTCCGGCTTGTCATTGCGAGGGTGTCACAGGTAAAACTAAGGATGAGAAAGTCTTGTAGTGTGATTATCTCCTTCTCACAGTTCCTTTGCTACCCGCATGATCTATATATCTGGCTCATATATCCGGGGCGTGATCAGAGAAGACATAGGGCCCTACTGTGGAATCCCGCCTGGGCTGAATCTCTGTGTCAGTTCACCTACTCATTAAGACTTTTACCTTTCTAATAAATGAAAACACACACGCAGTGCAGTGGATAGTGATGGTTGTACATCTTGTGCGTTGATAATGACAATACGTTATTTTCACTAATGGCGTATGATTATCATTAAATGGGCTACTACTTGTTTTCTGTAACGTCAAAAAAAACAGTGTCTATGTATGTTATCTTTCCTTTACACTTCAAAAATAAACATAGCCTAACTCGAACTGCCGAACTCATCTCAAATTAAATTGCATGCATACATTTTCATTGCACTCACTTAATAAATTGTCCACATAACCTACTTTGAATTAAAACATGTCAACAAATGGTCACCTTTATATATACCATGTTGGCACAATTTGTTCATAACTTGCTAACCTGTGACAGCTCCTTCCTTCATCACATACGTCCAGCGCATCCATTCGTCTCTGTTTTGGAGAAGTTTTGTACCATTTATAATAGCGCCATCTGCAGACCAATTAAGATAGGTAGCGTTGAAAACTGAATAAAGATTCGCTGAAATTATATTTGACAGCCAGCAATACAGCACAGCCGTAAAAAGTAAAATGATTGTCTGATTTAAGATTTCTCGTTTTTTCCAGAAAGATTATTTAATCCGAGCATCAAGTGTCTGTAAAGTAGCTAAGAGAATCACAATAAACTCTCAGAAGCATAAGTAGAAATTCAAGTTTTGAATATAGGCTATTGTCTATCTGTTTCAGCATAACGTTCCACATATTGTTGCTCTTTTGTCAAGCGGTTGCTTTACTTTGAAACATAATGCTATTATTCATTTGTAATATCTGTTGCTAGATTTGGGCAATTCCACGATAACGGAGTAACACTGAGACTCAGATGCAAAGTTTGGTAACATAATGATGGTTTGTACTGTTTGTGCCTTTATTCTCTTTCCAAACTTTGCATCTGCACTGTTCTTCAAGTAAATGTGTTTTTGTAAAATTTTCAGTGGAAATTGTTAAATGTGGTCCTTCTGCATATAGTTGTGTGGTTTGTTTAACTTTGCAATCATTGTTTTTTGTTTGATGTACATTTTAAAGTGAAAAGTCCGAATCTCAGTTCCACTCTGTTAACATGGAATTGCCAATTTAGGCTATTTCAATAGGGCTGCCCTATTTGGATCTTTTTTGCCACTAATTGGTATTCTGACAAATCAGATCTTTCCCATAATTGGGCAAAAGATCAGAATTGGGATGCCTGTGTAAACTCAGCCTATCCATAGTAGCAGGAAGTAGGGGTGCAGAGGGTTCTGCAGCACCCATTGATAATTCTGAATAATATTAAAAAAAGGTCTACATTTTTTATGTCAGCACCCTCAACCCAAAACATCTTCCCGCGGCCATGAGTGTATCTGTGCCAGTGTCTCGGTCTGTCTCAGGCTGCGGTCTTCCTGCCCTCCCAGCCGGTCAGACTGACCAGTGTTCACTGCAAGGACCACTCACACTCACACATCACAAGGTCTTCCCTCTGTTCGACATCAGCATTAAAAATACTAGATACAAGTCAGAGATCCAGGGTAAAGTGTCGAGTTGAGACATTTAATATCTTAATCTATTTAGATTCTCGTTACCTGTTACTTTAACAAGCTTGTCATTTTGTCACTTGTACTCATTTTCATGGTTGTGTTTGTAATGGATTTTTGGTCTAACTTCCACACATTTCCTCCTACTTCAGTTGAGCAGGTAGAGAAATTGTTGGTATTTGAGGGCAAGACCTCAGGCATCCTTCTGGAAGGGCAGCAGCACTCTGTGATACATTTCTATAGCACTTTTTATAATCTCAAAGCACTTCAAAAGCTCAAAAAACAAATAAGCAGTTGTGTAGCTACTGAACCTTCTCCTTCACAAAGTATGGCACCCACTTGTGTGATGCCTCAACAGCTCTGGCCACCAGAAAGCTCACCACACACAGTTCAGAGTAGTAGCCAGTCGTCCTCACTACGAGCCCTCTGTCTCAGTACTGCATTCCTTTACTGCATCTCACATTCCTCTCAAGGTTCAGGTCACTTTTCAATTGATGTTTTCAAAAGTTCGGGAAACAGCAGCCAGGTGAAACAAAAAAAAGCTGGTACAGTTAGTGGTGCACGACTCCAGGATTTGGATTTGTGATTGGAGTCGACTCTTGCTCAACTCCAACTCCTGTGGTTGGAGTCATAGGAGTCGACTCTTGCTCAACTCCAACTCCTGTGGTTGGAGTCATAGGAGTCTACTCTTGCTCAACTCCAACTCCTGTGGTTGGAGTCACAGGAGTCGACTCTTGCTCAACTCCAACTCCTGTGGTTGGAGTCATAGGAGTCTACTCTTGCTCAACTCCAACTCCTGTGGTTGGAGTCATAGGAGTCGACTCTTGCTCAACTCCAACTCCTGTGGTTGGAGTCATACGAGTCTACTCTTGCTCAACTCCAACTCCTGTGGTTGGAGTCATAGGAGTCGACTCTTGCTCAACTCCAACTCCTGTGGTTGGAGTCATAGGAGTCGACTCTTGCTCAACTCCAACTCCTGTGGTTGGAGTCATAGGAGTCTACTCTTGCTCAACTCCAACTCCTGTGGTTGGAGTCATAGGAGTCGACTCTTGCTCGGATGCTCATACACACCATCTCATTTTAATTTAACCTTTATTTTATCAGGGAGTCATACTGAGACCAAGATCTATTTTACAGATGAGCCTTGAATTACATTAATTACAGAAAAAAAAACATCAATATAAATATAAATACAAAATACAAGCAAAAAGAACAACATGGTCATAAAAAACAAACACATTCATCAGTAATAAGGTCCTCAATCACGTTTCTGAATTGCACAAGAGGCACCAAAATATCACATTTAAGAACATTTTGAAGATTTTTCCACAAATAAGGTGCAAGAAACCTAAAAGCTGATTTACCTAACTCAATAGAGACCAAAGGAGTTTCCGGAGTTAACCATCCCTGAGACCGGGGGTGGGAACTCATATGTCTAAAGTTTAGTAAGATGTTCCGTAAAGTCAGTGGCGTATATTCATGGACGGCAAGCGAAGCCAGGCTTCCCCCAAAAAGTTACTATTTTATGTTTTTATTTTCATCTTTCGTCTCTCTGTGTTTCATAATTTTCCTTCAGTTCGCAAGAGGCTGAATGTATCTCACAGGAGAAAGCATCCGAGCGAGTGAAACAGCGCCCCTCTGTCACTCTACATGTAGGCCATCTATCTGATACTGTCTGGTCCAAACGAGTATGACCATGTTGCCACTCTATCCTAAATTAGCCATGGATGGAGGTAGGGATTTGGTTTGATTTAATTATCTGTACTGGCCAATGATTATAATGGTTTTTCTGATCCAAGCATTTATTCATACGTTGTTGTGCCCCTGGCCTGAGAGGATGGAAGTTCAATATGTAGCTAGAGGTAGAAGGCTAATGTTAACTAGAGGACGATTCACATAGGATTCGTTTTTCCCAAACTGCCCTCTGTAATTATTATTTTTTTCTTCTCAAATTGAATTGACTCTTGATGGAAGCCTGGAGGTTTTTATTGTAGGCGTGACGATGTTTCAACGCCGTGTCTAGACGATAACAGGCTACACTGATAACTCGTGCTTGGCTGCCAAATGTATGTCTCCCCATAATATTTACATTTATGAAGTGTGCGCATAATCATTATTTTAGCGATCCATAAATGGTAGACATCCTTCCTAATAACAATGCCCCACATCCTGCTGCTTTGCGCTGCTGAACCGAATTTGCGCTTGACTGTGTTAATAGATGAGAAAGTTTTCCACAATATTTTACACACGTTTGCTCAATTTCTGGCCCATTTTCCCTATAACTCTAAACACAAAACCACAAACACAAAATGCAAAACTCTACAAATCTCTAGCAAAAGCAAACACTGCATTCAAAACTGTTTTATCTCTTAACAAAATGCTCTTTTTGCATCAAAATAACACACGCGTCATATGAATAGATCTGTCTACCAACCAACAACACAGTGATAAATATCCCATCAGTAGGTTTATGCCTTTTGCATTATCAGTGTTACACTGTAGCTGGCTGTAAAATATTGTTACAGTAATGTATACCTACTCAAATATACATAACTCAACACACACAAATGCAATACAGTAACAAAAACATTGTCATTTATTTCCAAAATGCTGTATTTTTGAATGGAACACTTTCCATGCCCAACAGGAGAAAACCAGGAGAAAACCAGGAAAAACATTCAGGAAGATCGTGTTTTCTGTAAAAAAAAATTATAATAATGAAAGTGGCTCATTCTTTCAAAACTCGAAATACAAAAACACATGCAAAATATAAGAAAAAATACATTAGGCTGCATCCTGCCTCCTATTTTGGTCTGGCCACAGCACCTTATCTACATCACAAGAGATGTTCTCTCTGGCTAAACAGCGGGGAAAGAATCTTCTGGAGTGACGGATCCAGCTGCCGAAAGCCCCCACTAACGTCACCACATGCATCCTCCATTGCCTGGAGAAGAGGCACGCGTGTGAGGGGATGGCGGTCATACACCTTCCATCTCCATGCCGAAAAAAACTCTTCAATTGCTTTTAGGAATGGAGAATATGGTGGGAGGTATAGCACAATAAATTGTTGGTGGTCGATGAACCAGTTGCGGACCAGATCAGCCCGGTGGAAACTCACGTTGTCCCAGATGACAACATACCTGGGCTGCTCTGGTCCACCCTCTGCTCGGGCTGGAATGAGGATGCCATGTAGTGTGTCCATCCCCTGATGAGAAGGGAGGTGTTGTAGGGACCAAGGTTGGCATGGTGATGGAGGAAGCCTTGCTGGCTAACGGCTGCGCACATGGTGATATTCCCTCCATGCTGTCTAGGGACATTCACAATGGCACGGTGGCCAATAATGTTCCATCCCATCCCCTTCTTTTGGCTAGGTTGAAGCCAGCCTCATCAATGTAAATATAAACATGCTGAATTGCAGCAGCATCCAGCTCCAAGACTCTCTGAAACAGACAAGACAATATGTGACATAGACCTAGAGCAGTCAATATGGTGAGGCACAATACACTGGATTACAGTACTGTAATGTGTCCATACAGTGCTGATATGATAGTAAATTCACAGTATAGTACTTTCACATATTCATAGCGCTGTTCTTTAACTCTCTCTGAGTTTTGCTCAAATGGCACCCTGTAGACCGGTTTCATCTGGATTCGGTTGCGCTGTAATACACGGTCCAATGTAGACAAGCCCACCCGGTGAATGTTATTGAATATTGTGTTGTCTGCAATTATGTGGTTGTGGATTTCTCGTAGTCTAATGGTATTGTTTGCCATCACCACCATGTTTACAATAGCGGTCTCCTGTTCTGGTGTGAACAGCCGGTGTCTTCCACCACGGCCTGGCCGTCTCTCAGTTCTGCAGAAGATCCACATATATGACATGATTGGTTACAGTAAGCTAAAATAATCTATTTTCTTTCAATATGAAATGATATTACTGTAACATTGGCCAACAATCATTGAGTAACATAGGCCTACTGATATGTTGGACTGCAGAATACTTCAGTATACATACATAAAGAGCATAGTGTAGATGGTAGGTAACTTACCGGTTGTCATTTCTGAATGTACGGATGATAGATGCAACCGTGTAGCGGCTCAGGTTGGGCTGAACTCTCTGCCCAGCCAATCTCATAGTCAATCCATGGTTGAGCACATGGTCAACCAACGTGGCCCTGATCTCATCTGAGACAACTGTCCTTCCTCGTCCTCCTCTTCCTCCACTTACTCTCACTCCTTCACCTATAGCTCTTGCTTCACCATTGACTTCCATTTTCCTCCAAAACAGGAGAGCTCATCTGTGGCCTTTTATAGTGCTAAAGCTCTGATTTCTAAGTGAACAATTCAGCAACTAGTGTTTACACCTGTGAGGAGTGGGTGTTGCCAATTGGTGTATAGAGCTTGGCATTGTGATTGGCGTTGCTTTCCAAAGGGACTAAAGAGATTTTAATTTTGAATGCTGTGCCTAATATAGAGAACTGTGTGTAGTGTTTTGCAAAAAGTGTGATATAGAATTGAAAACTGAGTGTAAAGCAGGAATTGTGCTTGCAATTTTGCAGACTTGGTTTAGAGATTTGGTACATGAGATTCAGGTTTCTGTGATTGCGTTTCAAGTTCCAATTTTAGTGTGTAAACAATTGGGAAAAACTGTAACTTGCCATTTCCAAAAAGTTAAGCGGGGATGCTGCTTTGCGATCTATTGCCTAGGACAGGGCTCTCCAACCCTGTTCGTGGAGAGCCACCAGCATTTCATTAAATAAGCTATAGGCAACACTTTTTATTGGACACTTAGGCCTAATTAAACTGATGCATTTGGCAATGTTCAACTTCAATTCACTGGCACTATAAAGAATATCTTAGCCATAATCATTGATAGCCTAATATATACTTTATTATAAACTGGGTGGTTCGAGCCCTGAATGATGATTGGCTGACAGCCGGGGTATATCAGACCGTATTCCACGGGTATGACAAAACAGGTATTTTTACTGCTGTAATTACGTTGGTAACCAGTTTATAATAGCAACAAGGCACCTCGGGGGTTTGTGATATATGCCCAATATACCATGGCTAAGGACTGTGTCCAGGCATTGCGTCCTGCATAAGAACAGCCCTTAGTCGTGGTATATTGGCCATATACCACATCTCCTCGGGCCTTATTGCATATACTTTTGGTGAATTTACGAGGCATTGCTAGATACAGATTACCAAAATATAGCCTAAGTGCACAGTTCTGACCGACTCTCTACCTGCTCTCTCTCCCTGTCCTGGTCCTCTTTCTCTTTGCTATGAAAAACGTGAATATGTGTTTGGTCTTCGGTCTGTTGCGGTCTGTAGCTCAGCCTACTCATTGATGGCCCCTACTTTAGTGAACTTGCATGTATTTCGCAAAGAAATTGCGAAATACAGCATTGCGGTAGCCTATAGCCTACATCTTTTGATTACCGATGCACGATTCTGACGTTCTGCCTGGTGGCTGACATGCCTGCCTATGCCTGGCTGTGATCCCTCCGTCTCTCGCTAGCTTGCTCTTTCGTTGCTGTGAAAGATGCGAAAGTTTGTGTTCACGAAGTAGACTACGGAAAATAGTTTCCTCCGTTGCAACAATACTGAATGTTAGGAGTCAATTCCAGCATGACACCCAGAAATGTCCGTCGACGAATCGATTCATTTGGAGTTGACTCCCCACTACTAGGTACAGTGTCCAGATGCATAATTCGAACAAAAACAATTAGCAGGCTAGCTACCCATGCCAAAAAGAGTAGCTTCAAGGACCATAATGGACCAATCTCCTCCATTTATGTGGTCAAGTTTTCACTCTAATTTGTTGTGCGTATCTACTACGGATGATAATAACCATGGATAAGATTGGATTGTTTCTTTTGGTGCTCTACTAGTATCAGGGAAACGCATGTCAGCACAATACATAGTATCTGCAGTGTTCTAGATCAATATTCTATTCTCCCCTAGATGTATTCTTTAAAATACTTTGGCCCTTGTTTAGCCAGGATATCTCATGGAATAAAAATCTATTTGTAAGAGTGTGTGGAAATGAATTGTCTCTCAGGATGGTTTACGTGTAGTCACTACGTCTCAGGACCTGTCCTTAAGAGTGTGAATGTGGAAAACTGACAGAGACAAAGGGCTCACCCTGGCAAGTCGATACTACTTACTGGGAGCCTCTCACTCCATATCCAGGTACAGCAGACATTTCCATCCATCAAGGAAACAAATAAGATAGTACATTCTGGCTCTGTATTTAAGTACTGTAGTGATGAACTGATTTACATTTCATGTCTTGTGTTTACAAAGCATTCATAATGTGGTCTTTGATTACTGAAGCATTTTGGCCTCAGTGGAAGCAGTGGATATGAAGGATGTCCTGAAGGCCTACTCTTTCAACTCCCGTGCAACACTCCTCCCTGTGGGAGGACTTCACAGGTTCTACAGCAGTTCGCACCAGTCACTGAAATGTCTACATATTTACGAGCAGTGGTGTAAAGTACTTAAGTAAAAATACTTTTAAGTATTACTTAAGTCGTTTTTGTACCTGTACCTTTCTATTTATATTTTTGACAACTTTTACTCCACTACATTCCGAAAGATTGATTTCCAAGATGGCGTAGCAGTCAGACGTCTTTGTCTTTGTCCTGTCGTGTCCCTTGTATATAACTTTTTATATATTTTTCTTCGCATATCTTTTTAAAATATTTTCCTAAACCTCAACTTCTAAATACTCTCCTGCAACCCGCCTCACCCAATGTGGCATGGATCATTATTTTTTTTTTTAAAGTATTTCTATTTACTTCGGATCTGGAATCCCTCAACTGAAGCTAGCCAGCTATCAGTCAGCAAACCACTGCTAGCGGTCATCAGCTAACCTTTAGCTCGGAAAGCTCTTGCCAGTTCGTACAACGTGACTCAAACCAGAGCATAACGGACTTATTTTTCTCTCCATATCCCCGGATTCCTATCGCAAACTCTGAACCTTTTCATCTGGATCTTCGCAACTAGCTAACCGCAATCCCAGGTGACTACTCCTGGCTAACGTTTCCATCCCGGAGCAAGCACCAATTAGCCTGAAGCTAGCCTGGCTAGGGCTCCTGGGCTACCACCGAAGCCCACTCCTGGGCTAGAATATCCGGACCCCTTCTGTTGCCAGTACGGGGCACGGAACCCCGCCGATCCTCTACGACTGGAATATTGACAATCTGCCCGAGGATTCCAACAGGCCCCTCAGGCGTGACGTCCGCTGAAGGACCATTCTGCTAACCGCGGCCTGCTAGCTATCTAGAGCTACTTGGAACCCTGCTAATCCACGACTGGTCTATCGACATCACCGCACGAGGAGGCAAAAACAGACTTTCCTCCATCGCAACGTCCCCCAAAGGCCCTTCTGCTAACTTGCTAGCCCCGGTCTGCTAACTGCTAGCTTGCTAGCCCCGGTCTGCTAACTGCTAGCTTGCTAGCCCCAGTCTGCTAACTGCTAGCTTGCTAGCCCCAGTCTGCTAACTGCTAGCTTGTTAGCCCCAGTCTGCTAACTGCTAGCTTGTTAGCCCCAGTCTGCTAACTGTCTGAATCGCCATGTCCCCAGCCAGCCCAACCACTCACTGGACCCATATGATCACTTGGCTTCGCATGCCTCTCTCTAATATCAATATGCCTCGTCCATTACTGTCCTGGTTAGTGATTACTGTCTTATTTCATTGTAGAGCCTCTAGCCCTGCTCAGTATGCCTTAACCAACCATGTTGTTCCACCTCCTACATATGCGATGACATCACCTGGTTTAAACATCTCTAGAGACTATATCTCTCTCATCATTACTCAATGCCTAGGTTTACCTCCAATGTACTCACATCCTACCTTACCTTTGTCTGTACACTATGCCTTGAATCTATGCTATTGTGCCTAGAAACCTGCTCCTTTTACTCTCTGTTCCGAACGTGCTAGACGGCCAGTTCGTATAGCCTTTAGCCGTACCCTTATCCTACTTCTCCTCTGTTCCTCTGGTGATGTAGAGGCTAATCCAGGTCCTGCAGTGCCTAGCTCCACTCCCCAGGTGCTCTCATTTGTTGACATATGTAACCATAAAAGCCTTGGTTTCATGCATGTTAACATTAGAAGCCTACTCCCTAAGTTTGTTTTACTCACTGCTTTAGCACACTCTGCCAACCCGGATGTCTTAGCCGTGTCTGAATCCCGGCTTAGGAAAACCACCAAAAACCCTGAAATCTCCATCCCTAAATATAACATTTTCCTCCAAGATAGAACTGCCAAAGGGGGCGGTGTTGCAATCTAGTGCAAAGATAGTAAGACAGAACTCTGCAGGCTATCCAGGTCTGTACCCAAACAATTTGAGCTTCTACTTCTAAAAATGCAGAAAATTTCCAGAAACAAGTCTCTCACCATTGCTGCTTGCTATAGACCACCCTCTGCTCCCAGCTGTGCCCTCGACACCATATATGAATTGATTGCCTCCCATCTATCTTCTGAGCTCGTGCTACTAGGTGACCTAAACTGGGATATGCTTAACACCCCGGCCATCCTACAATCTAAGCTTGATGCCCTCAATCTCACACAAATGATCAATGAACCTACCAGGTACAACCCCAAATCCGTAAACACGGGCACCCTCATAGATATCATCCTAACTAACTCGCCCTCCAAATACACCTCTGCGGTTTTCAATCAAGATCTCAGCGATCACTGCCTCATTGCCTGCATCCATAATGTGTCTGCGATCAAACGACCACCCCTCATCACTGTCAAACGCTCCCTAAAATATTTCTGCGAGCAGGCCTTTCTAATCGACGTGGCCCAGGTATCCTGGAATGACATTGACCTCATCCCGTCAGTAGAGGATGCCTGGTTATTCTTTAAAAGTGCCTTCCTCACCATCTTAAACAAGCATGCTCCATTCAAAAAAATTTGAACCAGGAATAGATATAGTCCTTGGTTCACTCCAGATCTGTCTGCCCATGACCAGCACAAAAACATCCTGTGGCGTTCTGCATTAGCATCGAATAGCCCCTGTGATATGCAACTTTTCAGGGAAGTTAGGAACAAATATACACAGGCAGTTTGAAAAAGCTAGCCTTAGCTTTCCTAACAGAAATTTGCATCCTGTAGTACAAACTCAAAAAAGTTCTGGGACACTGTAAAGTCCATGGAGAATAAGACCACCTCCTCCCAACTGCCCACTGCTCTGAGGCTAGGAAACACTGTTACCACCGATAAATCCACTATAATTGAGAATTTCAATAAGCATTTCTCTACGGCTGACCATGCTTTCCACCTGGCTACCCCTACCCCGGTCAACTGCCCAGCACCCTCCACAGCAACCTGCCCAAGCCCCCAAAATCTGGACCCCTACAAATCAGCCGGGCTAGACAATCTGGACCCTCTCTTTCTAAAATTATCTGCCGAAATTGTTGCAACCCCTATTTCTAGCCTGTTCAACCTCTCTTTCGTATCGTCTGAGATTCCCAAAGATTGGAAAGCTGCCGCGGTCATCCCCCTCTTCAAAGGGGGTGAAACTCTAGACCCAAACTGCTACAGACCTATATCTATCCTACCCTGTCTTTCTAAGGTATTCGAAAACCAAGTTAACAAACAGATTACCGATCATTTCGAATCCCACCGTACCTTCTCCGCTATGCAATCTGGTTTCAGAGCTGGTCATGGGTGCACCTCAGCCACGCTCAAGGTCATAAACGATATCATAACCGCCATCGACAAGAGACATTACTGTGCAGCCGTATTCATCGACCTGGTCAAGGCTTTTGACTCTGTCAATCACCACATTCTTATTGGCAGACTTGACAGCCTTGGTTTCTCAAATGATTACCTTGCCTGGATTACCAACTACTTCTCTGATAGAGTTCAGTGTTTCAAATCGGAGGGCCTGTTGTCCGGACCTCTGGCAGTCTCTATGGGTTCAATTCTCTGGCCGACTCTCTTCTCTGTATACATCAATGATGTCGCTCTTGCTGCTGGTGATTCTCTGATCCACCTCTACACAGACGACACCATTCTGTATACTTCTGGCCCCTCTTTGGACACTGTGTTAACTAACCTCTAGACAAGCTTCAATGCCATACAACTCTCCTTCTATGGCCTCCAACTGCTCTTAAATGCAAGTAAAACTAAATGCATGCTATTCAATCGATCACTGCCCGCCTGTCCAGCGTCACTACTCTGGACGGCTCTGACTTAGAATACGTGGACAACTACAAATACCTAGGTGTCTGGTTAGACTGTAAACTCTCCTTCCAGACTCACATTAAGCATCTCCAATCCAAAATTAAATCTAGAATCGGCTTCCTATATCGCAACAAAGCATCCTTCACTCATGCTGCCAAACATACCCTCGTAAAACTGACCATCCTACCGATCCTCGACTTCGGCGATGTCATCTATAAAATAGCCTCCAACACTCTACTCAACCAATTGGATGCAGTCTATCACAGTGCCATCCGTTTTGTCACCAAAGCCCCATACACTACCCACCACTGCGACCTGTGCGCTCTCGTTAGTTGGCCCTCGCTTCATACTCGTCGCCAAACCCACTGGCTACAGGTTATCTACAAGTCTCTGCTAGGTAAAGCCCCGCCTTATCTGAGCTCACTGGTCACCTTAGCAGCACCCACTCGTAGCAAGCGCTCCAGCAGGTATAGCTCACTGGTCACCCCCAAAGCCAATTCCTCCTTTGGTCGCCTTTCCTTCCAGTTCTCTGCTGCCAATGACTGGAACGAGCTGCAAAAATCACTGAAGCTGGAGACTCATATCTCCCTCACTAGCTTTAAGCACCAGTTGTCAGAGCAGCTCACAGATCACTGCACATAGCTCATCTGTAAATAGCTCATCCAATCTACCTCATCCCCATACTGCATTTATTTATTTATTTTGCTCCTTTGCATCCCAGTATCTACTTGCACAGTCATCTTCTGCACATTCTACCATTCCACTGTTTAATTGCTATATTGTAATTACTTCGCCACCATGGCCTATTTATTGCCTTACCTCGCTTATCCTACCTCATTTGTACATGCTGTATATAGATTTTTCTACTGTATTATTGATTGTATGTTTGTTTATTCCATGTGTAACTCTGTGTTGTTGTATGTGTCAAACTGCTTTGCTTTATCTTGGCCAGGTCGCAGTTGCAAATGAGAACTTGTTCTCAACTAGCCTACCTGGTTAAATAAAGGTTAAATAAATAAATAAAAACTTCCGACTTCAACTGTATCTTTACTTTTACTCAAGTATGAAAATTGGGTATTTTTTACACCACTGTTTTACGAGTAGTTTAATCACTGCTATTGTGCCTGCTTTATAAACCATTTGTTTATGCAACTGACATTGTAATCAATAACTAATGCATAACTAAACAACTATGCCATTATGTTAAGCCTGCCCATGCAAGAATGAATGGGAAAACCATTGCAGTTTACCGTGCTATGATACTTTATTTTTGTGTAATACCACATTTCTGTACAGGGATGGTGATAGTCACTGAGCTGGCTTTACGTGGAGATGAAGTATTTAAATGAATGTCTTGGATGTTCAATATAACTACAAGTCTTTAAGGCATATACTGTAACAAATACTCCACCTTGATCTGCTTAACAAAACCAAACTGACACTTTAATTTTAAACTCTGAAATAAACTGCATTTTCTTGGGACTGCATTGTAACTGTTCAATATTGAAGTAAACAAGTCATATTTTATATACAATACACTTAAAGTACAATATGTGATGACAACATAACAAAAACTGTGGATTCAAAACAACCCAAACTGCGCAGGAAGGCACAACATAGAAAAAGTATGTGAACACTTTGGAATTATCTGGATTTCTGCATAAATTGGTCATACAATTAGATCTGATCTTCATCTAATTCACAACAACAGACAAACACAGTCTGCTTAAACTAATAACACAAATTATATTGAATACATCATTTAAACATTCACAGTCTAGGCTGGGAAAAGTATGTGAACCCCTAGGCTAATGACTTCTCCAAAAGCTATTTGGAGTCCAGGAGTCCAATCAATGAGACGAGATTGGAGATGTTGGTTAGAGCTGCCTTGCCCTATAAAAACACTCGCAAAATTTGAGTTAGCTACTCACAAGAAGCATTGCCTGATGTGAACCATGCCTCGAACAAAAGAGATCTCAGAAGATTTAAGATTAAGAATTGTTGACTTGCATAAAGCTGAAAAGGGTTACAAAAGAATCTCTAAAAGCCTTGATGTTCATCAGTCCACGGTAAGACAAATTGTCTGTAAATGGAGAAAGTTCAGCACTGTAGCTACTCTCCCTAGGAGTGTCCTGCGCAGAATGCTCAATGAGGTTAAGAAGAATCCTAGTGTCAGCTAAAGACTTACAGAAATCTCTGGAACATGCTAACATCTCTGTTGACGAGTCTACAATACGTAAAACACTAAACAAGAATGGTGTTCATGGGAGGACACCACGGAAGAAGCCACTGCTGTCCAAAAAAAACATTGCTGCACGTCTGAAGTTCGCAAAAGAGCATCTGGATGTTCCACAGCGCTACTGGCCTGGACAGCTTGCTATCATCGACGGAAAGTTTAGCAAGACATTTTGTAGGAGAATGTAAGGCTATCTGTCCGCCAATTGAAGCTCAACAGAAGTTGGGTGATGCAACAGGACAACAACCTAAAACACAGAAGTAAATCAACAACAGAATGGCTTCAACAGAAGAAAATATGCCTTGTGGAGAGGCCCAGTCAGAGTCCTGACCTCAACCCAATTGAGATGCTGTGGCATGACCTCAAGAGAGCAGTTCACACCAGACATCCCAAGAATATTGCTGAACTGAAACAGTTTTGTAAAGAGGAATGGTCCAAAATTCTCCTCCTGACCGTTGTGCAGGTCTGATGCGCAACTACAGAAAACGTTTGCTTGAAATTAATGCTGCCAAAGGAGGGTCAACCAGTTATTAAATCCAATGGTTAAAATACTTTTCCCACCCTGCACTGCGAATGTTTACACGGTGTGTGTTCAATAAAGACATGAAAACGTATAATTTTTTGTGTTATTAGTTTAAGCAGACTGTGTTTGTCTATTGTTGTAACCTAGATGAAGATCAGATCAAATTGTATGACCAATTGATGCAGAAGTCCAGGTAATTCCAAAGGGTTCACATACTTTTTCTTGCCACTGTATATGGCTGTTTAATATATAACAAGTCTCTACATAGGGACAGTCTGGAACAGAATCCAGCAGAATCCAGCAGGGCTATGGGGTCAGCATAATAGGGCCGGGAGGCATAAATGCTACCTCATCCTCCTCTATGGCTATAAACCTCATGTCATGTAGGACCAGCCTTAGGATCTCTGTCATGGCCGGATACACCGCTGAGCATTTTCCCATCTGTGAAGAGTCAAAACAGCTGTTTATACCCCTTTAAACTACTGTGGTTAAAAGGGAGAACGCTACATCATCTAGTATTCTACCTTGGTGAAAGCCTTGATGGTGCGCTCCAGGAAAGCAGCCTCCACCTCTTCTGGTATTGTGAGAACATGAGCCATACAGTCCAGAATGCACATCAACATCTCCCTGGGAGCCTGGAGGGGATGTGGTCAAATAGAATACAGCTTTATTGTTCAACAAAAATGTGTCTTGTGTCTTTTCCAACACCCCAGAAACTGTGGGCCATTTGTGGGGAGCAATTATGGGGGGTTTAAGTGCCTCGCTCAAGGGCACAAGGTAGGAGATGGTACATGGGATCAGAGACCAACAGCCTTCCAGCTGCAGGTTCGGTTCGATTCCCATTTTTGTGTTGCCTGGCCCGGGGCTTTCGGCTGCTCTAACCTCTAGGCAACTGCTTCACCCAAATGAATAGGTTAACTGACCAGAAGTAGTCAGTAGATTCACATAGTATTTAGTAAGTCCAAGTTTTCTGTGCTAGATCTATCATGTACAGTAGGATTGGGCCCAGAGTGAGAAGCCCTGATGTGGCCTACAATAAGTGCTGCTGACCTGGTCCAGTGGTTTGAAGACAGCCTCTGGGTTTGCAGGATCACTGTCGTTAAGGTCCAGTTTCTGTACATCTCTGACAGAGATGACTGGCTCCTTCAGCTGCTCCAGCCAGGTCCACATCAGCCCAGAGAGCACAAATGGATCCTTCTCCAATGTACACAGCCTCTCCCAAGCCCCTCCCGTGTTTAACCCGGACTGAAAACAGATACAAAATAGACAATCATTGCCGCCCAAGCACACAAAAGGCCTACTGGCGTTAACCTAATGGCACTGCAGTATCAAAAAGGAAAATCAAACCTATATGAATTTCCTTTATGTACAAATGTAGTTGTCAGATAAGGTTCAGGTATACATTATTTGTCAATTGTGCTATGTTACTCTATAAGTACCATTACACATCTAATAATATTTCAGGAAATAGAGATATTGGTATATTGTATGGACAGTATTAAAAAAACCGATGTGATTAAATATCGAGTTCCTACCTGCCAGGCGTGGAGTCTCTCCCTGTGTTCCTCCTCTCCATCCAGCTCCAGATCCACAGCCAGGGCCTGGGCCACCAGCACCCGCCTGGCCTCCTTGGACAGCTCTGTCTGGATGGTGATGAAGGGCACCTCTGACTCCTCAGTCTGAAACACCTGGGACACATTCCCATTGTTCGCTAAATTCTCCCTCTGCTTCTTCCTCCACCTAAACAACATGCTGCCAAATGTTTTCTGCTTAGGGTGGCACTCAGACTTGCTGCTCTGGCAGGCTTTCTGCCTCTTCTTTAGGAGTGGGGATCCCTCCGCCAGGCTCTTCTGCTCCCAGAGGGACCCATGGGGGAAGGATCCATTTTGGGAGCTGTATGTGGTGGTGACGGGGCTGGCCGTGGCCAGGGTTCTATACAGGGAGTTCAGGGAGGGAGAACAGGCCACAGGCATGTTGCTAGCGGACAGAAAGTTGGAGAGAGGTTGGGTCAGCAGGTGAAGCTCAGAGCCTAGCCTCTGCACGTCCGACTCGCTGTAGCTCAGGCTCTTGCGGTGGTAGAAGAGGGCCGGTTCGTTGGCGTGTCGGTGTTTGGT
Organism: Salmo salar; assembly: GCF_965601325.2. Taxonomy (NCBI): domain Eukaryota; kingdom Metazoa; phylum Chordata; class Actinopteri; order Salmoniformes; family Salmonidae; genus Salmo; species Salmo salar. Next base: position 24,843,484 of record NC_138303.1, on the reverse strand, counting down.
TGGGGGTCCTGGTAAGCGGGGCCGGTCCCCCATGCTGCCTCCCCCGAAGCTACCCTTGGTGAAGCCAAAGTCGTAGTAGCGCTCAAACTCCACCTCCTCTTCGGCGGTCATGTCATTCACGTCCAGCATGTCCTCCTCGATAACCTGACGGTGCTCAGCGATGTCCAGAAGCAGCTTGCAGATCACATGGATGATCTTGGGCAGGTGCCTGAGCTCCCGGCGCTCATAGCCGTGCAGCATGTGTCTCTGGCGGGTCAGGAACTGGGACAGGGTGACTGGGTTAGTTCTGGGCTCAGCGTAGGAGAAAATACTCCTGATGGGGACCAAGAACTGGGCAAACTCCCGCACACAATACAGCTGACCTCTGGTCTGGATGGAGTTGGGACGTTTAGAACGTACAAACACGATGGCCTGGTCAGCGGTCATCCTGGTGGCGAAGACCAGGTAACACGCTAACAACACACCTGAGAGAAGACACAGGCAAAACCATCAGCGTTAGGGTCAGTCGTGACCACAAAGCATAGTCATTTTGATTACTGTGACTGTCATAAACTTTTTTGTCCTATACTACATTACCTGTTCTTCCCAGACCAGCATGACAGTGGACAGACATTTTCCCCTCCTGCATCGCAAAGGACATGACTTTCACCATGTCCAGGATGGATGTGAGGGAGGCCACCCCATAGTCATTCCATCCAAAGTTATAGAAATATACTGGAGTATAAGAACAGTCGTTATTTAACCATTCTCATGCTGTTTGCCTTTGGCTTCTTTAGTTTTCGTCATTGTAGAGAAATAGTCATAAACTTACTGTCATTCTCCATGAACACCTCAGGTCGGTAGGAGAATCCACTCTCTGGTTCCAGTGTGTTGGGACCACAGCTGGCGTGTTCCCCTGGTCTCTGCAGGTTTATCACCGTCTTTAGGCCACATCTACACGCGCACACACACACACACACACAGAATTAGGAATCTATTATTTTATTTTTACTAGCTGTATTGAACTGATTTATGAGGACAGTAAACCCTGAAATAGTAAATCTATTAAATTACCTTTTAAATTGGTCAATGATGTTGTACTTTTCTATTAATGCAGTAGAGGGCCTGGCCATGGCAAGTAGGTTCTCTGTGACCCTGAAAAAAAGGCATGCTTCTACATAAAATCCATGGGTATAATCCACTTACGTTCAACATACACATTTTCATAGAGCCTTTCTGATTCCTACCAGGAGGAGTAGAGGCCTTTGATGGCCTGCTTGTCCTCACTCCAGCGGTCAGGGTCCTCATACTTGCAGTTCAGACCTCCACACCCTATGGAGCACTGTGTGGGTCCAGGTATGACGTGACGCATCACCTCCCCGACCAACGTGTAATTCGCCCGGGGGGTCCTGACTAGGAGACACAGGGAGGATTGGGGGTTTTATAGGAGAGATGAGGGGTGATATCAAGGGTGGTGGGATGGTGGTGTTTGTAGAATATCGTCCTCTGTCACTTCAACCATCTGACCTCAGCAGTTTCCACTCAGAAATATATTTTATGTTGCAGTCTGCTTGTGAAGACATTTTGGAAAGAACTGATACTTCAATGGACTACCATACCGGTAAAGCATACACTAGCATACACTACATTTTCAACATCTGTGATTGGATTAGCACATTGTAAATAAGTAGTGTCAAGCTTAACTATGAGGTGTTCACAATGTAAAGAAGTAGTGTCAAGCTTAACTATGAGGTGTTCAGCCATTTACAGCTAGCTAATCTGTCTGGCACACTCCACCACACGTAACCGAATTACTGTAAAAATAGCAACACAAAAACCTATTTCAACTTCTCATACATACTGAACAATTTGTTTTGTTAATAGTATATATTATCCTCTATGATATAGTATAGGCATACCTGACTCCATGAAGCGGTAGGGGACTCCACTGCTTGTCTGAGGGTGGAGTACTAGAGGACGGAATACTCAGGCAGACATCCACTGCCATGGCAGTGCCTTGGCATGCACACACACACACACACACACACACACACAGTCTAAGATAAAAACCTAATCACATTAACAAAGTAACAGCAACCTCAAAATAGTAAAATCAAGTATCCTCAGCACTTACACCTGTAGCAACAAGGATGTGGAGCTAGTGATCGTCAGCATCTTCAGACATGAACCTAAAACGACTCCACATGCCCACGTTGGACCACAGACAGCAGTCTGCTCAGATGCTTTAAATCTAAGCTTTAGTTGTCCTGCACCACCACGGGTCTTCAGTTAATCAGCCTGGATTATCTCTGCAAATTAGGGTTTGCCAACGACACCATCCACTGCATTCGTTATGCTCCTCTCTGGACTGGCAGTGCCATGTATCTCACCAGCAACAGGTATTTTGATCCATGGGAATACAGCATCCTGGGCTGCCTACGTTGAGAGGAGTCTGAGAAAGGAGGACCATCAGCGGTGTAGGTTGAACCGTGGCATGGCTCTGGACGTTAAGACACCTCCCTGGACGCTCCTCTTCTCTCCTCCTTAGTCATGTACTGTACCTCCCTCAGGAGGAAGAGCAGTAGGTCTATTCCTGACTCCTGGATTAACCCACTAATCTCATTACTGTACAAATAGGTTCAACAGGCAAAAGCCCCAGTGGCCACTCCACCTCACAATAGAGCAAAAATGACTGGTCATCTCTGACCATGTAGATTTTAACTCCGTTCAGTTCATAACCACACCAAGATAACACTCGTTAGTCATTTCATTACGATCTCCGGATCAATTATCCAGAGACATCATGTGATCAGAAATCAATACATCCAATGTATAGTATGTTTACACCAAAATATTAACTGTAATCTCATTGAGTCATTCAGGGTGCTATGCTGCACTGTATATCAATCCTACACACAAAAAAAATCGTATGGTACATTTGTTTGTTGATGGGATTAACAACCAAAGTGAAGCAATTGTCATTGACTGTAATATGCAGGTTCAGACACTGTAGAGAAAATTGAGTCGATCCTATTCAGGTAAGGGGCAGGACCTGAATGAAAAAGGAAGCACAGTGTCAAGTTCGATCATGATTTGCTTACCTGAGGCACTTGAAAGCTGATTATGGATCCGTCTAAGAAGGGAAAGATACGACACTGACGCATCTCAGACCATTCTGCAACAATGAATGGTAATTGGGAAGGGAAAGTGTCCTTGAGGTCCCTCTGGTAAGATAGAACCTTCTGGTAAGGTAGAACATGTTGCTTGAAAATAAAGGAAAGCCGCACACTCTAACATGTTGCTTACAATGGCTTTCACAACAGATGATTGATGAATGTGTGACATGGTAAGGAGAACAAATTGATTAGCGGATTGACAGTCCTGCACTTAACTGATTGTGTTGTTCATGAAGGATTTAAGGTTACTGTAATCTCTTGTATTATCTGATCACCTTAGTACTTCAGTCTAGTTGAATCCTGAGGACACAATGCACCTTTTATTTGGTAACACTTTACATAGATTTGTATTGTGTAGTTACATTGTAATGACTCTAGTAACATTGTATTACTGTGCTGTTACATTGAGTAATTGTATTGTGCGGTTGCATCCACAGTGGAACAAAGACTCCCCATATGTAAATTGTGACTAAATTCTACTCCTTTTCTGCTTAATTGTACTATTTTGTACAGATATCTAATTGTGTAGGAGTCTTACATAACAGAGGGTGATACTTGGCCTGTGGATGAGAAGATTAGCCTGGCCTGATGAATGAGCTCAGTGTGGGACAGCTGTCCAGGCAGGCCTAACCAGGGACAGACACAATAACTAAATTAACGTCTAGAAACAACCTCTAGTCCCTCCCCCTAGACACTCAATCTAGATCTGAACGCTTTCGCTAGGTAAACAAAAACTGCATCACTTTACAGAAACAGGAGATCGGCTCGTGCCCTATTGGCCGTTCTGGTTCGGCCTCCGATAGCCGGGGGGTTACCGTGGTTGCCTGCAGAGGAGAAACATTGACCTGATGGCTCCACCACCTGGCTACAAATGGCAGTGACAGGCAAGGATTCCAGAGCAGGAAAATACAATGAATCCTCACTTTGGTTATAAAGCAGCTCAGATTGCAATATGTCAACTATTTCACCTAATAAAAAGGAGTCACATCAATGTATATTATTCAAATCTTTTAATTTCATTTTATCTTGTTCTTACTTCCCTCCAAGTTACATAAGGAACCATAGTGTTCTAAAAGTCAACATACAGTATAAACATGAATTCAAAAGGTAAAATAAAATGCACATAAGGAGCTGTGCCTTTCACAACCAACAGTACCGTATCAAATGAAACAGCAACATGACAAAGGTAATAGAATCACAAAATGTATTCATACTGTAATATTATTACTCCACGAAGGGTGAGAGAACAATATGGGTTAACTAAACCAATAAAGGATCAACTTAATATAAAATATTATATTGAGCTGTTACCTCAATGTGACACAGCACAATATCCTGTGGTGGAGTAAATGAAGTATAATTATTGAATTGAATTTTAAAATTATTTGGCATCTGACCATAGAAGCACATAATGCCCACTGCCTGAGAGCTGCCTGAGAGATAATGAGCAGGTACAAGTTGACTCTAACTATTGATACAGGATAAGATATAGTTGTTTAATCCTAAAGGTTCTAAATAGGACTGGGGGTAAGGTAATCTGATTCTAGATCTGTGATTAGGGGCAACTTCTACCTTCACCAAGAGATCCACCAATCTCTTTTTGGATGAGGTGATCAGTGCTGGGTGTACTGGTCCTGTCTGTCTTTCCTCTCTGATCCACTCTGTGGCTCTCAGCTTACATGCCAGCACACACTTATTTCTTCTTCTTTCTCTGAGGCCCTTTCAGAGAGAGAGAGAACGAGAGTAGAGAGTAGTTAATGAACAACACACTGACACACCAAAGGTAACCTCCTCTTCTGACAACCTGACAAATCAAATTCAGAGGCCTCGTGGTACTCTAGAGAGAAACCCTGCTACATTGAGATGGTTGGGGCATCTAAACAGTGTGGTTATTTTCCTTTCCTGTCATACAGTCAGAGAGCTGTCCCACCTGCGGATACTGCAGTGCTCTTCCAGATCTTGTGGTTGAGTTTCTCCCCCAGCAGGTAGAGGGGGGCCATGGTGATGGACGACACCCCTAGGAATATCACCAGGCCCATAGGACTCAGGCGCTCCATGATGGGGTACACCCAGATACCAGCCACATGGTGCACCCACAGAACCCTGAGGGGGGGGGGGGGTATAGGAAGATGTCCAAATGTTGTTAAAGTATCATAACATTCAGTCAAGGAGGAGTAAGAGGCGGCCTCGAAGAAACAGAGCATTTTTCCTCAAACCACAACAACTTAACAATGTGATTGATAGAACCTTACTTACCATCCCAGATAAAGAACAGCTAAGACGGACAGACCTAGAAGGCCTCTCATCTTGCTGCCATATCTATGAGGCTGAATATACATCTGCAACAGCGCCAATGGCAGGGTGACAGTATGCTGTAAGCAGAGGGAAAAGACACGAGTGAAATAAAGAATGACAGAAACCAACCCTATCATCATAGCCCCACGTGTAACAAATGTGTAATAGTCCATTGCATGTGTTGATGCACTGTGGCCACATAAACAAGGGTATGTTATGTTAGTGTTAGGCAAGAACTAAAAACATGCACCACCTAGAATAGATTGAGAAACAATGGGATGGACTGGAGGAATAGAGGAAGAGACCCAGCGCTGTCTGCTTGTGAAACATCTACAGCAAGTGTCTGTTAGACTTTTGTAAATCAAATCAAATTGTATTGGTCACATACACATGGTTAGCAGATGTTAATGCGAGTGTTAGCGAAATGCTTATGCTTCTAGTTCCGACCGTGCAGTAATATCTAACAAGTAATCTAACAATTTCACAACAACTACCTTATACACACACACACAAGTGTAAAGGAACGAATAAGAAAATGTACATATAAATATATAGATGAGCGATGGCCGTGTGGCATAGGCAAACTGCAGTAGATGGTATAGAATTCAGTATACACATATGAGGCATATACTGTGTAGTAGGGTATGTAAACATTATAGAAAGTGGCATTATTTAAAGTGACTAGTGATACATTTATTACATCCAATTCTTAATTACTAAAGTGGCTAGAGATTTGAGTCAGTATGTTGGCAGCAGCTACTCAATGTTAGTGATGGCTGTTTAACAGTCTGATGGCCTTGAGATTGAAAAATAGCTTCTGTCTCTTGGTCCCCACTTTGATGCACCTGTACTGACCTCGCCTTCCGGATGATAGCGGGATGAACAGGCAGTGGCTCGGGTGGTTGTTGTCCTTGATGATCTTTTTGGCCTTCTCATGGCATCGGGTGCTGTAGGTGTCCTGGAGGGCAGGTAGTTTGCCCCCGGTGATGCGTTGTGCAGACCTCACTACCCTTTGGAGAGCCTTACGGTTGTGGGCGGAGCAGTTTCCATACCAGGCGGTGATACAGCCCGGCAGGATGCTCTCGATTGTGCATCTGTAAATGTTTGTGAATGTTTTTGGTGACAAGACAAATTTCTTCAGCCTCCTGAGATTTGAAGAGGCGCTGTTGCGCCTTCTTCACCACGCTGTCTGTGTGGGTGGACCATTTCAGTTTGTCCGTGATGTGTACGCCGAGGAACTTGAAACTTTCCACCCTCTCCACTACTGTCCCGGCAATGTAGATAGGGGGGTGCTCCCTCTGCTGTTTCCTGAAGTCCACGATCATCTCCTTTGTTTTGTTGACATTGAGTGTGAGGTTATTTTCCTGACACCACACTCCGAGGGCCCTCACCTCCTCCCTGTATGCCGTCTCGTCATTGTTGGTAATCAAGCCTACCACTGTAGTGTCATCTGCAAACTTGATTGAGTTGGAGGCGTGCATGGCCACGCAGTCATGGGTGAACAGGGAGTACAGGTGAGGGCTCAGAATGCACCCTTGTGGGGCCCCAGTGTTGAGGATCAGCGTGGTGGCGATGTTGTTTCCCACCCTCACCACCTGGGGGTGGCCCGTCAGAAAGTCCAGGACCCAGTTGCACAGGGCGGGGTCGAGACCCAGGGTCAGAGGGTATTATGGTGTTAAATGCTGAGCTGTAATCGATGAACAGCATTCTTACATAGGTTAGGGCAGTGTGATTGCGTCGTCTGTGGACCTATTGGGGCGGTAAGCAAATTGGAGTGGGTTTAGGGTGTCAGGTCGGGTCGGGTGGAGGTGATATGATCCTTGACTAGTCTCTCAAAGCACTTCATGATGACGGAAGTGAGTGCTACGGGGCGATAGTCGTTTAGCTCAGTTACCTTAGCTCTCTTGGGAACAGGAACAATGGTGGCACTCTTGAAGCATGTGGGAATAGCAGATAGGGATTGATTGAATACGTCTGTAAACACACTAGCCAGCTGGTCTGCGCATGCTCTGAGGACGTGTCTAAGGATGCTGTCTGGGCCAGGCAGCCCTGCGAGGGTTAACACGCTTACATGTTTTACTCACGTTGGCTGTGGTGAAAGAGAGCCCACAGGTTTTGGTAGCGGGCCGTGTCAGTGGCACTGTATTGTCCTCAAAGCGAGCAAAGAAGTTGTTTAGTTTGTCTGGGAGCAAGACGTCAGTGTCCGCAACGGGGCTGGTTTCCTTTTTGTAATCCGTGATTGACTGTAGACCCTGCCACAAACGTCTCGTGTCTGAGCCGTTGAATTGCGACTCTTCTTTGTCTCTATACTGACGCTTAGCTTGTCTGATTGCCTTGCAGAAGGAATAGCTACACTGTTTGTATTCGGTCATGTTTCCGGTCGCCTTGCCATGATTAAAAGCAATGGTTCGCGCTTCCAGTTTTGCGCGAATGATGCCATCAATCCACGGTTTCTGGTTGGGGAAGGTTTTAATAGTCGTGGTGGGTACAACATCACTGATGCACTTGCTAATAAACTCGCTCACCAAATCAGCGTATACATCAATGTTGTTTGTCTGAGGCTATCCGGAACATATCCCAATCCACGTGATCGAAGCAATCTTGAAGCGTGGAATCAGATTGGACGGACCAGCGTTGAACAGACCTGAGCATAGGCGTTTCCCGTTTTAGTTTCTGTCTATATGCTGGGAGCAACAAAATGGAGTCGTGATCAGATTTGCCGAAAGGAGGGCGAGGGAGGTCTTTGTTTGCGTTGCGGAAGTTAGAGTAGCAATGTTCCAGAATGCTGCCAGCCCGGGTCACGCGTTCGATATGCTGATAAAATTTAGGGAGCCTTGTTTTCAGATTAGCTTTGTTAAAATCCCCAGCTACAATAAATGCAGCTTCAGGATATGTGGTTTCCAGTTTACATAGAGTGCAATGAAGTGCTTTCAGGGTCGTCAAGGTGTCTGCTTGGAGGGGATATACACGGCTGTGATTATATTCGAAGAGAATTCTCGAGGTAGATAATGCGGTCGGCATTTGATTGTAAGGAATTCTAGGTCAGGTTAACAAAAGGACTCGAGTTCCTGTATGTTGTTATGATCACACCACGACTCGTTAATCATAAGGCATACAACTCCGCCCTTCTTTTTACCAAAGAGATGTTTGTTTACGTCGGAGCGACGCGTGAAGAAACCAGGTGGCTGTACCGACTCTGATAACGTATCTCCAGTGAGCCATGTTTCCGTGAAACAGAGAATGTTACAATCTCTGATGTCTCTCTGGAAGGCAACCCTTGTTCGAATTTCGTCGACCTTGTTTTCAAGAGACTGGACATTGGTGAGTAGTATACTCGGGAGCGGTGAGCCCGTCTACAGAGCCTGACCAGAAGACCGCTCCGTCTGCGGCTCCGTTGTTTTGGGTCGCCTACTGGGATTTGATCCATTGTCCTGGGTGGTGGTCCAAACAGAGGATCCGCTTTGGGAAAGTCGTATTCCTGGTCGTAATGTTGGTAAGTTGACGTTGCTCTTATATCCAGTAGTTCTTCCCGGCTGTATGTAATAAGACTTAAGATTTCCTGGGGTAACAGTGTAAGAAATAATACATAAAAAAACAAAATACTGCATAGTTTCCTAAGAATGCGAAGCGAGGTGACCATCTCTGTCAGCGCCATCCTGTACAGCTCGCAACGTGTTAAAACCAGTTCTGACAAGGTATTCTACTGTTAAAATTGTAAAACTGACAAGGTGTGTACAGTACAGGTGTAGTGGAGACAGAGGCCACAGAGTGAGAGGTGTGTCCATTGTGCTGACAGATTACTAATGTAGTCTTGATGGCTCAGTTGGTTGGAAAACACTGGCAACACCACATTGTTGTGTGACTGGCTACATTAATTAATGTGAAATGCAACCATAATTGAAAGATCAGAGACACTGTTCAAAGCTATGTGAATCTGACCATAACCCTATTCAGAAACCTCTACCCTTGAATTACTAGGACATGACATAAAAGAGCCATGTGATACAAAGTCACACTGACCTGCACAGCCAATTGGATACAGCCCCATTTTTAATAGAATACATTGGGATCACACAGTCAGTACAAAGTCCACCATGTGCAGTACGTGCACATGATTGTGACACTTACCATAGCATGGTTCAACCAGATAGGAATAATGTCATCTAGAAACTTTGGAAACACCAGCTCTCTGTTGTAGTGATATATCGACCAGAAGGACAAGAACACAAACTGGGGATTAGAGATTAAGAGAAAATGGGTTATTATGTCCAAATACATGTTATCGGTAATACCGGTTTAGATGTACCATAGATTATACAAGTCATAAATGTAGTCAAATGTGCACACACACAAAATATAAATATAGACATTAAAGGCACTTACTGTCCCAATAGGAAAAGCCCAAATAGTGAAAATGGTGTCTCTTAATTTCACTAGGAGGAGAGGTACACCACACCTCAAATTTTTGGATGGCAATATCAGGTGGATAATGTCAATCAAAACAACGAGTCCGAAGAACACTGTCTGCAAAACCTTCGGAAAAATTATGCAGAAATGATTAGACTACCATTATTTAGGACACCGCCTCTAGCAATATCGCTATATAAACACAGCAATGCAATTATATAATTGTCTCACTTGGCTCGAAGCCACAGGAAGGTAAAACATGAAGTAGGGTAATACAATAACGCGGATGTGTAAACTATTTCTAACATTTTCTAACATAACATAGCCACCAACCACACTCACCAGATTGAGGAAAGTCAGATATTTCCAGCGGCCTCCATATGTTTTAGCTCCTGGGTGGCCCTGTGTGATTTTCAATGAGCAATTCGCCGATAAGGTAAAGACATACCATGAAAATATTACTACATGAATGAGGAGATATGATCCCCACGACATGGTCGTAGCCATTTTGACAGCTTTTGAGCTTCCGCACAGATAGAACAATGAGCCAGATATTTCACCGGATGTATAAATGTGAAGCATCCGGTGGCCGTTTCCACTCTCTACCATATGATGACGAGAGGAAGCCCAGTGGCCGGCAGTGGGAGAAGATGGATTATGGCTGACATTCTGCTAATTTTCTAATCGAGGAAACATTTGATTTCAATATAGTTTTCTGTTTCCTAAACTAGAATATGTTACAAACAGTGTGGACTATGTTTTGTAGAGTTTACACTTTGCCAAAGTTTAAAAAAATTGCTAGGGCAAATTGAGTTATTGCACACGTGCACTTCACATAATCGCCGTTCCCTAACGGAAATATGCAAATACATGCTAGAACGCACCAATATAGGATATTGCTAGCTCGTGCTTGGCTGTACCCACCTCCTTGATTATTTTTAGTTTTTTGGGGTGGGGGGGGTAGATCAGCTTTAACATTGCAGATAGATTGTAGCTTCCATCAATGTAATTGTCTGCATCAAGTCCAATCCCCCATATATGTACATACATACACATATTTACATACACATCTAAATGCATACATACATATAAATACATATACATAGGTATATATACATATCTTTAAATATCTTCTATTTCCTTTATTACCCTCCAACCCCACCACCCCTCCCACAATTGGAGCAAACTAGTGAACAACAACGCTTAGGCCTGTATTTCCAGTTTATACATACTATATACATTTTATAGACACAGTCTATTTTACAATAGTTTTATTTGTTTTTAACTCTTGTCCTTCCTCTACCCCCAACATCTCCCATACATTTATGATGTCCATCCAGTTTAATTTATATTTGCCATATCTTTCAAACTGTGCTCTTTCAAATAAGTTCTTAACCTATATACGTTTTATGGGCACAGAATGTTTTAAATGATTTATCTTGCTGTTATTAGTTGCTATTAGTCCCAACCTTCAGCTCCATTCAAGCCCTCCCATCTATCTCTTAACACCATCCATATTGGATTTCTAGTTGCCATATATTTTACATCTGTGCTGTGACGTTTCTCAAAAGTTATGAGCCTTTCCATTGAAAATAAACATTTTTGCTAAAAGTATTATTATATTGTTGATTGATTGACTTTTCAGATCGCCCAGTAGTGCTGTCTGCAGGGTTAGCTCCAGGTAAATATTGCAATTCTTCAGTCATTCCTGGACCTGTGACCAAAAACAAGCTACATATGGACAGTACCAAAACTAATGATCTAATGATTCTGCCTCTTCGCAGCAAAATCTGCTGAGCTGGGAAGGTTGTATCCCCCATATAAATAAAATGTTGTTGGATGCAAGAATTCTGTATAATAGTTTAAATTGAAAAAAATGCTACGTTTTGAATCTGGTGTCGTTTTGCGTCTCAGTTCATAAACCATGTGCCATGGAATCGGTACGTCAAAAATCTCTTCCCAACTATTTTGCAATCTATATGGCACGGCTGTCAATTTTTTTGGTACTTAAATGAAACTGGTGTACTTTTTTTTATCACAATTTTCTTTAACCAATTATGGTCTTTAATGCACGGCCGACAGACAAGTTCCTTACTTTTTCCCGCTTCCACTTTCCTCTTCCATTTTTGCGGTAATGCTGCAATTAGTTGGTTGTAATTTTGTGTAGAGCAGACATTTCCATGACACCAGTTGTATTTATATAATTTACGAAGATTATACTTTTTTTAAATAAAAAAAGGTTTTATCAGTTAGTATATTTGAGTTTAACCACACTATTTGTTGTATTATTTGTTCTGTATTTTCTGGTGGATTAAATTGAAATTACAACCAACTTTCTATGGCTTTGTTTTAAAAAAATAGTTATATTTGGGAGATTATTTACTTTTCAAATAACTTAAAGTGAGAGGTTGTAATCTGAATAATGAGGAAAAGGCCTTTCTTGAACATAGGGTGAGACATTCTTACTAATTTGCTAGAGAACCAGTTTGGATTTAAGTATAACTTTTGTATGACTGAAGCCTTTAGTGAGAGGTCGAATTCAATCCATTATATAAATAGGCCCGTTTCATTTTGTCTGGCTTGCCTTTCCAAATAAAATTGAATCTTTTTTTCTCATAAAATGTTTAAAACGGTTCGCTAGGTGTAGGCAAGACGATGAACAAATAGGTAAACTGGGATATGACTAAATAGTTAATCAGGGTGATTTTTCCACAAATAGAAAGGTATTTACCTTTCCATGGTAGCAAGATCTTATCTATTTTTGCAAACTTTCTATAAAAATGTATTGGAGTGAAATCATGTATTTCTTTCGGGATATGTATACCGAGTATATCCACATCACCATCAGACCATTTTATTGGTAAACTACATGGAAAGTTAAAGTAGTATTTATTTGTGATCCAATACATAACATAGTACAGTTATCATAATTTGGTTGTAATCCAGAGAGGTTTTAAAAATTATCTAGATCCTGTGGAGGGATCCAAGTTGTGGATTTAAAAGAAAACAATCAGTGTACAATGACACTTTGGTTTTTAAGTGCTGTATTGTTGGATCTGAAATGAATATCTAACATTTTGATGGCCATAATAAATAGATATGCCAATAGTGGGCAACTGTCACGTTCGTCATATGAAGGAGACCAAGGCGCAGCATGGGTATCGTTCCACATTTTTATTTATATGTGAAACTATGCAAGACATACAATAAACTTTAAACAAAACAAACCGTGACGAAGAGGTGCAACATGCACTAACTCAAAATAATCTCCCACAAACACAAGTGGGAAAAACAACTACTTAAATATGATCCATAATTAGAGACAACGATGACCAGCTGCCTCTAATTGGGAATCATACGAAAACCAACATAGAAAAAAGAAACTAGAACACAACATAGAAAATTTAAACTAGACAAAAACCCCCAGTCACGCCCCACGACCATAGAAAAATACGAGCCCCCCCCCCCCCCCCCCCCCCCCCCCAAAGGTGCAGACTCCGGCCGCAAAACCTGAAACCAAAAGAGAGGGTTGGGGGGGTGTCTAGTGTTGGTAGCGGCTCAGGTGCAGGACGAAGAACCCTCTCATCCCGCGGATCCTCCCACATCGGAGGCGGTTCTGGTGCGGGACGAAGAACCCTCTCATCCTGCGAACCCGCCAGCGTCGCTGGAGGCTCCGGACCGGGGAAACGTCTCAGGAGGCTCCGGACCGGGGAAACGTCTCAGGAGGCTCCGGACCGGGGAAACGTCTCAGGAGGCTCCAGACCGGGGAAACGTCTCAGGAGGTTCCGGACCGGGGAAACGTCTCAGGAGGCTCCGGACCGGGGAAACGTCTCAGGAGGTTCCAGACCGGGAACAGTCGCCGGAAGCTCCGGACCGGGGAAACGTCTCAGGAGGCTCCGGACCGGGGAAACGTCTCAGGAGGCTCCGGACCGGGGAAACGTCTCAGGAGGCTCCGGACCGGGGAAACGTCTCAGGAGGTTCCGGACCGGGGAAACGTCTCAGGAGGCTCCGGACCGGGGAAACGTCTCAGGAGGTTCCGGACCGGGGAAACGTCTCAGGAGGTTCCGGACCGGGAACAGTCGCCGGAAGCTCCGGACCGGGAAGGCACACTGGAGGCCTGATGCGTGTCCCATACAATAAGCGGATTTGCTGTACATATGTTATGTGGGAAAAAATCTGTTATAAATTGCTCTGTCCAAGTTAAAAACAAGTTACCATCCAATAGACTTTGATTACATTTCCAATATCCTCGCCCACATGGAAATTCAGCAAGAGTAATGTATATGCCAATTATCTGATGGTCCGACCGCATTCTATCCCCTACCAACACTTTTTTCACTTTTGGTGCCAACAAGAATGATATAAGAAAGAAGTCAAGACAACTAGGTTGATTGATCGTCCTCTATGTATATCTCAGTAGGTCAGGTTATTTAAGCTTCCATATATCCACTAATTCCAATATATCTATAATATTCATGATTTCCTAAAGAGCATGAGGGTGATAGTTTGTAGTGTGATTTCCTTAAGAGCATGAGGGTGATAGTTTGTAGTGTGATTTCCTTAAGAGCATGAGGGTGATAGTTTGTAGTGTGATTTCCTTAAGAGCATGAGGGTGATAGTTTGTAGTGTGATTTCCTTTACAGTCCATTAAGGTATTTTAAACAGTATTATAATCTCCCACCATAATAATAGAGTCTTGTATTGCTTGCAGGGTTGATAATGTATTATATATATTTTCAAATAAGCGATGATCATCATTATTTGGTCCGTAAAGGTTAATGAGCCATATCTGTTTATGGTCCAATAACATATTTAAAATCATCTACCTTGCGGATCTGTTCGGAGATTTTGCACATTCAGATCAAAATGACTGTTAATTAATATCATCACCCCTTTTGAGTTTCTTTGCCCATGGGAGAAGTACATTTCACTCCCCCCAGTCCATTTTCCACTCACCCTCATCTAAAATTGTAGAATGAGTTTCCTGTAAACAATATATATTATATTTCTTCTCTTTGAGCCAGGTAAATATTGTTCTTATTTTCTTATCTGCTAAGTCATTATAATTATAACTAGCTTTTTTTTTTACCCACTATGATTAATATGTTCTCATTGGAAACGTCAGGCTGTGGTCTATCTTGGGTTAGTTATACAGATCTTTGAAATCCGTGTAGCAGTGTGCACCAAAGAACCTAAACGTACATCAATAACACAACCTAGAGGCCGGGTGCAGTACTCCTCAACGGTCAGAAAGATCCAATGTAACGATTTTAACCGCCAGAACATCATTGCCACCGCTCAAAAATATACATTTCTTAAACAGTACATATAGAACTGTAAGCAAAGAAACGTGATTCAAACGTCTAAAATTTTATATGAACGCATGAAATTGTCCACCAGCAATAGTCACTTATCATTGTAAAGTTTTCTCTCTCAATTTCTCAAATTGTTCTCCCTCAAGTCTTGGCAGTTTTGGGCTTCGGCCTCGGCTGATGGGAGGCGGGCTTAGAGGCGGGTGCGTGTCTAGAAATCTTAGATTGGTCACTTTCACTGGAGTGTAGGACAAACTAACAAATTCCTGTCATTGGCCAGTCCTGGTGATGTGATTGGCTATTATGAGCCTTCTGTTTGCGATGCACTGCAGAGCGATTTGATTGGTGCGTTGCAAAAAGCAGGCAGAAGACAAGAGTGAGAGAGAGAAAAAAAAGAATACAGTAGAGGTCCGGGGTGCAGGTCTTGTGTGTAATGAAGCTTCAGACAGACAGGTGTGGGGAAGTGGATGCTGAGTTTGAATCAAGCAGTGTGTCGAGCAGTTGGTGAAAATGGATGTCCTGAATGAACAACAGTAGTGTCGAAAACTGTAACAAAAAGGAAATTGTCTAAAATTGGAGTGGAGGATATGAATGATAATGATTCGCTTCTTGTTGGGATGCGTTTGTTGAGTAAGGATGCATGTGGGAAACCCGTTTGAGGTGTCAAATGGTGAAGTATGCACTGGGAAAAGTCTGTCAATGTGACCAGGAGTGGTCTTATTTTCAATTCATTGTATTTCTGAAGAACAGATTGCAGTGGACTTCAAAATAATCCAGACAACAGAAGTTTCATCCTTTGAACTTCTGAGTGGAGCACCTGTCAAAGGAGTCATCTCAGGGGTTCAGGTTGAATACCTGAAGGGAATTCCTGGTGTGGTTGCTGCCCGGCCTCTGACCCGCTGGGTGAATGGAGAAAAAGAAGAAAGTCTGTCCGTCTACCTACGCATGAGAAGCGTAGTTGTCAGATGGTGGTGGGGATCATGATTCTGAGTTCCTGGAGTGCCCTGGAAGGGCGAAGGAGATTGGGGTGGCAAATTTTAGTGCAACCATTCGAATCTCCTATGCGACGGCGATTAAAATAATTGAGAAAACAAGTGACGCCAGTGACAATATGGTAGTGGATGCACCACAGCCTTTAGTAAATGCCAGTCAAAAGACACCCTGTGTATTAAAAAGGTGGATTTTTTTGCCACAATTATAAACTACAAGTCTAAAATAAGTCTAAGAAACTGGACATTATAGTGGCTGCGGCAGAAAAGTTTTTGGGACTTAAGGATTTTACATCTGAAGACTTGCTGGCGCCGCCCTCCCAGGCTCCCCTTGAGCCTGTGTAGGGATCAGATATGGTCGTTTTTTTCCCGGGTTTTTTTGAGGGGGGGGGGGGGGGGGGGAATCCTGTTTCCGTCCCACAGTAGGTGGCGGGATGCACATTCAATTGTGCAATCGCCAATATACCAAAGAGCTGTCTTTTTAGCTAGCTAGCAGGTTTGAGCAGTAAGCGCTTGATAACCAAATAAATTGGGAAATAAATTCTAATAGGTATTCTATACCTTGAGTTGAGTGGAATCTACTTGCTAGTCAGAAATGTGTCTGTAAAAGCAGACAGTCATCTCTAGCAAACACCATAAAACGAGTCCACTAATTACAGGCAGGAGCCAATGCTTAGGTTAAGCCCAAGGACACACACAGCACATGGGGAATTTTGAATTATATGAAGACAAAGAGAAGAATCTGTTACAGTTCATCTAGTACATAACCAGTCTCAAATAGAATATAAACTGACCTATGATAAACCAGTTCAGCTCAGGTTAACATATCAGCTTTATTCACCAAATACATTTGCATGTACAGGAATGACTGAAATGTTGCTGCCACAATAAACAATATACAGACGATAAACAAAATTTACAGAGCAAAAAAATATAGATGCAGAATCTCCACAGATTCACATACAGTATGTACACTGTGAGCACTATAAGCTACATTATAAATGATGCATGTAAGAGATGTGCAGAGAGTGCAAAGAGCAATGTGCAGTTCTGGGATGATAGTGCAGTGAATAGTATGTGGATGAATAGCGCAGAGTACAAAGTCCATGGATGACAGGATCCTCGTAGACCAGGTTGCCGGTTGGATGAGGGCCATGGCACAAGGGGAAGAAACTGTTCAGGTGGCGTGAGGTTTTGGTCGTGATTGACCTGAACCGTTTGCCAGAGGGGACGGAAGGGGTTGGCAATGATCTTTCCTGCACTCTTCCTTGCCCTGGAGTCGTGCAGGACCTCGAAGGAGGGCAGGTGGCAGCCAATGACCCTATCAGCAGACCGGACAATCCGTTGCAGTGATGGAGGAGCTGAGGATGGACTCGATGATGGTTGTTTACAACTGCACTGAGGATTTGTTTTATATTAATTGTCTGATTGGGAACTACAATTGTCTTTCAATTACAGAATCTCAAATTATTTCAATTTGCCACTGGAAGTTTTATTGAAAACTGTCAGTAATACAGGAGTCAAATTGCAGGGAGTCTCATCAGATCAGATGATATCAGCAAGCCAGCCACTACAGACACCCTGGTTCGAATCCAAGCTGTATCACAACCGGCCGTGATTGGGAGTCCCATAGGGCGGCGCACAATTGGCCCAGCGTCGTCCGGGTTTGGCCGTCATTGTAAATAAGAATTTGTTCTTAACTGACTTGCCTAGTTAAATAAAGGTTAAAATAAATAATCTGTGGAAAGAGCACAAGTAGAACAAAAGATGTAAGTGTGACCACAGAAGGCTGCGGAGTGGAGAACAGCTCATAAGAATGGCTGGAACGGAGCAAATGGAATGACGTCAAACACCTGGAAACCATGTGTTTGATGTATTTGATACTATTCCACTCATTCCGCTCGTCATTACCAGCCCGTTCTCCTCAATTAAGGTACAGCACCACCAACCTCCTGTGGTGCAAACAGAATACATTTCCACCTAAAACAATGACATGAGCTCTGTCCCAATTAATCTCTGCTCAACTCCTCACTACTCGCATCCTTCTCAAAACCCATTGGAGGAAGTCTGAGGCGAGGAACCTTGGGTCGTCTCCTCCAATTGGGTTGAAGATGTCTTGATCACCCTCTGGCTGTTGTCCAGACAGAAGTAGCGTTGGAAGGTGTCCCACGCATTGTTTGTGGCCACGTCACCTTCCCCAGAAACAGTGAAGATCTTCAGGTTCTTACAGTGGGGCATCAGCATAATCTATAGAGAGTGCAGAACAATACAGGATATGGAATTAGATTTAGTATGGAGTCGAAGTCCCAACTTAAAATCCTTGTACAAGGATAGACATAGGTAAAAATGTAAACAAAAGTAGGGCACAGGAGTTTGAGGAAGGTGGAGCGATACATACACTACATGACCAAAAAGGTGTGGACACCTGCTCTTCTAACATCTCATTCCAAACTCATGGGCATTAATATGGAGTTGGACCCCCCCTTTGCTGCTATAACAGCCTCCACTCTTCTGGGAAGGCTTTCCACTAACATTGCTGTGGGGACTTGCTTCCATTCAGCCACAAGAGCATTAGTGAGGTCGGGCACTAATCTTGGGCGATTAGGTCTGGCTCGCAGTCATCGTTCCAATTCATCCCCAAAGGTATTCAATGGAGTTGAGGTCAGGACTCTGTGTCAAGTCAAGTTCTTCCACACTAATGTCAAACCATTAATGTATGGACCTCTTTGTGCACGGGGGTATTGTCATGCTGAAACAGTAAAGGGCCTTCCCCAAACTGTTGCCACAAAGTTGGAAGCACAGAATGTCATTGTATGCTATAGCTTTAAGATTTCCCTTCAAATCAAATAAAAATTGTATTTCTCACATGCACCAAATACAACAGGTGTAGACCTTACCGTGAAATGCTTACTTACAAGCCCTTAACCAACGACGCAGTTTAAGAAAAAAAGGAGTTAAGAAAATATTTACAAAATAAACAAAAGTAAAACACATATTTTCTTAAATATGAAAGAAAAGTAACAATATAATAACGAGGCTATATACAGGGGGTACTGGTACAGAGTCAATGTGCGGGGTACAGGTTAGTCGAGGTAATTGCAAATAGTCCGGGTAGCAATTTGATGAACTGTTCAGCAGTAGAAGCTGTTAAGAAACCTTTTGGACCTAGACTTGGCGCTCCGGTACCACACTGGAACTAAGGGGCCTAGCACGAACCATGAAAACAGCCCCTGACCATTATTCCTCCTCCACCAAACCTTACAGTTTGCACTATGCATTGGGGCAGGTAGCATTCTCCTGGTATCCGCCAAACCCAGATTTGTCTGTTGGACTGCCAGATGGTGTAGTGTGATTCATCACTCCAGAGAACGTGTTTCTATTGCTCCAGAGTCCAATGACGGCGTGCTTTACACCACTCCAGCCGATGGTTGGCATTGTGATCTTAGGCTTGTGTGCGGCTGCTTGGCCATGAAAACACGTTTCACGAAGCTCCCGACGAACAGTTCTTGTGCTGACGTTGCTTCCAGAGGCAGTCTGGAACTCAGTAGTGAGTGTTGCAACCGAGGACAATTTTTATGCGCTTCAGCTCTCGGTGGTCCCATTCTATAAGCTTGTGTGGCCTACCAACTCGCAGCTGAGCCATTGTTTTTTGGGGGGCAGGGGTATATCAGCTTTAATATTGCGGATGTGTTGTGGCTTCCATCAATGTAATTATCTGCATTATTTCCAATACCACAAATTTTATTTCATAAATGTATATACAGTACCTTTGTTGTTTCTCATCAATCTACACACAATACCCCATAATGACAAAGCAAAAACAGGTTTTTAGACATGTTTGCAAATGTATTCAAAATAAAAACAAAAAAAATAATTTAAATAAGTATTCAGACCCTTTACTCAGTACTTTGTTGAAGCAACTTTGGCAGTGAATACAGCCTCGTGTCTTCTTGGGTATGACGCTAAAAGCTTGCTACACCTGTATTTGGGGATTTTCTTCCATTATTCTCTGCAGATACTCAAGCTCTGTCAGGTTGGATGGGCAGCTATTTTCAGGTCTCTCCAGAGATGTTCAATCAGGTTCAAGTCCGGGCTCTGGCTGGGCCACTCAAGAACATTCAGAGACTTGTCCAGAAGCCACTCATACGTTGTCTTGGCTGTGTGCTTAGGGTCGTTGTCCTGTTGGAAGGTGAACCTTCACCCCAGTCTGAGGTCCTGAGTGCTCTGGAGCAGGTTTTCATTAAGGATCTTTGTACTTTGCTCCGTTCATCCTTCTCTCGATCCTGTCTAGTCTCCCAGTCCCTGCTGGTAAAAAACATCCCCACAGCATGATAATGCCACCACCATGCTTCACCGTAGGGATGTTGGCAGGTTTCCTCCAGACATGATGCTTGGCATCCTGTCTCTGAGCTCTACAGACAATTCCGTCGACCTCATGGCTTGGTTTTAGCTCTGACATACACTGTCAACTGTGGGACCTTATATAGACAGATGTGTGTGCCTCTCCAAATCATGTCCAATCAATTGAATTTACCACAGGTGGATTCCAATCAAGTTGTAGAAACATCTCAAGGATGATCAATGGAAACATGCACCTGAGCTCAATTTCGAGTCTCATACTGTTGCAAAGGGTCTGAATACTTATGTAAATAAGGTATTTTTATTTGTTATTTTTAATACATTTGCAAAAATGTCTAAAAATCTGTTTTTGCCTTGTCATTATGGGGAATTGTGTGTAGACTGCCGAGGAAATAGTTTTATGTAATCCATTTTAGAATAAGGCTGTAACGTAACAAAATCTGGAAAAAGTCAAAGGGTCTAAATACTTTCCGAAGGCACTATATCATTTACATTTACGTCATTTAGCAGACGCTCTTATCCAGAGCAACTTACAAATATATATATTTTCCTTTATTATTTTCCCGTAACTCTACCACCCCTCCCTTAATTGCACAAAACTAAATGGACAACACTTCGCCTACTACTACTACTACTACTACTACTACATGCTATATACATTTTACGGACACAGTATATTTGAAAATAGTTATCTTATGTTTGTTTTTAGTGCCATCCTTCAGCTACCATCAACTCCTCCCATCTATCTCGGAACACCATCCAGTTTTGATTTCTATTTGCCATATATTTTTTTTAACTGTGCTGTTTCATAAAAGTTCTGAACACACATATATATTTAACTGACACAGTATATTTTACATTAGTTCTTGTTATTTTTAGTCCCACCCTTCAGCTCCATTCAACCCCTCCCATTTTAATTGTGCTGTGATGTTTAACAAAAGTTCTGAACCTTTCTCATAGTTTCTACAGATTGTAAATTAAAGATAACACATTTTGCTAAGAGTACTCAGTGCTTGTGTGTCCTACCACTTCGCTGCTGAGCCGTTGTCGCTACAAGACGTTTGCACTTCACAATAACAACACTTACATTTGACCGGAGCAGCTCTAGCAGGGATGAAATTTGACCAACTGACTTGGAAAGGTGGCATCCTATGACGGTGCCATGTTGAAAGTCACTGAGCTCTTCAGTAAGGCCATTCTCTTGTCTATGGCGATTTCATGGCTGTGTGCTCAATTTTATTCACCTGTCAGCATGGTCTGTGGCTGAAACAGCCAAAGCCACACATTTTAAGGGGTGTCCACATACGTTTCTATATATAGTGTATGTGCGGAGTTGTGTAAGGCATAAGATCAGTTGGTGACTCACTGATCCAAACTTGGCATCTTCTGCCGTGTTGGTGTAGTGGTCCAAGTCAAAGAAAAAGCCTGACTCCACCTGGTCAAATATTTTCTCTACACACGCTGATCTGTCTCCCGAGAACAACTGGAACGAGAGAAAGGGAAATAAGATATTAGAAAACTTCACAGACAGAGTTCAATTGGAGTGCAAATGTTTTTACATCTTAGTGTTGCATTCAAGGTAACAGTACATTTACATACTGCTGTAGCTGTATCAAAAGAGGCAACTATGGATAATCATTTAGTTAAATAAAATGTGATACAAAAGTATTGGACAGTGACAATTTGTTTGTTTTGGCTCTGCACTTTGGACTTGAAATGATTATGAGGTTCAAGTGCAGATTGTCAGCTTTAATCTGAGGGTATTTTCCTCCATATCAGCACTTTTTGTACTACTATGATTAAGATATTTGTGCGTCTAACTTTCTCACTCATTATTCACAATTCATTCAGGACTATCCGTAATCATGGTAGCAACCACATTAATGGTACAATGCTCTTAGTTAAACCAGGAACGGTATAGAAAACCAAACCACCTTGGCTTTGGTTAAACCACATGGTTAACATTAGTTAGTTAGCTTCCTAGCTAGCTGACATTAAAGGAAACTTCCACCCAAAAACAATATTTTGGTATTTGTTTCATTAGTCCATTGTTGACATAGTCCCAAAATGTTTTGCTTGTCAGCAATCACGTTTTCAAGATATGCAAATTTCAAAATACAGAAATCATCCCTGTACAATGCATTTTACGTCACATGATGCAAATAGCAGCATCAAATGATGCAAAATGCATCATTTTCATTTATGTAACCTTTATTTAACTAGGCAAGTCAGTTAAGAACAAATTCTTATTTACAATAACGGCCTACCCCGCCCAAACCCTCCCCTAACCCGGACAACGCTGGGCCAAATCAAATCAAATCTGTCACAAGTGCCGAATACAACAGGTGTAGACATTACAGTGAAATGCTTACTTACAAGCCCTTAACACTTATTTTTTCTTAACTGCATTGTTGGTTAAGTAAAAAAAATACATATGTATTTAAAAAAATTATTATAGAGCAGCAGTAAACAGTAGCAGTAACAGTAGCAAGGCTATATACAGAGGGTACCAGTTCAGAGTCAATGTGCGGGGGCACAGGTTAGTCGAGGTAATATGTACATGTAGGTAGAGTTAAAGTGACTATGCATAGATAATTAGCAGAGCTGTTCAGGAGTCTTATGGCTTGGGAGTAGAAGCTGTTAAGAAGCCTTTTGGACCTGGACTTGGTGCTCAGGTACCGCTTGCCGTGCGGTAGCAAAGACAACAGTCTATGACTAGGGTGGCTGGAGTCTTTGGCAATTTTTAAGGCCTTCCTCTGACACCGCCTGGTATAGAGGACCTGGATGGCAGGAAGCTTGGCCCCATTGATGTACTGGGCCATACGCGCGATCATCTGTAGTGCCTTGCGGTCAGAAGCCAAGCAGTTGCCATAACAGGCAGTGATGCAACCAGTCAGGATGCTCTCGATGGTGCAGCTGTATAAAATTTTGAGGATCTGAGGACCCATGCCAAATCTTTTCAGTCTCATGAGGGGGAATAGGCATTGTCGTGCCCTCTTCACGACTGTCTTGGTGTGTTTGGAACATGATAGTTTGTTGGTGAAGTGGACACCAAGGAACTTGAAGCGCTCAACCTGCTCCACTACAGCCCCTTCGATGAGAATGGGGGCATGCTCAGTCTTCCTTTTCCTGTAGTCCACAATCATCTCCTTTGTCTTGATCACATTGAGGGAGAGGTTGTTATCCTGGCACCACACTGCCAGGTCTCTGACCTCCTCCCTATAGGCCGTCTCATCGTTGTCGGTGATCAGGACAACCACTGTTGTATCGTCGGCAAACTTTATGATGGTGTTGGAGTCGTGCTTGGCCATGCAGTCATGAGTGAACCGGTACTGAGCACTCACCCCTGAGGGGCCCCTGTGTTGAAGATCATTGTGGCAGAGGCCAACACTGAAAAAAGGACAGATGTCAGGCTGGTGTCTCACCTCAGACTTGTTTGTCATGAGAGTTCCTGCCATTAGTCATAGGCTACAGATAATATAGAAGCAACATTAGCAAATACTCAATTAACATTTCTAAGCTTCTCATTTATTATTTAAAAAACTCAACACGAAGACCAGTAGAATAGGTGATGTCCTTCCTGCCTGACATCACCTATTCTACTGGTCTTCACCCCACCGGAAGGACAGAAGCCTGGGATGGATACAAGGGGGCCTTGGGTAGATTACCAGGGGCAGGGGCCAAACGTGAGACAGGAGGGAGCGCTGGAGGTACATAAGTGACAGCTACAGTACTAAGCATTCTCAGCAGCATGAGAACAAATCTACAGCCAAGCCGCAGCATGAATGGTAAGTGACAGCTACTAGATTTAGTTATGTAGCTATAGGACAAAGAATGCATAGGCCTATATGACAGATACAGGAAGGGAATGTCATCATGGAAGGTTTTTCATCTTTGCAAAGTACACACTGCATTTATGGAAAGCATGCATATAAAGTTGTGTAGCATTCAATGCATGTCAGATCTACATGGGCAAATAGTAAGATTAACACAATGCATATCTTCCATTATTGTAAAGTACTCATGCATGCAGAACGTCAAGGGAATTGAATAGCCTACCTAACATTGCAACAACACGTTGCAGAATCATGCATGTCTAGATTGAAATGCAAGGCAAATATCACGGTTTTCACACCGTTAAACTAGCTAACATAATACATGTATTAGATAATACTAGATTGGTACAATACATACTGGAACCGAAAATAAACTACTGTACGCTAACGTTACTGTACTTTTGCCTGCATCGCGTGCACATGCTTTCACAACGTTATCACAACTGCCCAAACGTTTTATACCATACAACAAAGCACGGATTTAAGCGACAGTATGCATTAAAATAGTTACGATTGTAAAAATATTATAAACAAATGCAGCCAAGTTGTGGCTGATTCTACCAATGCTACGTGCATCATAGGTAGACGACACAAGAGATCGCACTGTATAATAATGTTCACAATTTAATTTTCCATTCTTACAACTTCACAGATGTCGCAATAACATTACAATGGATTTCATGCAGCTTATAAAATATACTTACGCTGTAACTCTCTTCGTGTGACGTAAACAACAATGATCCGATGCGGGGAAAGTGTCATGGCCGCCTATAGTTTTTGAAAATTGTGGGCCCGGGTCTAAAGTCAAAGGGCAAATATGACTGGACCACATGTCAAACAGGAGATGGTGGTTGGATATAATTATTTGCGACCGTCTCGTATTCCCATTGGTGACTTTTCGCTAGTTGAGACAACCTTAACATACGTTTCCCATGCCAAGAAGGCCCCTTGAATTGACTGCCTAGACATCGGATTGGCTGACAGTGTTGTCATTATGTTTGGAGGAAAAAGGGGGAGGCTTGCAAGCCGAAGAACACCATCCCAACCATGAAGCACAGGGGTGGCAGCATCATGTTGTGGGGGTACTTTGCTGCAGGAGGGACTGGTGCACTTCACAAAAGATGCCATCATGAGGTAGGAAAATTCTGTGGATATATTGAAGCAACATCAAGACATCAGTCAGGAAGTTAAAGCTTGGTCGCAAATTGGTCTTCCAAGTGGACAATGACCCCAAGTATACTTCCAAAGTTGTGGCAAAATGGCTTAAGGATAACAAAGTCAAGGTATTGGAGTGGCCATCACAAAGCCATGACCTCAATCCTATAGAACATTTGTGGGAAGAACTGAAAAAGCGTGTGCGAGAAAGGAGGCCTACAAACTTAACTCAGTTACACCAGCTCTTGTCAGGAGGAATGGGCCAAAATTCACCCAACTTATTGTGGGAAGCTTGTGGAAGGCCACCCAAAACATTTGAAGTTAAACAATTGAAAGGTAATGCTACCAAATACTAATTGAGTGTATGCAAACTTCTGACCCACTGGGAATGTGATGAAAGAAATAAAATATGAAATTAATCATTCCCTCTACTATTATTCTGACATTTCACATTTTTAAAATAAAGTGGTGATCCTAACTGACCTAAGACAGGGAATTTTCACTCGCATTAAAATGTCAGAAATTGTGAAACTGAGTTAATGTATTTGGCTGAGGTATGTAAACTTCAACTGTACGTTTCCTTCCGCCATTATTTTTTATTCAACAGTAAAATGCAAAAAACAGAATAGCCAGAGGGATTACAAAGAAATAAGAAAAAAACGAATACATCAATATCAAATACAGATATGTAATGGGTACATTTTAAACTTTTGTTGCATACGTTTTAATGATTCTAAATAGTTTTCCAAATCAGATTTTTTTTTTAATAAGCGGCTTTTTCTTCATAAATTGTTATGTGTGAAACGTTTTTCTAATAAGAGATTTGACATAATGACGTTTAATTGTGTTATCGGTGTAGTCCAATAATGTCAAACTTAAATATTTATATGGTTGTATGCATTTTGTTGCCAATATAGTTTCACATCAGTCCAGAACACCTCACTATTTAAACAATTACAAGTGTTCAATAGATTCGGTTTCTAGTTCACAAAAACTACATTCACTGGTAACATCAGGTATATATTTAGAAATCAAGCTATAACACGGAACACAAATCGGCTGCGACATCGTGCAGACATTTATTTTGTTCCTCTACACCAAACGCGATCACAACACGCAGGTTAAAATATTAAACAAACTCTGAACCAATGACATTAATTTGGGCACAGGTCGAAAAGCATTAAACATTTATGGCAATTTAGCTAGTTAGCTTGCACTTGCTAGCTAATTTGTCCTATTTAACTAGCTTGCTGTTGCTAGCTAATGTGTCAAGGGATATAAACAGTAGGTTGTTATTTTATCTGAAATACACAAGGTCCTCTACTCCGACAATAAATCCACAAATAAAACGATCACCCGAATCATTTCTAGTCATCTCTCCTCCTTCCAGGCTTTTTCATCTTTGAATTTATATGGTGATTGGCATCTAAACTTTCAAAGTATTAAGACAACCGGCAACACAATTCGTCTTTCAATCACCCGTGTGGGTATAACCAATGAGGAGATGGCACGTGGGTACCTGCTTCTATAAACCAATGAGGAGATGGGAGAGGCAGGACTTGCATCGTGATCTGCGTCAGAAATAGGAATGACTTCTATTTTAGCCCTTGGCAACGCAGACGCTCGTTGACACATGCGAGAAGTGTGTCTCAATAATTGAATAACATAGATTCCTACATTTATTTTGCAACGTTTGCGCACACGATGCGAGCGGTGTGGTCAGCCTATATTACAGGGTAGAATCTATTGATAATCTTAAAGGAGATCTCCTTTACTTTATTGGTCACCATAAATTTGTGTGGAGTGAGCCAAGCACGGTGCCAGTTTAAATCAAACGATTGAAATCCCCCCCAAAAATATCATTTATTAAACTATTGTTGAATTTCCTATGTAGTAAACCTATGCCATTCACCTGGATATTGCTTACATTAGATGTTCCAAAATATGCATTATTCTGAAGTAAGATTTTATCCCACTAGGTATAGCTTTTATAACAGTGTCATATTCCTTGCTTGAAACCTCAAAGTTGTATCTTTCCATAAATTCTCCCTGCTTAAATAGATTCGAATACTAACTAATTGGCTGACAAGGACAATGTTTTTCGAGAACCAATTACGGTAAAATAACATCTTGTTTCTATGTAATATCGACCCATTATTCCATATAAAACATTTGAGGTGAAAAGTTATGTTATACAGCAAAGGCCA
Source organism: Salmo salar (assembly GCF_965601325.2). Classification (NCBI taxonomy): domain Eukaryota; kingdom Metazoa; phylum Chordata; class Actinopteri; order Salmoniformes; family Salmonidae; genus Salmo; species Salmo salar. Next base: position 24,815,769 of record NC_138303.1, on the reverse strand, counting down.
GCACATTAAAGCCTGTTTGTGAAAAGCCACCAATTTCACAGCAGGAAGTTTACCCATGTGAGTGATTTGTCTGTGGTACTACATTTCCCATCAAACACCATTCTTATCTTGTACTCTCAGCTGAGTGATCTGACAGCCACCGACCGCTTCTTCCCCAATCGCTCAGCAGCCGGGGAGAGGCAAAGGGCGAAGGAACAGCAATCATGGAGCAGTTGTAGGGGATAATGGACAAGCCTCTCCTTCCGGAAGAAAGCAAAGAAACCAAAGCTACATGACCGAAAACATTATTCCCAAAGCAGCTACGAGAAACACAAGAGTATCAATCATGCAGTTCAAATACAGAAGAATCGAATAATCTATTCCAACGAAAGGGTTCTCCGTGATCCTTCAAGGTTGGAACCGCTTCAAGTCGTCCCGTCCCCACATTGTACGTCGCTGGCGCATCGGACGCGGTTGATCGATCACCATCGTCTATAGTATGTCCGTGGAGGACCAGCGCTATTCCGACGCAATGCGGGTGTTAGAGGCCGGACCGGAGTGGCTACGAGCCGAGATCGAGCGCCTTTCCCGGGAGCTGAGTGAGACTACCCATGAGAAGATCCAGGCGGCGGAGTACGGGCTGGTGGTGCTGGAGGAGAAGCAGCAGCTGAAACAGCAGTATGACGACCTGGAGATCGAATACGAGACCGTGCGCCAGGAACTGGACATGCTCAAAGAGGTAGGCATATACCTAGTAGTCTTTTACTGGTGTCTATTTACTGCATTAAATGTGCAGTGCTATAAAATACCATCGATTTTATGTTTGCATGAATGAATGAATGTTTGCATGTGCTTATTTATTATTGGCAGCTGTAGGCCTAGCCTATGATATGTCCTGAAATGCCGTTATTTTTTTAACATTCTATTCTGACAAGTGCTCCCCACCCCACAAGGTCAACTGTAACGGGGTGAGAAGATTATGTATTTGTAACCTTGCCTCATGCTCTATCAGTGATTCCCCTGCCCTCTGTGGGTACATTGATATTCTTGCCATACTGCCTCGTCTCTCTAGCTCCATGCTTAGTAATATTTGCATGCCCATACAGTGTTTGCCTTGTATAGTCATTTTCTGTGGGATTTGAAATGTGAACTCTAATACATTGTACCGTTGAAATAATACTCCAATGAAGATGAGTTATCTGACCAATGCTGAAAGTTCTATCATCACAAATGTATTTGAGTAGTGGTTATCCACTGACACCCTGCTTATTAAGCATTTTGATAGTCTATGAAAAGTGCTGTAGAATTGTAATTTATTATTATTAATGTGTAACTAATTACAAAGTGGACATTAACTCCATTGCTTTTGGTTGATATGGTTTCATTTCTAATTTACACACACATGAAAGCTTTCAAATGCTCATTAAGACAGTACTCTTACTAAAGCAGTCTCCCAAACCAGAGGACCTGAATGATCTGGTATTTCCAGTACGGTTTGAAAGAGGCGGGCATGTGGTTTTTGAATTTTGAAAGTTCCCGCCTGAAAAAGAGGAAGGATGAGTAACTTATTAATGGAGAAAACAACTAAAGGAGTTCTGACCATTCAGGAATGGGAGGAATGCTGACTGTTAGTCAGGGCAGGGAGACAGGATAAAGGACTGTCCTGTGTTTCCAAACTGTGAAAACCCCTTTCCCACTTAAATTTCCCATGCCAGTCCTAGATCTCTCTTCCCTTTCCTGGCAGAGGTTTCAGCAGCCTTGTGATTTTGATTAGGAGAGAGAGAGCAGGGTAAGAAGTGGGTTAGGGAGTAAGAGAGTCAGAGTGAACCGCTGCAGCAGCTGAACAGCTCACGTGTCCCAGGGCAGTTTGGTAGAAAAAGGGGATGCCCTTTTTAGCACTGAGGAGATTTCTGCCCAGAGCGTCACTTCATAGCCTGGATGAGTTGCTTCCTGCTATGTGGAACCCATTTCTGAGGGTTTCCACTAGTTAGCACAGCCACAAAGTCAGACTCCACAGTCACAAAGTCCAAATTGGCTACAAACATGAGCTTTTGGTTTAAGGTTAGGGTTACATTTACATTTTAGTCATTTATCACGACTTACAGTAGTGATTACATACATTTTGATACTTATTTTAAGGTTTAGAAATACAGTTGTAAGAAGATAAATTCTGGAAATGGGTGGGGTTTATGACTTTGGGGGTATAGAAGCTAGTGACGACTCTGAGATCTTACATCCCTCTTTCGTCCCACATGACTAGAATAGACCAATCATTTGTGCTCAGTGGGCCAGATACCCCATGATGCTGCACTCCTCCTTGCCTTGCTTTACATGTGCACAGCTCCCTTGGGTGTGTGAATATGTGAGTGGGATGAGGAATGAGACGGAAAGAGGGAGGGAGGCAGAGAAAGAGAGAGAGTTACCCTTGGCTGAACAGATATGACGCAGTAAAATCTGAAGGAAATTAGCTCATTGTTTCTCTCTATCCCCCCTTTCCTCAGTCTTCTCCCTTTTTCTTCCCTTCCCTATTGCATGTCTCTCTTTCTCTCCCCCTCTCTCTCCCCTTCTTCCTCTGTGCATAGTGGCTGGGTTTTAAAGAGGTTTTCTTGGGGCTGTCTCAGCAGCCTCTCTTCTGTGTTCCCATGCATTCCCCTGGCCAGAATCTCAGAGTAACAACATGAAACCTCTGAATAGAGGAAACAGACTGGAAACAAGCAAGAATGGTAACCATGGCAGTAAAAGAGAGAGAATAGGATAAACTGGTTGCTCCTCGATACAGATGGAGTGCTTTTGTTTTTCTTCTGCTTTTTGGATTATTTTCCAAGCCAACAATTGTTTCAAAAAGCAGTTTGAATCATTGCATTTTTGTCTGACTTATGAAGTTAGTGACCCGTTGACTTTGTCAGTGACAATGGCGTAATGAACAAATGTCCAATATCCACTGTTTGTTTGAGTGATTCTGGTTTGATGATCAGTCAAACTTTGTCCATTTGGAAATCAGTTCATTGTTTGTCTGGCTTCCATTTGTGGGCCTATTGTAGATATTGATGTATTTTTTAACCTTTTATTTAAGTAGGCAAGTCCGTTAAGAACAAATTCTTATTACAATGATGGCCTAGGAAAAGTGGGTTAACTGCCTTTTTCAGAGGCAGAACAACAGATTTTTACCTTGTCACCTCGGGGATTTGATCTAGCAACCTTTCGGTCACTGGCCCAACACTCTAACCACTTGGCTACCTGCTGCCCTATTTGCATTGAGTCATGCCTGGACCCGAATGGTGTGTCGAAATTGAATTGATATTTTGCCATTTTAGTGACTATCCTCGATGTAGCCTAGCTGAGGAGATGACATCATTGCCATGATAAATGTGTTTCTTCCTCTCCGCTTAGTAGATGAAACAATGTTTTTATTACTGCCAGTGTTAGATGTGTGGTCAAGTCCTGGCTGATACTAGCCTTCTGTCCAACACTACTTTTTTAGTATTAGAAATCCCAGAGTGCAAAGAACCTTGGTATGACCTTGGACAACACCCTGTCATTCTCTGCGAACATCAAAGCAGTAACTCGCTCCTGCAGTTTCATGCTCTACAACGTCTGGAGAGTACGACATTTCCTCACACAGGAAGCAGCGCAGATCCTGATCCAGGCACTTGTCATCTCCCGTCTAGACTACCGCAACTCTCTGTTGGCTGGGCTCCTCGCTTGTGCCATCAAACCCCTGCACCTTATCCAGAATGCCGCAGCCCACCGGATGTTCAACCTTCCTAAATACTCCCATGTCACCCTGCTCCTCCGCACTCTCCACTGTCTTCCAGTCGAAGCTCGCATCATCTTCCAGACCATGGTGCTTACCTACAGAGCAGCAAGAGGATCTGCACCTCCTTACCTTCAGGCTATACTCAAACCCTACATCCCAACCTGAGCACTCCGTTCCACCACCTCTGGTTTCTTGGCCCTTCCACCCCTCCCTACCAGCTCGCGCTCAGCTAAGTCAAAGCTCTTCTCTGTCCTGATGGAACAAGCTTCCCCCTAAAGTCAGGACAGCAGACAGCAGAGTCTCTACCATCTTTGGAAAACCTCTGAAACCCTATCTCTTTGAAGAGCCCAGCTCGATGCCCCCGACGCCCCCCTCCCTACTTCTCTTTTCCCACTAGCACTGACTTTGCTGATAAATACTTTGCTGAGGGAAAATGTACATGAAACGATTGCAATGTGTTGTCTCACCTAGCTATCTTAAGATAAATCCATTAATTGTAAGTCGCTCTGGATAAGTGTCTACTACATGACTAAAATGTAAAAATGTTTAATGTAAGAAATGTCCCATCTGTGTAGCCATTAACCACAATAATAACCAGAGGGCAGTGATATCCGGGGATTGTTGTGTTGTCTGGTCTTGTGCCTTTAGGGTTAAACGTTGGCCGTAGGTCATTGGTCAAGGTTCATTGTAAAGGTGACTCTAAAGGAAAAACATTTCCCCTCCCCCCGTCCGTCTCCCCCCCCCTCCCATCCGCCCCACGCTTTCTCTCCCAGCCCTCCTCTCCCTCTGTGCTGGTGTGTGGAGGCAGGAAGCTCTGTTATCAGGAAAGAGGATGGGGGAAAAAACAGATCCCTTTCAACTCTGACTTCCTCTAGTTCGCTGTGGGATAGCAGCTGGGTACCTGGTTAACATGGTCAGAGACAAGAGAGGCCTGTCCGACTGGTGTCTAAAAATACACCTTATCTATATCTGTGGGAAATATAATAATCATTCAAAATGTCATCATATTTCATATTATACAGGATGCCTGAATATAATTATCTGTAACAGAAGAGACGAGTTGTTCTGTTGAAACAAACTCTTAGCTCAGATGACTTGTAGAAGTACAGGGCACGCATGTCATTATATGTCTTCAGTCACAATGGGTTGTCTGAATTCAAATAGCTCATTTATTTTTGCCTGCCACTGTGTGTTGAGTTAGGGCAGTGCTATTAGGAGCAATTCTGGTTTACTGCTATTAGTTTTCTTTAGCGACTGCAAACGGTCTAGCTGACCTCTACAAACAGAATGTTGGCTATCCTTTGTCTCTAGGGGTATTTAAGACTGTTGGACTACTGTCTAGTCAGGTAAATGTCATGTTGAATGATCATTGTCTTTGGAGATGGTTGTACCTGGTTACTATTTACCCTGCTGAATACCATGTTTGGTTTTTCTTTCTCTTTGGCGGTCCTCTCTGAGGACTTAGACAGGTCGGAATAAAAGACCTGGTAGATTTACACCGTACTGTCTGTTCAACACTGAACCCTGTCCAGATGACACACACACTCAGCCTGTGTGTATGTCTCTGTGTGTGCACAAAATTAATATTTGTTGCGTGTTTAAAATGACTTTTTTTTTTTACTCTTTTGTTCCAATCTGGGTGGAACAAGCAGGTCAGAAGTCATCTTTGGTAGTGAGCAAAGTCTAGCTGCACTGGTGTACAGTAGGTCTAACCCCGGGGGTAGTCAACAACAGACCTGAAGAAGAGGACACACACACTAGTCAACACCGCTTGGAAGGCAGTGTGCCTGTGAATAAGTGTGACTGAGGCTGCTGTTCTGCAGATTAAGGCTTTACAGCAGCTACCTGCTGCTGCAGAATGGCATATAATGAAACATGAGAGACCATCCCATGAGGTTTAACTATGGATGGATTTGATATAGTATATTTTGAAGATATTTTCTGTTTTTCTATACGTCCATCCACTGAATACTTACATGTTTTCCCCCTCATGTTGTTTTCACGTTTTCTAGTAGACAGTGTTCTAGGAATCCTCCTGCCCTCCTAATTGCTAGTCACCCTGACTTACTGCTCCCATACTGCTCAGGCTTTAGATTCATACTACTAGTATATTGTCATTCCTTGCCCATCTCTTTATATTCCATAGGATTTATAGCTATAACATAAGGTTGTGATTTCTCTGTTTGGCTTTGCTTTGACTCTTGTCATTGTTTGTGAGTGACTGGACCAGTGGCAAGCTAACTTTCCCTCCCTAATCTTACACCCACCTCACAAGGGTAGAGGGTGCTTACGGCTTGGTGACTGTTGCTAGCTACCTACCCATTGATAGCTCATAGCGAGGGGAAGTGAGTGGCAGTCTGAGCTAGCCGCTACGGCTACGCTGGATTAGAGTGTCCATCTGTTGTCCAGTGAGACCTACATCCTGGGCCACTTGGCCCCCAGCCCCTGTGAGGTGTTTTGGGGTGTTTCTCAATAGTTTAAAGTGGATTCCTCTCCTCGTCTCCTTTCCGTCATCTTCTTCGTCTTCAATGATCAGATCGTATCAAAACACAACATACATTTTTTTGTTCATAGTGTAGGTTTATAAGAGGAGGTTTAGTACTTCCTTTAGTTTTATAAAGTAATAAAGGTACTCTCCACCCTGTGATGAGAAGACTGGACTTTCACCTCTTACATTAACCATTTACGCTCGTGGGAATTGGCCTATATGGATAGAAATGTTTCTTACAGAAGAAATATGAAAAGCATATGCACAACAACGGTAGCCATTGAAAGGGAACAGTTTGGATATTATGGGAAGATTATTAGACCAAAGGTGAGGACACAACAGTTCACCGGACACAAGACTGAATCCACTATGTTATGTGCATTGTACATTTCATTTGTTGATATCAAAATCTGAAAATACTCTGGGTATATTCAGTAACATGATAAGACTATTCTGTGGGGTAGGTGCAACATAGTACAAAAACACTACAAGGCTTTGAGTGAGAGTACTAGCTGGTGTCTCCAAGTGGACACAACCCTCCAAAGTGTGCATAACTCCTAAGCAATTTCAATTCACTTTTATGATGTAAAGAAGAGTTTAACTATAAGGTACTTTTTTGAGCTCCTAGCTGTGCTGTTGAGGAACTAGAGCAAGCACACTTGTAGTTGTTTCATTTGGAACACAACCGCTGCATTCCCGCCATGACACAATTATTATTGTTGTTGTTTATGGAATCCAAGAACGGTCCATTAGAAATCACAATCTGGGTCAGGTGGAAATATTTAATAGCTTCTTCTGTTGCCAACATGACTAGCTAAGTTATAAAATACGATTTTACAGTGTTAGGCTTTCACAAGGCAATTCAGAGAAACAGATCGTCATTTTGGTGCACATAGAAAATAGTCATGAGTGCATTCAGGTGCGTGTGACCCGGGCAAATTTTCTGCACAATGAACAAACATGCTCATTCTGTTCAGACCAACCCAGGGTACGACGCCATGTCATTTTGTAACTGTACATCAAACATCGTGATCACAAGCATTGACATTGGATATGACATGAGTTTTATGATTTGAAAATGTAAAGTACACATTTGGACTCGCAGGTGTTTGACTTGGTTGCATGACGTCAAAGCACTATTTATTATAATCTTCAATGTCTTACTTTCAAAATACATAGTCATCTTAATTTACAGCATATCCCTCACCCAGACAACAAACAATTTGCAAATGTTACCCAATTAGCCCAAAAGTGAAATGTAGATTTCCTCAACCCCAATCTTAACCATGACTATTACAGGGATCAGTGGCCAGGGGAAACTTCACTGATTGTGGCATATTTATCTTGTGGTGAAGTTGAGGCATGATGTGACATTATCTCAAGCAACTGTTGCTGTTACATGTAGCATCTCTAAAGCACCCAGAATGTCACAAGGTTGACCGAGTGGCCATAAAGATGTCAGTGTTCTATAATTATTATGGGACCAGACAGCACACCCATAGAACATATCATTGCCTTCTCTTTCTGGCTGTTTCTCTCCAATGCCAGACCTCTCTGTAAGTCAACACACAGTTGTCATAACAAAGGCCAGTGTTCTCTGGGTTCTTGTGGCATTGTGGGGGGTGTCATTCAGCCATTCTCTCTCTCTCTCTCTCTCTCTCTCTCTCTCTCTCTCTCTCTCTCTCTCTCTCTCTCTCTCTCTCTCTCTCTCTCAGCTATGGAATTCTCCTTGACAATCGGAGTCCAAGACACTGTTAAGTTTAATAAAAAACTGCCCGCTCTGTCCTTGACTCGCTGGTCTTTGTGTGCCTGAGCCCGATGGGGTTAACAGGTCTTGGGTGTCACAGACGAAGGGAGAGTTAAACGCTCACAGAGGAGAACAAAAGACAGATTGGAAGAGGCGTCCCATTGTGGCCATATTTGAAAGGACAGGTCACTTTTAAATGCCAATTCACTAACGTACAGATGTCCTTCAACAAAGATGTTTGGTGTGACTTTAAACTCTTCCACTGTGTTTGATCTAGGATCCCCATTGGATCCATTTTAAAAATAGGAGGAGGATAACACAGTCCCATCTGCTGCCTTATAAGGGAAGAAATGTCATAAAGTTTGATTGTAGTCAGATGGAGTGCGGTTGGATTGGGCTCTGGTAGTAGGGAGTGTTTGTCTGGTGTGTTTGCCCCAGTATGGAGCCCTGATGGTGGGGTTGGTCAGAGATGGACAGGGCCTCCCGCCCTGGGACTCTTCTCTAAACTACGTCCCTCCTTCTGAACTCTACCCGTATTGTAGAGGGTATTTTAACAGGCCCTTTCATCTGTGGCGGCCCTGCGCCGGACACCCACTCTGCAATTAAGGGGTAATCTTTTCTAAATGGCACTAAATAAAGTCCCAAATCCCCTCCCTTCTGGGCCTAAGAGGATGAATCCCAGCCACTGTGCTCAGGGCTTACGGAGGTCTGGGAGCCAGGCCAGAGCCCAGCGACACTCCACGCTCAGCCCAGGGAAGGGAGGGCCTGTCTAGGTGCTGCTGCCTGACGCTCCCCTGCCCTCCCATGCTTGGTGCTGTCCTGCACCTCCCCCGTGCCCTGCTAGCCTACTCGTCTGTCTCTGTCTGTCTCCACCAGGTCTGTCGTGCTTCTCTGGTGTCCCATAGATTAGGCCAAACTGAAATGAAGTCAGATAGAGGATGTGTGGGTCCAATGGACAGTAGAGCAGAAAGCAATGCCAGCAATGTCTCAAAAACACAACCTTCAGAAAAGAGTTCCACTCTAGATTTGTGGAACTTGAGGCAAAGGTTCAAGTCAACTGAAGCCAACATTCTGTATCTGGTGTAACTACAATCACTTGGACCGAGCTACCATATATGGTGCCTTGGACTGTACAAAGACCCAGCTGCTGTTAGCGTTGATGAATAAAGGGCTTGTGAAGCACTTTGAGTTGTTTGGTGGCTCTACTGAAACAGGAGCTGAGTGAAGCAGAGGACAGGGCCAGGGTGACTGTATTGAAACAGGAGCTGAGTGAAGCAGAGGACAGGGCCAGGGTGACTGTATTGAAACAGGAGCTGAGTGAAGCAGAGGACAGGGCCAGGGTGACTGTATTGAAACAGGAGCTGAGTGAAGCAGATGACAGGGCCAGGGTGACTGTATTGAAACAGGAGCTGAGTGAAGCAGATGACAGGGCCAGGGTGACTGTATTGAAACAGGAGCTGAGTGAAGCAGATGACAGGGCCAGGGTGACTGTATTGAAACAGGAGCTGAGTGAAGCAGATGACAGGGCCAGGGTGACTGTATTGAAACAGTCAATCAATCAATGAAATTATTTAGAAAGCCCTTTTTTTACATCAGCAGTTGTCACCAAGTGCTTCTATAGAAACCCAGCCTAAAACTCCAAAGGGCAAGCAATGCAGATGTAGAAGCACAGTGGCTAGGAAAAACTCCTTAGAGAGACAGGAATCTAGGAAGAAACCTAGAGAGGAACCAGGCTCTGAGGGGTGGCCAGTCCTCTTCAGGCTGTGCCGGGTGGAGATTATGAGAATATATGGCCATTAAGGCCAGAATAAGGCAAGGAGCTGAGTGTTTGTGAAGCAGGGTAGTGGCTGGGTGGTGTGGCTGTGTTTGTTTCTTCTTCAGTTATGAGGTTTGGTCTCTGGTGGGAGGGTTAGTCAGGTGAACTGTTGCTGTTTGCTTTGGGAGACAGCAGGCATGACATCAGCAAGAGTAAAGGTTTAGAATTTCAGGTGCCTGGTATTATGTTTCATGTGCCAGGTATTATGTTTCAGGTGCCAGGTATTATGTTTCAGGTGCCAGGTATTATGTTTCAGGTGCCAGGTATTATGTTTCAGGTGCCTGGTATTATGTTTCAGGTGCCAGGTATTATGTTTCAGGTGCCTGGTATTATGTTTCAGGTGCCTGGTATTATGTTTCAGGTGCCAGGTATTATGTTTCAGGTGCCAGGTATTATGTTTCAGGTGCCAGGTATTATGTTTCAGGTGCCAGGTATTATGTTTCAGGTGCCTGGTATTATGTTTCAGGTGCCTGGTATTATGTTTCAGGTGCCTGGTATTATGTTTCAGGTGCCTGGTATTATGTTTCAGGTGCCTGGTATTATGTTTCAGGTGCCTGGTATTATGTTTCCGGTGCCTGGTATTATGTTTCCGGTGCCTGGTATTATGTTTCCGGTGCCTGGTATTATGTTTCAGGTGCCTGGTATTATGTTTCAGGGTATAACTGTCTGTTAGATAACTTCTCTGGGTTTTACTGTCTGCAACACACATGATGGACGGCATGTGGAGACTGACTGCCCCCTTGCCTAGCTAAGTATATAGTACGCAGGATGATGTCATTACTGACTGCAGTGCGAGCTCTCTCGCCACGCTCAGATATCAAGCAGCTTACCTGTGTCTCGTCAATATCCCTCTCACTGGCCAACTCTCGTTGACCGTGTCTCTCTGTCTTATCAGACTTGGTGTGGTAGAAGTTCATGTTCATGGGGTTTTTGACTCACTTCAGCCACCGTTTCTAAACACATGCCCTGTTGAGTCCGCCACCTCTCTGTTGTGGTGAGAGCCATGGTGGGGCCATGCCCCATGCCCCCAGGATGCCACCCTAGAGCGGGTTAAATCCCAGACCCCCATCTGCCCTCTCTAGTGCAGTATGGACCCCAGATTACAGCATTGGGCCATATTAGCTGTATTTAGCTTTCGGAGGGTATTAGACTGAGGATAATGGCAATTTGGGGTTTTCCTCAACCACCTGGAGTACCCCTGGAATTCAGGAGGGCATAAAGAGACAAAGTGTGTGTGATCTGATTGACTGTGTGTGTGTGTGTGGAATAGTGATTGTTTCTTTGGACATTAGATCGAGGCAGCTCTGAATGAATGAATCCAGTCACAGTGCATTGAGAGTAGCAGTACAGTGACCCAGCAGGGTCATTCTTCCACTAGTGTAATCCTATTAGTGGAGCACTATGGCCAGATCAGGCTATAAGTAGAGGATGAGGTCATCATGGCGGGCCTGAGATCCTCTGTCACGATGTTAGGGTTTAAACAGAAGAGCTGTGGTCTGACATTCTCCTGCCTCCTCCACTCATCGCCTTCATAAATCCCTCAACACAAAGAACCCAATGTGTGTGAATGGGCCGTCTGAGACCATGTGTGCATGCCTGTGTGCGTGTATGTTACAGAGTTGGTGCTGTAAACTGACAGAGGGAAGCCTCTCATTCCTCTCCTTCTCTACTTCTCCCCCCCTCTCCTGTCCTCCTCCTCTTCCTGTTGTTCTTTATCTCTCTGCCATCACATTCTGTCTGTTCCTCAACTAGCTGATTAGGCTAGACGTTTTGTCTTCACCACAGAATGTACTCTTCAGCACATTTTTTATCTAACTTGTCTCTTAATTGTCTCTCAATGTGTCCTATATCAATGATTGTGCTGATGATTATTATTACACATATTCTTAGAGTGAAAGGCTTGTTAGTCCAATGATTTTCACTGGTGTTCACCTAGACACTGGTCACTGTCACTGGTGTTCACCTAGACACTGGTCACTGTCACTGGTGTTCGCCTAGACACTGGTCACTGTCACTGGTGTTCACCTAGACACTGGTCACTGTCACTGGTGTTCACCTAGACACTGGTCACTGTCACTGGTGTTCACCTAGACACTGGTCACTGTCACTGGTGTTCACCTAGACACTGGTCACTGTCACTGGTGTTCACCTAGACACTGGTCACTGTCACTGGTGTTCGCCTAGACACTGGTCACTGTCACTGGTGTTCGCCTAGACACTGGTCACTGTCACTGGTGTTCACCTAGACACTGGTCACTGTCACTGGTGTTCACCTAGACACTGGTCACTGTCACTGGTGTTCACCTAGACACTGGTCACTGTCACTGGTGTTCGCCTAGACACTGGTCACTGTCACTGGTGTTCACCTAGACACTGGTCACTGTCACTGGTGTTCACCTAGACACTGGTCACTGTCACTGGTGTTCACCTAGACACTGGTCACTGTCACTGGTGTTCGCCTAGACACTGGTCACTGTCACTGGTGTTCGCCTAGACACTGGTCACTGTCACTGGTGTTCGCCTAGACACTGGTCACTGTCACTGGTGTTCGCCTAGACACTGGTCACTGTCACTGGTGTTCGCCTAGACACTGGTCACTGTCACTGGTGTTCACCTAGACACTGGTCACTGTCACTGGTGTTCACCTAGACACTGGTCACTGTCACTGGTGTTCACCTAGACACTGGTCACTGTCACTGGTGTTCGCCTAGACACTGGTCACTGTCACTGGTGTTCGCCTAGACACTGGTCACTGTCACTGGTGTTCGCCTAGACACTGGTCACTGTCACTGGTGTTCGCCTAGACACTGGTCACTGTCACTGGTGTTCGCCTAGACACTGGTCACTGTCACTGGTGTTCGCCTAGACACTGGTCACTGTCACTGGTGTTCGCCTAGACACTGGTCACTGTCACTGGTGTTCGCCTAGACACTGGTCACTGTCACTGGTGTTCACCTAGACACTGGTCACTGTCACTGGTGTTCACCTAGACACTGGTCACTGTCACTGGTGTTCACCTAGACACTGGTCACTGTCACTGGTGTTCACCTAGACACTGGTCACTGTCACTGGTGTTCACCTAGACACTGGTCACTGTCACTGGTGTTCACCTAGACACTGGTCACTGTCACTGGTGTTCACCTAGACACTGGTCACTGTCACTGGTGTTCACCTAGACACTGGTCACTGTCACTGGTGTTCACCTAGACACTGGTCACTGTCACTGGTGTTCGCCTAGACACTGGTCACTGTCACTGGTGTTCGCCTAGACACTGGTCACTGGTGTTCGCCTAGACACTGGTCACTGGTGTTCGCCTAGACACTGGTCACTGGTGTTCGCCTAGACACTGGTCACTGGTGTTCGCCTAGACACTGGTCACTGGTGTTCGCCTAGACACTGGTCACTGGTGTTCGCCTAGACACTGGTCACTGTCACTGGTGTTCGGCTTAGATTCACTTACCCATACATACTATTTGTACTTGCACTGACCCTCACCTGGTTATGTAGTGTTTTTGGAGATGGGCTCTCTATTCTCTGCCTGGTCAAGAGTAAATGCCTGTCAGTGTCAGGGTGGTTATGTGATGCTGTTTCTGCAAGTATACTGTATGTTATATAAATGGATCAGATGTGTGTTTACTTGACTCCCGCCTGCATAGTTCCTTTTTATGAGAGTGTGTGGATTAACTCTATTATCGGATCGCCATCAAACCCTGTTTATGCTCTCTGCCTTGCCACGCGCTCCAGGCGACCTGAGATACAGTAGTTTAGTTTACACCCACACACCCCTAACAGATAGCCTTACCACCCTACACCGCTCCTCCCTGCTTGTTGTGAGCAACACTGTACCTTCCCTCTCCCCGTTTTGTGATTTAAGACCTACAGTGCATTCAGAAAGTATTCAGCCTCCTTGACTTTTTCAAAATGTTGTTATATTACAGCCTTATTCTAAAATGAATTAAATACAAAAAAATCCTCATCAATCTAAACACAATAAGCCGTAATGACAAAGCGAAAACTGGTTTTTAGAAATGTTTGCAAATTTATTAAAAATTGAAAATAGAAATACCTTATTTACATAAGTATTCAGACCCTTTGCTATGATACTTGAAATTGAGCTCGATGCATCCTGTTTCCATTGATTATCCTTGATATGTTTCTACAACTTGATTGGAGTCCACCTGTGGTAAATTCAATTGATTGGACATGATTTGGAAAGGCACACACCTGTCTATATAAGGTCCCACAGTTGCAGTGCATGTCAGAGCAAAAAACAAGCCATGAGGTCGATTGAATTATCTGTAGGGCTCCAAGACAGGATTGTGTCAAGGCACAAATCTGGGGAAGGGTACCAAAAGATTTCTGCAGCATTGAAGGTTCCCAAGAACACAGTGACATCCATCATTCTTAAATGGAAGAAGTTTGGAACCACCAAGACCCTTCCTAGAGCTGACCGCCCAGCCAAACTTTGAACTCGTTGGCCTAAATGCCAAGTGTCACGTCTGAAGGAAACCTGGCACCATCCCTACGGTGAAGCATGGTGGTGGCAGCATCATGCTTTGGAGATGTTTTTCAGCGGCAGGGACTGGGAGACTAGTCAGGATCGAGGGAAAGATGAACGGAGAAAAGTACAGAGATCCTTGATGAAAACCTGCTCCAGAGCGCTCAGAACCTCAGACTGGGGCGAAGGTTCACCTTCCAATAGGACAACAACCCTAAGCACACAGCCAAGATAATGCAGGAGTGGCTTCAGGACAAGTCTCTGAATGTCCTTGAGTGGCCCAGCCAGAGCCCAGACTTGAACCTGATCGAACATCTCTGGAGAGACCTGAAAATAGCTGTGCAGCGACGCCCTCCATCCAACCTGACAGAGCTTCAGAGGATCTGCAGAGAAGAATGAAAGAAATTCCCCAAATACAGGTGTGCCAAGCTTGTAGCGTCATACGCAAGAAGACTTGACGCTGTAATCGATGCCAAAGGTGCTTCAACAAAGTACTGAGTAAAGGGACTGAATACTCATGTAAATGTGATATTTCCGTTTTTCATTTGTAATAAATGTGCAAACATTTCTAAAAACCTATTTTATCTTTCTCATTATGGGGTATTGTGTGTAGACTGATGAGGAAAAAAAATAAAACTTAATCAATTTTAGAATAAGGCTGTAACGGAACAAAATGTCGAAAAAGTCTTTAACAAATGTCATGTCTCTGCTTCAGAGCCCAACAACAAGACATCTTTCTTGCCCCCAGCCCTCCTCAGAGGTTAAGGGAAGACAGATAAGGCCATACTTCAAGGACATCACTAGAGGCGTCAAGTCTCAACCCTGCTTGGCCTCCTCACTCCTAACCCATGGCGTCTTGACTCCCTCCGTCCGCTCGAACTCAGCTAGCTCCCTGTTGCTCCTCACAGCTCCTTCCCTCTATTGAATTACAGTCCAGCCATGCATCCTGTTTACCTCAACACAGCCCTAGCTGGTTAATTATAGGAGTACGGAAGCAGCTGAAATATGGCTCTATGGACCAGACCGGACATCTTTGAGAGAATAGGAGGTACAGAGCAGAGGCATAGAGTTCATTAAAATCCCTGTCCACCCCCCTTTATGTTTTGAATACGGAAGATGGTAGCCTGGCTACCCATACACATTGCTCCGTCCAAACGCCACACCCACGAACGTTTCATCCCCAAAATGAATGTATTGCGATAGATGGAGCAGTGGAATTCAATACCGTATGAGTCGTCAGGCAATGAAGATGGGTGTTTGTGGAAGCAATGTGTTGGTTTCCTCTCAGTGGGGTTTTTACATGCACTGTTTCCTGTTCTGACTATCTCCAAGGAAACGGAGGATACCTACCCCTCTGAGCTGATGCTGTGATGTGGTCCTTAACCAGCATCTACTAATGTGTTCTAATCTAACACATGTACTCACGCTCTAGTATGTGGGTGAATGTGCTAATGCCCTGTCCATTACACACGTGCTCAGTGCTGTATGGGAGATTGGATCCGTCTCTCCCCCAGTAGAACACCCTCAGGGCATATAGGGGGAGAATTGGCCCTGATGGTCTATAAGAGGTCCCCTTGGGGTACAGGAGCATGCCCAAAAACAAAAGAGGGGCACAGGGGGAGGGGGTATTATTAGCATAATACAGAGTGCAGGAATAATGATGTTTATGGCATTAGTTGATACATACACACACACACACACACACACACACACACACACACAGGTGTGACCAGCCCCACCCCTATCTTCAATCGAGGGGCTCAGACATGGAAAGTAGAGCTTATATTGGGGTGAGGTGTCAGACTCAGTGATGAAATACCTCCGTTAATTTATGCATCCATCTTACACTGCAGTCTGCGGCTCACTGTTTGAATGACCATGTTGAAGAGCTTGGGGGCACTGTGTGTGTATAGTGTATCTGGGTGGGTCCATGGTTTGCCTTCTGAGTCCCACCAGTCAGTTTGGGTCCCTTCTCACTCACTCCCCATTTCAGTCCCCCAGTATCACCATTTCTCTCCCCCAGTATCCTCCTTTCTCTCCCCCTTTCTCCCCCGTATCCTCCTTTCTCCCCCAATATCCCCCTTTCTCCCCCAGTATTCCCCTTTATCCCCCTTTCTCCCCCAGTATTCCCCTTTCTTCCCCGAATCCTCCTTTCTCTTCCCCGAATCCTCCTTTCTCTTCCCCGAATCCTCCTTTCTCTTCGCCTTTCTCCCCCAGTATCCTCCTTTCTCCCCCAGTATCCTTCTTTCTCCATCAGTATTCCACTTTCTCCCCCAGTATCCCCCTTTTCCTCCCCCTTTCTTCCTCAGTATCCTCCTTTCTCCCCCAGTATCATCCTTTCTCCCCCAGTATCCTCCTTTCTCCCCCAGTATCCTCCTTTCTCCCCCAGTATCCTCCTTTCTCCCCCAGTATCCTTCTTTCTTCTCCAGTATCCTCCTTTCTCCCCCAGTATCCTCCTTTCTCCCCCTGGGTGGGTGTGGAGGAGAGCAGACCATAGTCAGGGAAACCCAACTGGAACACTGCTATATGTGCTATTGTATGTCAGACATGTAGGAGGGGAGACAGGGAGGGATGGTGCTAGAAAATGGGTGAAGCAAGAGGGGTGGATCAAGACCCATCACAAGGGACTTGTAGGCCTAGGAAGGGGTAGGGGGATTGTGTGTGTTTTGGAAAGGAGGGTAGGTATGGGGAGATTGTAATTGGATGTGTGCCAGTCTCTCAGGGGTCCTTGAGAACTGGGACTAAGAGATGGAGAGAGGGAAAGGAGGTGAGGTGGCAAGGCCCAGTGCCAGGCTTTCCTGTGGGAACCAGCCTGCTCTCTTTTAGGTGTGAATAGAGGAGAGCAAAACCCTGCTCAGTCCCACCAGAAGTCTTCCTAATGAGTTTAAAGAGCCACGACTCAAAAGGGAAGTGCTTAACCATTGTTAGGCTGTGTTAGGAGGGATATGTGGCCTGCATTTGCACTGTATTTCTCTCCCAAGTATTTCACTGTATTGTGTATGTTAGAGTTAAAGTATATTAAGGTATACTAATGATGAGATATCCATCATTTGACAGAAAGTCAATGTAGTTCTTGGAAGTGAACATCCATGCATTTCGCATAGACTAATTTCTCACTTAAAGGATAGTGTGCATATGAAACCCAGAAATGTGTCATTGTAATGCAGAATGGTTAATGCATGTGACATTGTGTCTGTCTGTGTGTCTGTCTGTGTGTCTGTCTGTATGATGGATTGGGTCTCATATGGCAGGGCTGTACCTTCCTGACCCGAGAATTAACCCCACTGGGAGAGAGGCTAGCCCCCCACACCCAGAGACCAATTACTGCTAGTGGGAAAGGGGTCATTATTCTCTGTCTGTGGTGTGGGGGGCTAGCCAAGAGACTGGGTTGGTTGGGTGGGTTAGCAGATAGGAATTGGGGTTGATGGGTGTGGAATAGAGGGTGAGGGGTGGATGGGTGTGGAATAGAGGGTGAGGGGTGGATGGGTGTGGAATAGAGGGTGAGGGGTGGATGGGTGTGGAATAGAGGGTGAGGGGTGGATGGGTGTGGAATAGAGGGTGAGGGGTGGATGGGTGTGGAATAGAGGGTGAGGGGTGGATGGGTGTGGAATAGAGGATATGGGGTGGATGGGTGTGGAATAGAGGATGAGGGGTGGATGGGTGTGGAATGAGGGGTGGATGGGTGTGGAATTGAGGGTGAGGGGTGGATGGGTGTGGAATTGAGGATGAAAGGTGGAATTGAGGGTGAGGGGTGGATGGGTGTGGAATAGAGGGTGAGGGGTGGATGGGTGTGGAATAGAGGGTGAGGGGTGGATGGGTGTGGAATAGAAGGGTGGATGGGTGTGGAATAGAAGGGTGGATGGGTGTGGAATAGAGGGGTGGATGGGTGTGGAATAGAGGGGTGGATGGGTGTGGAATCGAAGTTGAGGGATGGATGGGTGTGGAATCGAAGGTGAGGGGTGGATGGGTGTGGAATCGAGGGGTGGATGGGTGTGGAATCGAAGGTGAGGGGTGGATGGGTGTGGACTAGAGGGTGAGGGTTTTGGGCCATAAGGGGGCAGAGAGAGGGAAGGAAGGGATTTGGAATGAGGGATACATCGGGTGAGTGAATAAATGAGTTAGGAGGTGGGGATGCACAGGAAGGAGGCAAATCTGGTATTGTTTACCCCTACCTCCGTTCCTTCCTTCCTTCCTCCCTCCCTAACCCTCACCCTACTCCCTTCCTCACCTCCTAATTGATTAGACATGTCTGAGTAGTGATATATGGGGCTTTGATGATGGAGAGTGTATTAAGGTCTCGTATACAGTATTCATCTAATGTAAGATAATGAAGATTAAATGACAGCTGGCTTTATAAACTCTGGATTGATTTTAAAATGATATCTGTTAAGTACCAGCTTAACCCCCCCATCCCCCTCCCTGAGTCTGTCCCCAGTGACATTACCCCCCCAACCCCCTCCCTGCCTGTCCCCAGTGACATTACCCCCCCCATCCCCCTCCCTGAGTCTGTCCCCAGTGACATTACCCCCCCAACCCCCTCCCTGAGTCTGTCCCCAGTGACATTACCCCCCCATCCCCCTCCCTGAGTCTGTCCCCAGTGACATTACCCCCCCATCCCCCTCCCTGAGTCTGTCCCCAGTGACATTACCCCCCCATCCCCCTCCCTGAGTCTGTCCCCAGTGACATTACCCCCCCATCCCCCTCCCTGAGTCTGTCCCCAGTGACATTACCCCCCCATCCCCCTCCCTGAGTCTGTCCCCAGTGACATTACCCCCCCATCCCCCTCCCTGGGTCTGTCCCCAGTGACATTACCCCCCCATCCCCCTCCCTAGGTCTGTCCCCAGTGACATTATGAAGAATGAGTCTGAGGGGAATGGAGAGTTTATACACCGAGGAGAGTTAATTGGTGTAGAACTGTAAATCATGTCACAGAGTGTGGGTCCAGCCTATCAGAGAAACAGATCTCACTCTGTTTAGTGGCAGGGGACCAACTGACACACAGCCTGGCACCAGATAAGGCTGTCTTTGTATTGCAAATTACAGAGAGCCTAAATCCTGAATGAGCCTGTGCTGCACTGAGCATCTCTGATATGAGTAATGATATCAACACCAGAGACGGGCTCTGATATGAGTAATGATATCAACACCAGAGACGGGCTCTGATATGAGTAATGATATCAACACCAGAGACGGGCTCTGATATGAGTAATGATATCAACACCAGAGACGGGCTCTGATATGAGTAATGATATCAACACCAGAGACGGGCTCTGATATGAGTAATGATATCAACACCAGAGACGGGCTCTGATATGAGTAATGATATCAACACCAGAGACGGGCTCTGATATGAGTAATGATATCAACACCAGAGACGGGCTCTGATATGAGTAATGATATCAACACCAGAGACGGGCTCTGATATGAGTAATGATATCAACACCAGAGACGGGCTCTGATATGAGTAATGATATCAACACCAGAGACGGGCTCTGATATGAGTAATGATATCAACACCAGAGACGGGCTCTGATATGAGTAATGATATCAACACCAGAGACGGGCTCTGATATGAGTAATGATATCAACACCAGAGACGGGCTCTGATATGAGTAATGATATCAACACCAGAGACGGGCTCTGATATGAGTAATGATATCAACACCAGAGACGGGCTCTGATATGAGTAATGATATCAACACCAGAGACGGGCTCTGATATGAGTAATGATATCAACACCAGAGACGGGCTCTGATATGAGTAATGATATCAACACCAGAGACGGGCTCTGATAGGTGCACCTGATGTATGGAGCTTTAGAATCAGTGCCCTCCCTTGAGAGAGTTTCCTTTCCTCATGGTCAATAGTAGATTTAGCAGCCAGACAATAGACTGCATAAATAACCTCTAGTGGACAGGCCCCTACAGCTGCTTGCCTTATTTTCTATAGACTGCTACATATAAATATCCTGTAATATATTATACAGACGGTTCCTCACTATTCAATAGACTGGATTGCTAGTTTAACCTGTCTGTTACATACATTTCTGTTGAGACCGGAGGCAAATAAGCAGAGAAAATTGCTTGGAGAAATTTGGCTTACCTCCTTTGCGTTGCAAAACAGCACCCTGGCTTAATAACTGCTTTTTCTCTGGTAGGGAGAAATAACACAAATGTTTTTCTGTAGACTTTTCTGTTCTTTCTATGCAAATAAACCACTAACTCAGTTCAGGTCGAACCCGTTCAGAAAACTACCCTACCTCCTCACCTCACATACAGCGCATCAATCTATACACAATACTCCATAATGACAAAGCAAAAACGGTTTTTTTTTTATGTTTGCACAATAAAATATTCACTGAAGTATCACATTTACATAAGTATTCAGACCCTTTACTCAGTACTTTGTTGAAGCACCTTTGGCTGCGATTACAGCCTTGAGTCTTCTTGGTATGATGCTACAAGCTTGGCACACCTGTATTTGGGGAGTTTCTCCCATTCTTCTCTGCAGATCCTCTCAAGCTCTGTCAGGTTGGATGGGGAGCTATTTTCAGGTGTCTCCAGAGATGTTGGAGAGACCCTAAGCAAACCGCAAAGACAACGCAGGAGTGGCTTTGGGACAAGTCTCTGAATGTCCTTGAGTGGCCCAGCCTCTCTCCAACATCTCTATATATATATATATATATATATATATATATATATATAATGTTCTACTGTAGGTAGTGCTAGTCGGCTGTACCTGCGCCAAAACTCCTGCATTTATCATCCTATATCTTGTTCTTCATCTTTTTAAAAAGTGAGCCAACATGTTTTCAGCACTTCTATTTCCCTGACTGATCAAAACTTCCCTCATGGCTCTCTCTTTTCTCTCCGTGAGTAATATGTTTGGAACATCAAATGGCAATAAAATTGCAGTATCGATAAGAATCGCAAGAATCACACCTAACTATCGTGATAATATGGTATCGTGAGGTCCCTGGTATTTCCCAGCACTACTCTGGAGGTGTGCACACTCCTGGGCCTGCGGAAGAAGTTGTTTTTAGGGGATGAAGTTCAGATGTCTCAGCCCCCTCATCTTCTGGCAGTTTAATCTCATGATGAGCAGAGGAAAACAAAAACACTTTGATGATCCCCAGCCAGATAAAACCTAATTCTGCTGTTTGTCTGTGAGTTTCAATGCTTTAGTGTGCGTTTGCCAGTTGTCTAACCTTTCACACACTGCTCCCTAGGCTCTTTGGTATAGTCTGGAGGAAGAGCGAGCCCCAACATGGAGCACCAGGTGCTGGAGTACACCTGAATGCAGGGCAAATGGGACAAATGAAAATGCGCAATAGCAAGTGTGTAAAAAGTGTCTGCGCGTGTATGTGCATGAATAATAGCTCAATGGATCTTTTCAGTGCAGAGAATTAATGTGGCTTTCTGCCAGACAATAGCTAATGTCTTTGCCTCCGTTTATCTCATTTTCTCTCTCTCACTCTTCTCTCTCCCTTCTCTCTCTCTCCCCTCTCTCTCTCTCTCCCTTCTCTCTCTCCCTTCTCTCTCTCCCTTCTCTCTCTCCCTTCTCTCTCTCCCTTCTCTCTCTCTCCCTTCTCTCTCCCTTCTTTCTCTCTCTCTCCCTCCCTTCTTTCTCTCTCTCCTTTTCCCTCTCTCTCCATACAATGAAGGACCTCGTCATTAATCAGATCATATCATCGTTTTATCTTCTAATAGATGACTCATGTCTGGATCTGCTGAGAGTTGGAGCGAAAATATGTTACTTGATTACTATCTGTAGAATTGTGTGTACTATAGAACAGGCCCAGTTGTCACGCTAACATAGCCCAGATCACATGTTTTACATGTGACATGATAAGAGCCTACTGAAGGTGTGACATGATGAAGGAGATGAGGTTTGAACTATAGGGAATGAACAGCGTTAACCATGTTGTGATGTGAGGAATCTACTTTCCGCATCTCTCTCTCTCTCTCTCTCTCTCTCTCTCTCGTGCTGGCGAAGAGGCTCGTTCAGACAGAAGTGATAATTAGCTCCCTGTCACTCATTAACACGTTGCCATTGGCTTTGAGGTCACTGTAGCACATCAACCACCAGTGCCACTGCTCTCTGGGTAAATGGGTAGCAGAACCACACATATCCATGTGAAAGGCGTAACATTCCTCACCAAGGCTTTATAGGAGTAGCATGCAGATGAGGGAAAAACAGGGTCAGCTCTTTTGTTGTTTAGCAATAGAAATGACCTCAGATGCTGTCAGAGAGAGTGAGGGGATGTGAGAGAACCTCAAGTGCCAGGGTCAGTGTGTGTATGTCCATCATGAAGATCACACTTGTAGAAATCCATAATTGTAAGCATTTGGCAATGGGCACTAAACATAGAAACTGCAGACACACCTTGAAGCTGTGAGAGGTGGAGAAAAAAACTGTGCAGTGCTCTGGGAACGACAGAGAGAGACAGCGGAAGAGAGAGAGAGAAAGAGGGAGGATGTTTCTGTTTGTGAGGTATGATTCACGAAGCAGGAAGAACCACTTGAGTTGGACTGTTTTTCTCTCTAACTGGCTTTAGCCTAGCCTCGTATGAATTATCCTGAACCATCCGCTAGTGAAACAGAATGTAAGCTTGCGAGATCAGGATGGTTTGTACGAGGCTAGCTATAACCTCTC
Organism: Salmo salar; assembly: GCF_965601325.2. Classification (NCBI taxonomy): domain Eukaryota; kingdom Metazoa; phylum Chordata; class Actinopteri; order Salmoniformes; family Salmonidae; genus Salmo; species Salmo salar. The sequence continues at coordinate 24,792,828 of NC_138303.1, read as the reverse complement.
CACTGCTCTGAAGACACTCATAACCCTGAAAAAATGTCGCCTTTAGCCAATGTGTGATTTGGTTTTGTGTATTAGAGGGCCCACTCTATGTATTGGCCACGCATGCGTATCAGGGGCCCCCTCTGCAAATAAGCAGATTACTGCTAACATGCGCTAATTGAGTGACTGTCAGTGACTGACATAACAAGTGGAAAGCTGCTGATGCACTACCAAATTCTGAGGGCCCTAGTGGCTGTGGGGCCCTACGCACAACGCATAGTCTGCGTATAGGTGCACTGAAACACTGAGCAGTCTTCAGGGAGCGGAGGCCCTGCAGAGGCATGCAGGTTCAAGTCACTGCTTATTATCAACTGCTGTGTGACTGACTGCCTGTCTGAGTAACCAGTACAGGCCCTCTCTGTCTCATTATATAACACTACTACCTCTCTCTGTGTGTGTGTGTGTGTGTGTGTTAAATACAGTATTTAACTAGTTTAAACCTGGTTGTCAGTATTTTTGTTTCCATAATCAATCTAGACCTAGTTGAAGCAATGTTTATCTTCAAATCTCTCTCTCACGCTGTTGCTGGTCCAAAGGTCTTGGTGCCTATTGTACCTTCTCTCTCACGTTTCTGCGCTGTACTGCGGGTGGCGGTGGTGGCCTGATGGGTGTGTTGGGCCCTGCCAGCGTGGTATTTCCCTGTGAGCGTACCCAAAGGTGTCTTATCGGATACAGCCAGGGTGTGTACCTTACGTTTAGCTATCAGAATCTGGCATAGAGATACTGTCATAGTGAACAGTCCTGGGTTTGTTGTTAAGCGCATTTCGCAATTTCTGTGTTATTTTTCTGCAGTACAGCAATGTGTTTGTGTTGTGTGTGCTGTCTGACCAGTCTCTAGGTCAATATGCTACTCACATCCATCCAGTCCCTGTGGAGACTGCAATGTAGGTGCCAGAAAACACTTAGATCTTCCTTCCGTCTCTCTATATCTCTCTATCTATCTATAACATTTTAATCTCTTTCCCCTTGCTAGCTTCCTTTGATGTCAATATTTTATTTGATTAATTCACTTTTTCCAGATCTGTGTTCTCTTTCTTGCTTTTTGTACTCTTTCTCTCTTGTTCTATTTCCCCTTGTTGTTTATCTGTCTGTCTGTCTCTTCACCAGTATTGTTCAGGGACAGTACATGGTCAGTACAATCACCATGGGTCAGTGAGTTCCAAAGGCTTACAGCATAGCCAAGGTTAGCCGTCTGACCTCTGGGGCACCATGAGAGTTATTTAAGATACTCCTCAAATAGGCAGGGTATCTAGTGTCCTGACTTTAGGGGGAAGATGGTTCCATCATTGGGTGCCAGCACAGAGAAGAGCATTGACTTAGCTGAGCGCGAGCTGGTAGGGAGGGGTGGAAGGGCCAAGAGACCAGAGGTGGTGGAACGGAGTGCTCAGGTTGGGATGTAGGGTTTGAGTATAGCCTGAAGGTAAGGAGGTGCAGTTCCTCTTGCTGCTCTGTAGGTAAGCACCATGGTCTGGAAGATGATGCGAGCTTCGACTGGAAGACAGTGGAGAGTGCGGAGGAGCAGGGTGACATGGGAGAATTTAGGAAGGTTGAACATCCGGTGGGCTGCGGTATTCTGGATAAGGTGCAGGGGTTTGATGGCACAAGCGGGGAGCCCAGCCAACAGAGAGTTGCGGTAGTCTAGACGGGAGATGACAAGTGCCTGGATCAGGATCAAATCAAATTTTATTTGTCACTTACACATGGTTAGCAGATGTTAATGCGAGTGTAGCGAAATGCTTGTGCTTCTAGTTCCGACCGTGCAGTAATATCTAACAAGTAATCTAACAATTTCACAACAACTACCTTATACACACAAGTGTAAAGGAATGAATACGAATATGTACATAAAAATATATGAATGAGTGATGGCCGAACGGCATAAGCAAGATGCAGTAGATGGTATAGCGTACTGTATATACATATGAGATGAGTAATGTAGGCTATGTAAACATTATATAAAGTGGCATTGTTTAAAGTGGCTAGAGTTGAGTCAGTATGTTGAGAGCAGCCACTCAATGTTAGTGATGGCTGTTTAACAGTCTGATGGCCTTGAGATTGAAGCTGTTTTTCAGTCTCTCGGTCCCAGCTTTGATGCACCTGTACTGACTTCACCTTCTGGATGATAGCGGGGTGAACAGGCAGTGGTTCGGGTGGTTGTTGTCCTTGATGATCTTTTTGGCCTTCCTGTGACATCGGGTGTTGTAGGTGTCCTGGAGGGCAGGTAGTTTGCACCCGGTGATGCGTTGTGCAGACAACACTACCCTCTGGAGAGCCTTACGGTTATGGGCGGAGCAGCTGCCGTACCAGGCGGTGATACAGCCCGACAGGATGCTCTCGATTGTGCATCTGTAAAAGTTTGTGTTTTTGGTGACAAGCCACATTTCTTCAGCCTCCTGAGGTTGAAGAGGCGCTGCTGCGCCTTCTTCACCATGCTGTTTGTGTGGGTGGACCATTTCAGTTTGTCTGTGATGTGTACGCCGAGGAACTTGAAACTTTCCACCCTCTCCACTACTGTCCCGTCGATGTGGATAGGGGGCTGCTCCCTCTGCTGTTTCCTGAAGTCCATGATCATCTCCTTTGTTTTGTTGACATTGAGTGTGAGGTTATTTTCCTGACACCACACTCCGAGGGCCCTCACCTCCTCCCTGTAGGCTGTCTCGTCGTTGTTTGTAATCAAGCCTACCACTGTAGTGTCGTCTGCAAACTTGATGATTGAGTTGGAGTCGTGCATGGCTACGCAGTCGTGGGTGAACAGGGAGTACAGGAGAGGGCTGAGAACGCACCCTTGTGGGGACCCAGTGTTGAGGATCAACGAGGTGGAGATGTTGTTACCTACCCTCACCACCTGGGGGCGGCCCGTCAGGAAGTCCAGGACCCAGTTGCACAGGGCGGGGTCGAGACCCAGGGTCTCGAGCTTAATGACGAGTTTGGAAGGTACTATGGTGTTAAATGCTGAGCTGTAATCGATGAACAGCATTCTTACATAGGTATTCCTCTTGTCCAGATGGGTTAGGGCTGTGTGCAGTGTGATGGCAATTGCGTCGTCAGTGGACCTATTGGGGCGGTAAGCAAATTGGAGTGGGTCTAGGGTGTCAGGTAGGGTGGAGGTGATATGGTCCTTGACTAGCCTCTCAAAGCACTTCATGATGACGGAAGTGAGTGCTACAGGGCGGTAGTCATTTAGCTCAGTTACCTTAGCTTTCTTGGGAACAGGAACAATGGTGGCCCTCTTGAAGCATGTGGGGACAGCAGACTGGGATAAATATTGATTGAATATGTCCGTAAACACACCAGCCAGCTGGTCTGCGCATGCTCTGAGGACGCGGCCGGGGATGCCGTCTGGGCCTGCAGCCTTGCGAGGTTTAACATGTTTAAATGTTATACTCACGTTGGCTGCAGTGGAGGAGAGCCCGCATGTTTTGGTTGCGGGCCGTGTCAGTGGCACTGTATTGTCCTCAAAGCGAGCAAAGAAGTTGTTTAGTCTGTCTGGGAGCTAGACATCGTGGTCCGCGACGGGGCTGGTTTTTCTTTTGTAGTCCGTGATTGACTGTAGACCCTGCCACATACCTCTCGTGTCTGAGCCATTAAATTGCGACTCCACTTTGTCTCTATACTGAAGCTTAGCTTGTTTGATTGCCTTGCGGAGGGAATAGCTCCATTGTTTGTATTTGGTCATGTTTCCGGTCACCTTGCCCTGATTAAAAGCAGTGGTTTGCGCTTTCAGTTTTGCGTGAATGTTGCCATCAATCCACGGTTTCTGGTTGGGGAATGTTTTAATAGACGCTGTGGGTACAACATCACCGATGCACTTGCTAATAAACTCGCTCACCGAATCAGCGTATTCATCAGTGTTGTTGTTCGACGTTATGTGGAACATATCCCAGTCCACGTGATCGAAGTAATCTTGAAGCGTGGAATCCGATTGGTCGGACCAGCGTTGAACAGACCTGAGCGCGGGTGCATCCTGTTTTAGTCTCTGTCTAGAGGCAGGGAGCAACAAAATGGAGTCGTGGTCAGCTTTTCTGAAAGGAGGGTGGGGGAGGGCCTTATATGCATTGCGGAAGTTAGAATAACAATGATCCAGGGTTTTGCCAGCCCGGGTTGTGCAAACGATATGCTGATAGAATTTAGGCAGCCTTGTTTTCAGATTAGCCTTGTTAAAATCCCCGGCTACAATAAATGCAGCCTCAGGATATGTGGTTTCCAGTTTACATAGAGTCGAATGAAGAGTAGGGTACTAGGGAGGGCAGGAGTCTGCACTGCTTCCTGTGTGAGGAAAGGTCGTACTCCACAGACGTTGTAGAGCAGTGTTTCTCAAACTTGGTCCTCGGGACCCCAAGGGGTGCACATTTAGTTTTTTACCCTAGCACTAAACAGCTGATTCAAATAATTAAATCAGCTGTTTAGTGCTAGGGCAAAAAACTAAATGTGCACCCCTTGGGATCCAGAGGACTGAGTTTGAGAAACACTGTTTTAGAGCGTGAACCTGCAGGAGCAACTCACTGCTTTGATGTTTGCAGAGAACGACAGGGGTTGTCATTCAGGGCCATTTTGTTGTTGTATGTTTGTTTGTGATGGAAGATGGAGGGGATAGCAGTGTGGGGTTAAACAGGAGTTTAAGGATCATCACAAGGTCAGAGATTGGAGAAGCTGATCCACACCTGAATAGCATTGATCCGGATAGTGTGGGCTCCAACAGGGTTTGGCCCTGAGGCAATGTTTGTTAAAAAAACTGGCATCGATTAGTTCACCACAGGCCTTTCTCAGTGGACTGCAGCAGTGCATACACATGTAGAGAGAGAACAGATAAGAGGCTTAACTTAGTCTTCTGCTAGTTTGATCTTCTGCTTCTGAAGGTCTTGCTGTATCTCTGGAGGATCTCTCCCTTCTTCCACCCGCAGTGTTGGCCCTGATCAACCCCCTCTAACAAGAAGCCTGCTTCTCTCCCATTGGAACATGAGGGAAAAAATAGAATATCTCAGACAGCTGGAGTTTAGTTTGACACTCCAGGCTCTGCTTCTTAAAGGTTTAAAATATTGATTTGTTTAAACCTGTTAGAGAGCATGAAGAGCAACGCGTTCCCTTTCTACTCTGCTCTAAAGTTACAGGTTTAGAGGAAGTGGTGGTGTGTTTGTGAGTGGGAGGGATGAGTGGATGATGGTTGTTGGAGTAGAAGAACAAGGTTGAACTATTTGACCCTGCCCTCCCTAGTACCCTACTCTAACCTGCTCTAACCTGCCCTCCCTAGTACCCTGCTCTAACCTGCCCTCCCTAGTACCCTGCTCTAACCTGCCCTCCCTAGTACCCTGCTCTAACCTGCCCTCCCTAGTACCCTGCTCTAACCTGCCCTCCCTAGTACCCTGCTCTAACCTGCCCTCCCTAGTACCCTACTCTAACCTGCCCTCCCTAGTACCCTGCTCTAACCTGCTCTAACCTGCCCTCCCTAGTACCCTGCTCTAACCTGCCCTCCCTAGTACCCTGCTCTAACCTGCCCTCCCTAGTACCCTACTCTAACCTGCTCTAACCTGCCCTCCCTAGTACCCTGCTCTAACCTGCCCTCCATAGTACCCTGCTCTAACCTGCCCTCCATAGTACCCTGCTCTAACCTGCCCTCCCTAGTACCCTGCTCTAACCTGCCCTCCCTAGTACCCTACTCTAACCTGCCCTCCCTAGTACCCTACTCTAACCTGCTCTAACCTGCCCTCCCTAGTACCCTGCTCTAACCTGCCCTCCCTAGTACCCTACTCTAACCTGCCCTCCCTAGTACCCTACTCTAACCTGCCCTCCCTAGTACCCTGCTCTAACCTGCCCTCCCTAGTACCCTGCTCTAACCTGCCCTCCCTAGTACACTACTCTAACCTGCCCTCCCTAGTACCCTACTCTAACCTGCTCTAACCTGCCCTCCCTAGTACCCTGCTCTAACCTGCCCTCCCTAGTACCCTGCTCTAACCTGCCCTCCCTAGTACCCTGCTCTAACCTGCCCTCCCTAGTACCCTGCTCTAACCTGCCCTCCCTAGTACCCTGCTCTAACCTGCTCTAACCTGCCCTCCCTAGTACCCTGCTCTAACCTGCCCTCCCTAGTACCCTGCTCTAACCTGCCCTCCCTAGTACCCTGCTCTAACCTGCCCTCCCTAGTACCCTACTCTAACCTGCCCTCCCTAGTACCCTGCTCTAACCTGCTCTAACCTGCCCTCCCTAGTACCCTGCTCTAACCTGCCCTCCCTAGTAACCTGCTCTAACCTGCCCTCCCTAGTACCCTGCTCTAACCTGCCCTCCCTAGTACCCCGCTCTAACCTGCCCTCCCTAGTACCCCGCTCTAACCTGCCCTCCCTAGTACCCCGCTCTAACCTGCCCTCCCTAGTACCCCGCTCTAACCTGCCCTCCCTAGTACCCTGCTCTAACCTGCCCTCCATAGTACCCTGCTCTAACCTGCCCTCCCTAGTACCCTGCTCTAACCTGCCCTCCCTAGTACCCTACTCTAACCTGCCCTCCCTAGTACCCTACTCTAACCTGCTCTCCCTAGTACCCTACTCTAACCTGCCCTCCCTAGTACCCTGCTCTAACCTGCCCTCCCTAGTACCCTGCTCTAACCTGCCCTCCCTAGTACCCTGCTCTAACCTGCCCTCCCTAGTACCCTGCTCTAACCTGCCCTCCCTAGTACCCTGCTCTAACCTGCCCTCCCTAGTACCCTACTCTAACCTGCCCTCCCTAGTACCCTGCTCTAACCTGCTCTAACCTGCCCTCCCTAGTACCCTGCTCTAACCTGCCCTCCCTAGTACCCTGCTCTAACCTGCCCTCCCTAGTACCCTACTCTAACCTGCTCTAACCTGCCCTCCCTAGTACCCTGCTCTAACCTGCCCTCCATAGTACCCTGCTCTAACCTGCCCTCCCTAGTACCCTGCTCTAACCTGCCCTCCCTAGTACCCTGCTCTAACCTGCCCTCCCTAGTACCCTACTCTAACCTGCCCTCCCTAGTACCCTACTCTAACCTGCTCTAACCTGCCCTCCCTAGTACCCTACTCTAACCTGCCCTCCCTAGTACCCTACTCTAACCTGCTCTAACCTGCCCTCCCTAGTACCCTACTCTAACCTGCTCTAACCTGCCCTCCATAGTACCCTGCTCTAACCTGCCCTCCCTAGTACCCTGCTCTAACCTACCCTCCCTAGTACCCTACTCTAACCTTCCCTCCCTAGTACCCTACTCTAACCTGCCCTCCCTAGTACCCTGCTCTAACCTGCCCTCCCTAGTACCCTGCTCTAACCTGCCCTCCCTAGTACCCTACTCTAACCTGCCCTCCCTAGTACCCTACTCTAACCTGCTCTAACCTGCCCTCCCTAGTACCCTGCTCTAACCTGCCCTCCCTAGTACCCTGCTCTAACCTGCCCTCCCTAGTACCCAGCTCTAACCTGCCCTCCCTAGTACCCTGCTCTAACCTGCCCTCCCTAGTACCCTGCTCTAACCTGCCCTCCCTAGTACCCTGCTCTAACCTGCCCTCCCTAGTACCCTGCTCTAACCTGCCCTCCCTAGTACCCTGCTCTAACCTGCCCTCCCTAGTACCCTACTCTAACCTGCTCTAACCTGCCCTCCCTAGTACCCTGCTCTAACCTGCCCTCCCTAGTACCCTGCTCTAACCTGCCCTCCCTAGTACCCTGCTCTAACCTGCCCTCCCTAGTACCCTGCTCTAACCTGCCCTCCCTAGTACCCTACTCTAACCTGCTCTAACCTGCCCTCCCTAGTACCCAGCTCTAACCTGCCCTCCCTAGTACCCTGCTCTAACCTGCCCTCCCTAGTACCCTGCTCTAACCTGCCCTCCCTAGTACCCTGCTCTAACCTGCCCTCCCTAGTACCCTGCTCAATCCTGCTCTAACCTGCCCTCCCTAGTACCCTGCTCTAACCTGCCCTCCCTAGTACCCTACTCTAACCTGCCCTCCCTAGTACCCTACTCTAACCTGCTCTAACCTGCCCTCCCTAGTACCCTGCTCAATCCTGCTCTAACCTGCCCTCCCTAGTACCCTGCTCTAACCTGCCCTCCCTAGTACCCTGCTCTAACCTGCCCTCTCTAGTACCCTGCTCTAACCTGCCCTCCCTAGTACCCTGCTCTAACCTGCCCTCCCTAGTACCCTGCTCTAACCTGCCCTCCTTAGTACCCTGCTCTAACCTGCCCTCCCTAGTACCCTGCTCTAACCTGCCCTCCCTAGTACACTGCTCTAACCTGCCCTCCCTAGTACCCCGCTCTAACCTGCCCTCCCTAGTACCCCGCTCTAACCTGCCCTCCCTAGTACCCCGCTCTAACCTGCCCTCCCTAGTACCCCGCTCTAACCTGCCCTCCCTAGTACCCCGCTCTAACCTGCCCTCCCTAGTACCCCGCTCTAACCTGCCCTCCCTAGTACCCCGCTCTAACCTGCCCTCCCTAGTACCCCGCTCTAACCTGCCCTCCCTAGTACCCCGCTCTAACCTGCCCTCCCTAGTACCCCGCTCTAACCTGCCCTCCCTAGTACCCCGCTCTAACCTGCCCTCCCTAGTACCCTGCTCTAACCTGCCCTCCCTAGTAACCTGCTCTAACCTGCCCTCCCTAGTACCCTGCTCTAACCTGCCCTCCCTAGTACCCTGCTCTAACCTGCCCTCCCTAGTACCCTACTCTAACCTGCCCTCCCTAGTACCCTACTCTAACCTGCCCTCCCTAGTACCCTACTCTAACCTGCTCTAACCTGCCCTCCCTAGTACCCCGCTCTAACCTGCCCTCCCTAGTACCCCGCTCTAACCTGCCCTCCCTAGTACCCCGCTCTAACCTGCCCTCCCTAGTACCCTGCTCTAACCTGCCCTCCCTAGTACCCTGCTCTAACCTGCCCTCCCTAGTACCCTGCTCTAACCTGCCCTCCCTAGTACCCTGCTCTAACCTGCCCTCCCTAGTACCCTGCTCTAACCTGCCCTCCCTAGTACCCTGCTCTAACCTGCCCTCCCTAGTACCCTGCTCTAACCTGCCCTCCCTAGTACCCTGCTCTAACCTGCCCTCCCTAGTACCCTGCTCTAACCTGCCCTCCCTAGTACCCTGCTCTAACCTGCCCTCCCTAGTACCCTACTCTAACCTGCCCTCCCTAGTACCCTGCTCTAACCTGCTCTAACCTGCCCTCCCTAGTACCCTGCTCTAACCTGCCCTCCCTAGTACCCTGCTCTAACCTGCCCTCCCTAGTACCCTGCTCTAACCTGCCCTCCCTAGTACCCTGCTCTAACCTGCCCTCCCTAGTACCCTGCTCTAACCTTCTCTCTGAGCTGATGTATAGCTTTAAATCAGGTGGTCTTTGGGCTTAAATAGTTAGTAGTCAGTCATCCTGACCAGGAACTGTGTCTAGGATCATAAATGATCTGACTAACAAAATAGTCTGTCCTAACTATTGAACAATGGAGGATTTGTTTGCTGATCTGTTGGCCAATCATATTCTCCAATTTCCTGGTTGTCATACTCAGTCCACATTTTTAGGAACCTGCTAGTTGATACCAAACACAGTCTGCACCAGATCTTTATTTCCAGTAACTAGAGTTTCAAGTTTGTGTGATTCATTAATTAGAAATCTTACTCACGAGAGTCCAAACAGAGATCATTAGCCGTACGAATCTCCTACCCTTTGAAGATTGGTCACAAGTTTCTCTCTCATATGACTAGTAATCATATCCCCTGTGATTCTGTCTGTTATAGAAAGGGATGGAACGAAAGAGAGAACAAGAGATGGTGAGAAAGAGAAGCAGACAGATGGAGAGGAAGGTTAGAGATGACACCACATCATCTGCTTCCTCAGAACATCACATGATGATGAAGCTAACTGTGATGATGTGCCTTGCGGACTGCCTGGGGCCCTATAGGGATCAGAACCCAGCAGGAAGTCTGGTTAGATCCATCCCATAATATATGTTAATGTGGAATCAGACCATGTACACTGCAGAGGGCCAAAGCTCCCTCTGCAGAATCTGACTGATTCTTTCTCTTAAGTGTCAGTTGTCACCTACCATACAGATCTTTGTGTGTTATCATGTATGCCCATTTTATTGGCCATATCACAATATGCTAATTCCCACTCACATCCTCTCACAGTTAACTAAAACATATGGCGCTGTACTGATGCATTTTTAGGCTGGGTGTCTGGGATGCCGCATTAAGATTTGGGATTGCGTGCGCACCTACCTCCCCACCCCCCCCCATAAAAGTAACCAAACGCGTAGGGGTTGAGATTAAGGGGCTTGGGTCAGCAGAATTTGGCTGGGTGCCCCCCGTTTGAAGCCTGCCTGCCTGCCCCCCCGTTCAGTGTCCCCCCCCAATCCCCACCACAAACACCTAGATTATAGTGATAGGATTCCCATACTTTCTGATTTGGTTAATCCCTACTTTTAATGACAATCTAATCAAAGAGGGTGGATGAGGTTTGGGTGGAGAGGGGGGCTAGATTTGGGGCACACTGTATGGTAGAACTCATAGCGTGTGGATACAGTATGTAGACGGACTATAAGTGTGGTCATTTATCATCTATTATGGTAGCCCAAGGTCTATGAGCTCAGTGTTGAGTCTGTGTGGACACCTAACGCAGTGCTGGCCTTCAGAGGGACATGTAGGGACATGTTCATAAGAGACCTCCAGTTCCATGAGTCCTGTGTTTACATTGTTCTAAACCATAAGCCTCTCCAGGCCTGTGGGTATGTGTGCTAGCTAAGGTGTAGGTGGCCTGAGGTCCTTCACTTCTTGTTCCATGCTACAGCCAGAACCAGTCCACCATTCTAGAGCCATTCCAGGCTTCCACTGAAAGCATACCGTTGTTCTCAACCAAAATGTTTATCTGATCAACGATGCCATCTACTTTCCTACTTTCCTTTCCTATCGCTCCCAACCACAGAAATGTCAACACGTGAGATGTTCATCATGCACTAGACATGATGTCATTGTAATGTCTGGCTGTAACCGCTGAACTAGTTCTACACAGGGTTTTTTCGTCTGTAACTAGGTCATTTTCATAATTGTAATTTTAAAGTGCAGATTTCATTTTTTCTCTATAGGAAGGAATTACTGGGATTATTACAGAACGCAGTAAAACTAGAAAATCCATCCACAGTCACGTGCGTGTGTGTACTGTAGAGTGTGTGTACTGTAGAGTGTGTGTACTGTAGAGTGAATGTGTAGAGTGTGTATGTGTACTGTAGAGTGTGTGTACTGTTGAGTGAATGTGTAGAGTGTGTGTGTACTGTAGAGTCAAATGTCTGATTGCCTCAGGTGAATCCAGACATGGGGGGGGGGGAGGGGGGGGAGGGGGGGAGACCGTCACCCACCCCAAGCCAATAGAATCAGTGAAACAAAAACAGACTAGTGAATACAAGCCGTCACACTCTACACTCCGCAGGTTGACGTTTATTGGGATTAATCTTGTCCTGGAGGCAGAGCTGAAGGAGTTCCACTAGATGGCCCATATACAAAGTCCAAATTATATATCGTAATTTTTTTTTAAGGTTAGCAGTGTGGTTAAGGTTAGTTTTAGGTTTAAAATCAGATTTTCTGACTTTGTGGCTATGCCAGCTAGTAACTACCCTGAAGAGCTACCTCCAGTACATGAGTCATCTCAATAATTGCCAACCTGCTAACACTCCAGCCTTGTGTCCCTGAGGTAGTAGTCAGCTTCCCTTTCTAAACTCCATCTGCTACTTTCAATCTGGTGAATTTGGATGATTTCCTCATTTGATCTGCCTGTACTCCTAAATGACCTTAAGAGCATTAGACTAAATTCTAGAATCAGAGAGGGATGATGATATTTGTCCAGGTTTCCTACAGCCTAAATCTGTTTTATTAGAACTGCCTTCTTCTAAGTCTCTAATGAGCATGTGCAGCGGGGAGGAAGGGTGTAGGGAGAGCAGTGAGGTCGGTAGGGGCAGGAGAGGAGAATGATGGAGGGATAGAGGTGGGACAGGGGGATGACGGCATCCAGATGTAAACTGCTATGACTGAGTGGTTCTCTCTCCAGGGTAGACTATTTTAGGAGGTAGGGTTATTGGTGCAACACTTCTCTCTCCTCTGTTCTGTCCCCAGCTGAACCTCAGCTGTAAAAGTAGGCTCATTTTGAAATGGCAGAAATTCCAAATGGGAAAAATAGCTAATTCACCAAACCCTAACCTCTCTCTCTCCAGGCGTTTGGGCAAGTCTACTCCAACCATAAGAAGGTGGCTGCAGACGGGGAAAGCAGGGAGGAGTCTCTGATCCAGGAGGCGGTGTGTAAGGAGGCCTATTACGAGCAGCGGGTCCTGGAGCTGCAGACGGAGCTTCGCCAAGCCCGTAATGTCCTCACCAACACCCAGTCAGAGAACGAACGCCTGGCCTCCATCACCCAGGAGATGAGAGAGGTGAGACGAGAAGAAGAGGGAGAAAGAATACTCAGTTGCCACATTCTACTGTAGATACAAGTTTGCATACAGACTAATATACCTTTTTTCCACTAATTGGTCTTTTGACCAATCACATCAGATCTTTTCACATCAGATCTTTTTCAGAGCTGATCTGATTGGTCAAAAGACCAATTAGTGAAAAAAAGATCAGAATTGCACTGCCTGTCTAAATGCAGTTTATGTAATCATATTGGATCTAGATTTTAGTTAACCATCACTAACCATGACTGGGTTAGTTTGTTGGACCATTCGTGATTGGATTTGATAATAGGTATAGACTGGGTATATGAGATCAAATCAAAATCAAATCAAATTTATTTATATAGCCCTTCGTACATCAGCTGATATCTCAAAGTGCTGTACAGAAACCCAGCCTAAAACCCCAAACAGCAAGCAATGCATGTGAAAGAAGCACGGTGGCTAGGAAAAACTCCCTAGGAAAAACTCCCTAGAAAGGCCAAAAACCTAGGAAGAAACCTAGAGAGGAACCAGGCTATGAGGGGTGGCCAGTCCTCTTCTGGCTGTGCAGGGTGGATATTATAACAGAACATGGTCAAGATGTTAAAATGTTCATAAATGACCAGCATGGTCAAATAATAATAATCATAGTAGTTGTCGAGGGTGCAACAAGCACGTCCGGTGAACAGGTCAGGGTTCCATAGCCGCAGGCAGAACAGTTGAAACTGGAGCAGCAGCACGGCCAGGTGGACTGGGGACAGCAAGGAGTCATCATACCAGGTAGTCCTGAGGCATGGTCCTAGGGCTCAGGTCCTCCGAGAGAAAGACAGAAAGAGAGAAAGAGAGAATTAGAGAGAGCATATTTAAATTCACACAGGACACCGGATAAGACAAGAGAAATACTCCAGATGTAACAGATCAGATCCTTACGTAGACTACAATATGTGCATGAATGCAATCAAAATTACACTTGCACATGCTCAACTACACAATCACTGGCACACACACACTCTTTCACCTTCACAAATAAAATCAGAGTTAATTTGTCACGTGCACAGGATACAGCAAGTGTAAACAGTGCAGTTAAATGCTTGCTTGCAAGCTCGTCAAGCTGTTCAATTTCTTCCTCAACAATGCAGTTCTATTGTCATATAAAACAAATGCACAACGGAAAAAAATAAATACACAAGAATATACAAAACATTATGAGCACCTGCTCTTTACATGACATAGACTGATCAGGTGAATCCAGGTGAAAGCTAGCTAGCTAAACAATGAACTGGCCCCAGCTAGAAATGAGGAATAAGCCCAGAAGCAGCCCTCTTCCAGGGGGCCAGAACTGATTGAATCGGCCCGGAATCAAAATGAATGATGGCCCAGAATTGGCCCGTCTACCAGAATTCAGACGATTTTGACTGGTATCATACCAGAAGCAGCCCGATGCAAATTTAAATAAATGTATACAAAATTACCCGATTTAGTAATTTTAAATATTACTATTATACATTTTAAACATACAAATTATACCCATCCACAAAATAAAAACATTTTGTGTCGGAAGAAACACCATGCTGGTGACCGTTTCAGCATGCACGCGCCTGGCCCGCCACAGGAGTCGCTACAGCACGATGGGACAAGTACATCCCGACCGGCCAAACCCTCCCCTAACTCATGTGCGTTGCCTCATGGGTCTCCTGGGTGCGGCTGGCACGGGTCTCGAAACAGCATCTGCAGCAACATGCAGTGTCTTAGACCGCTGCGCCACTCAGGAGGCTCCATCCACAATATTTTTAATGCTTATCAATTGCCTTGCACAAAGTATCAAAATACTAAAATACTACACAGGACACTTAAAGAATTTCATTTAAATGTTGATTGTATTTTTTGTTCACAGAAACAATGAGAAAATATGGGAAAATAAATAATGAAATGCTAATTATATAAAGCAGCCCATGTAATCATCTGCCAGAGAGTAGCCCCAATTGGTTCGAGACCCGAGTAATATATTTGGGCCAGATAACTATCACCGGAATCGGCCCGAGCTCAATCCCCACATCCTAGCCATTAGTCATACTGCCGAAGGCGGCCCAGACTCGGGCCACATGACGTCGGCTGAGTCTGACTCTCAGCCGAGTGCCCCGACTCTCAGCCGGAATCGGCCCAGATCCACTGTGCTAGCTGGGGCCTAACCCCAACTCATACTACTACCAATACAAACATTGTCATAGCTGTAGTATGAGGACTGTCAACACATACGGAACCGCTCATGTTATAGACAGAAGCGTGCTACATGGCAGACCAATCCAAACTCATCTCCCGGGATTTCTGCCCATCCATTATCTCAGCCAATCATGGCTAGCGGGAAGGTTCCTGTCTTTTTGCATGGATAAACCAACTAGGCTTGTAATTTAACAATGGTATACAAGTTTGTTATTAAGGCACATTAAATTTCACATGTTCCAGAAGGCATTTCTGCCAAAAAATGTATGCTTACGTTCAAATGCCTCTCCTGTGAAGTAGCGACGTGTGACATACGCCTAGTTTCCGGAAACAAGTCACATGTGTAGTAAATGAAATACTGCAGTAGCTGTTTTCAAGGTATTTCTGTCATTTCTTTTCATAGCTGGTGAAATAATCACACAAAGTCAAAGGGAATCCTACATAGCCTATCCCACCTTGCGCTGCAACACTGCCTGGTTGGGGGCTGTACGCACCTGAAGAGCTGAGTGAAATATTTATTTTTAGAAACACTGTGCACAGGCATAAAAGTTGGTTTAATTTACTTACATTGTTAGTAGGTTACATTGTTGGTAGGTTACATTGTTTTGTTCACAAGCTAGGTTGTTTGTCAATGTTTGAGTTTCAACTGCTAGGGAAGAGAAGACTATGCTTCTACTAGTCAGACTCAATCTCACAGGCACAAACATGACTGGAGCCGCATTACCACAGGAAAACATATTTTGGCCGGTAAAAAATCTGAGTGGTTAGTACATTTTTAAATCTACCTGCCACAGTGGCTGGAGCACCAAAAATATAATTTTAGGCCCTGATCATTATCAGTAGTGATAAATGAGAGGGATACTGGTGGCAGTTGTGTAATCAGGGTTAAAGTGAGTGAGCAGCAGGATACATATAATAAATATCAGCAGATACACATACCCATACTAGCATTGAAATGTTCCCAATTATCCAAACTTGCCGTCACTTGCACAATGTAGTGTACACACCTATAAATATTTGCTATACATCCAGATACTGTTTACTGTGGCTACTACACCACAGTTTCAGACTTGCCTGACTGCAGTGCTACCGATAGAACTTCGCTTGGCGTGTCCAGGCAGGACTAATCACACCCTGATGGTTTCAGCCCCTGTGGTGAACTGGCACAGATCAGGCTGATTTAACTAGCGCCATCATGGCTGTCGTAGTGATGTGGTCCTGTGACTGCAACCCTGGGGACCTGGGCAGGTCTGAAATGACAGAGGGAGAGAGCAGGGAGTGCTCTGCTGGGGAGTGCTCTGCTGTGGTGTGATGGAGGGAAAGGTTAACAACCGCTGCTGGTGAAAGGCAAATCATACTTGTGTATAACTTTTTGCCTCAAGGGAAATATATCAGACATTGGCTATAGTATATCTACTGTGGTTACAGGTTATTTGTTGCTTTAGTAATGGGTGAAACTCAAGGCATTTATGCTGCTGCACTGGGACTCATTACACAGGGTACAGGCACTAGGTCCTGAGACTGGCAGCACGTGCCCATCACCCTGCCCTGGCGTCAGTGGCGTGCCTCTCCTCTCACATCAGATCTGGCATCCCTCCCTTGCCTGAGAGCGCCAGCCGTGCCATCCGCCTGCCCTCTGGTCTGCGGAGGGACAGATAAGAGCCAATTATCAAGGAATGTGTATACAGCGTGTGTGGGTGTGTGTGTGCACATGCGTGGATTTGCCTGTGTGTACTGTGTGTGTGTCAAGGATGAGCCAGCGATGAAGAGATTGAAATAATAAGAGGGGCAGGCAGGTTGAAAGGGGGCCCAGCCCCCCTCGGCGAGGTGGGGACCTCTGTCTGACACAAAGAGAGGGAGACCGAAAGAGAGGGAGAGAAAGAAAGAGGGACCTTGAGATTGATCTGAAGGGTTGTGTTCCCTTGGCAGGAGGGATGAAGGGTAGAATAATGAGGAGCGATTTCTGAATCACTGGCTGTTGAGGAGGGACAGGAGAGGGCCAGAGTGTAGCCCTACTGCAATCTAGGAGGGCACAACTTATCCAGAATGCTGCAGCCCACCTGGTTTTCAACCTTCCCAAGTTCTCCCATGTCACCCCGCTCCTCCGCACACTCCACTGGTTTCCAGTCGAAGCTTGCATCCACTACAAGACCATGGTGCTTTCCTACGGAACAGCGAGAGTAACTGTCCCTTTCTACCTTCAGGCTATACTCAAACCCTACACCCCAACCTGAGCACTGCGTTCCACCACCTCTGGTCTCTTGGCCCTTCCACGCCTATGGGAGGGCAGCTCAGCTCCCGCTCAGCCCAGTCCAAGCTTTTCTCTGTCCTGGGCACCCCAATGGTGGAACCAGCTTCCCCCTGAAGCTAGGACAGCAGAGTCCCTGCCATCTTCCGAAAGCACCTGAAACGCTCAAAGAGTATCTTAAATAATCTCTACTTTATTGAGGAAAAGTGTACTTATTATGCCTGAGACCCTAGTTGTCCTACCTAGCTATCTTAAGATGAATGCACTAACTGTCAGTCACTCTAGATAAGAGTGTTTGCTAAATGACTCAAATGCAAATGTAAAATGGGCAGGGTGTAGCCCTAGTGCAGTACAAGAGGGGAAGATACAATAGTACATGCTTAGTAAGGTTATTATAGTTTTGTGTTTTCCATGAATGGCTTTCTACCCCTCCCCACCACGCCTAAAACTGATCCTGTCTCTGTCTCCTGTCCTATTTTTGTAGTTTCTCAAAGTCCTATTTTGTCAACATAAAATCAGAAAGCGTGCAATGAGTTCCCATCACTCTCTCTCTCTCTCTCTCTCTCTCTCAATTCAATTCATATTTTTTTTACATTGCCAAAGCAAGTGCAATAGATGATAAACAAAAGTGAAATAAACAATCAGAAATGAAGAATAAACATTACACTCACAAAAAGTTTCAAAGGAATAGAATATCATTTTATGGCTATGTACAGTGTTGTAACGATGTGCAAATAGTTAAAGTACAAAAGGGAAAATAGATAAACATTAATATGGGTTGTATTTACAATGGTGTTCGTTCTTCACTGGTTGCCTTATTCTTGTGGCAACAGGTCACAATCTTGCTGCTGTGATGGCACACTGTGGTATTTCACCTAATATACAGTTGAAGTCAGATGTTTACATAAACCTTAGCCAAATACATGTAAACTCAGTTTTTCACAATTCCTGACATTTAATCCTCGAAACAATTCCCTATCTTAGGTCAGTTAGGATCACCAGTTATTTTAAGAATGTAAAATGTCAGAATAATAGTAGAGAATTATTTATTTCAGCTTTAATTTCTTTCATCACATTCCCAATGGGTCAGAAGTTTACATACACTGAATTAGTATTTGGTAGCATTGCCTTTAAATTCGCCTTTAAATTCCCACAATAAATTGGGTGAATTTTGGCCCATTCCTCCTGACAGTGCTGGTGTAACTGAGTCAGGTTTGTAGGCCTCCTTGCTTGCACACGCTTTTTCAGTTCTGCCCACAAATTTTCTATAGGATTGCAGTCATGGCTTTGTGATGGCCACTCCAATACCTTGACTTTGTTGTCCTTAAGCCATTTTGCCACAACTTTGGAAGTATGCTTGGGGTCATTGTCCATTTGGAAGACCCATTTGCGACCAAGCTTTAACTTCCTGACTGATGTCCTTGACATGTTGCTTCAATATATCCACATAATTTTCCTCCTCATGATGCCGTCTATTTTCTGAAGTGCACCAGTCCCTCCTGCAGCAAAGCACCCCCACAACATGATGCTGCCACCCCCGTGTTTCACGGATGGGATGGTGTTCTTCGGCTTGCAAGCCTCCCCACTTTCCTCCAAACATACCTATGGTCATTATGGCAGAACAGTTCTATTTTTGTTTCATCAGACCAGAGGACATTTCTCCAAAAGTACGATCTTTGTCCCCATGTGCAGTTGCAAACCAAAGTCTGCCTTTTTTATGGTGGTTTTGGAGCAGTGGCTTCTTCCTCGCTGAGTGGCCTTTCAGGTTATGTCGATATAGGACTCGTTTTACTGTGGATATAAATACTTTTGCACCTGTTTCCTCCAGCATCTTCTCAAGGTCCTTTGCTGTTGTTCTGGGATTGATTTGCACTTTTCGCACCAAAGTACGTTAATCTCTAGGAGACAGAACGCGTCTCCTTCCTGAGCAGTGTGACGGCTTCGTGGTCCCATGGTGTTTATACTTGCGTACTATTGTTTGTACAGATGAACGTGGTACCTTCAGGCATTTTGATATCATGCAAAGAGGCACTGAGCTGGAAGGTAGGCCTTGAAATACATCCACAGGTACACCTCCAATTGACTCAAATGATGTCAATTAGCCTTTCAGAAGCTTCTAAAGCCATGACATCATTTTCTGGAATTTTCCAAGCTGTTTAAAGGCACAGTCAACTTAGTGTATGTAAACTTCTGACCCACTGGAATTGTGATACATTGAATTATAAGTGAAATAATCTGTCTGTAAACAATTGTTGGAAAAATTGCTTGTGTCATGCACAAAGTAGATGTCCTAACTGACTTGCCAAAACTATAGTTTGTTATTAACAAGAAATTTGCGGAGTGGTTGAAAAACGAGTTTTAATGACTCCAACCTAAGTGCATGTAAACTTCTGACTTCAACTGTATATATGAGTTTCTCAAAATTTGATTTGTTTTTCAATACTTTGTGGGTCTGTATAATCTGAGGAAAATATGTTTCTCTAATATGGTTGTACATTTGGCAGAAGTTGAGGAAGTGCAGCTCAGTTTTCACCTCATTTTGTGGGCAGTGTGCACATAGCCTATGGCAGCCTTTCTCAATAGCAAGGCTATGCTCACTGAGTCTGTACATAGTTAAAGCTTTCCTTCATTTTGGGTCAGTCACAGTGGTCAGGTATTCTGCCACTGTGTACTCTCTGTTTAGGGCCAAATAGCATTCTAGTTTGCTCAGTTTTTTGGTTAATTCTTTCCAGTGTGTCAAGTAATTATCTTTTTGTTTTCTCATGATTTGGTTGGGTCTAATTGTGTTGCTGTCCTGGGGCTCTTTGGGGTCTGTTTGTGTTTGTGAACAGAGTCCCGGGACCAGCTTGCTTAAGGGACTCTTCTCCAGGTCCATCTCTCTATAGTTGATGGCTTTGTTATGGAAGGTTTGGGAATCGCTTCCTTTTAGGTGGTTGTAGAATTTAACGTCTCTTTCTGGATTTTGATAATTAGCGGGTATTGTCCTAATTCTTCTCTGCGTTTAATTATTTGGTGTTTTACGTTGTACATGGAGGATGTTTATGCAGAATTCTGCATGCAGAATCTCAATTTGGTGTTTGTCCCATTTTGTCTCTCTCTCTCATTCTCTCATCTCTTTCTCTCTTTCTCTCGCTCTCGCCCATCCTTGTTTAACCCCTCCTCAAATCCCTCCATGTTGGGATTCAGCAGATTTGGTGAATCTCTGTGACAGCGTTTTGCTGCTCAAGTTTAGCGATTACTCCAGTTCTGGGAGGGGAGAGGGTCTGAGACCTCCGTCTCTGAGTGAGTTTGACACCCCGTCTGTTTGGAAAAACGTCTGTTGAGAGCTTAATGAATCTCCACACTTTGCTTTGAGCCAGCTAAAGACTGGTGTTTATTACGGAGATTTGGGCAAAGAAGTCTTTAAGACGACATTTACTTCACATGGATCCCAGATTCCTCCTATTATATAGGCCAGTTGCTACTTGGCTCTGGGACTGAAATTAGTCTTAAGATTGGCTTTCTGGAAACCAGATGTCCTTCTCCAAAATGTAGCTCACATGTTTTTATACTTAGGCTGTGTGATTGAGGTCTAAAATAGGAGGCCCTTCTGAGTAAACACATGAAAACCCCCTGTCTGCAGGAACACAAGAATCAGCCCCCACTTAATGAACACATGAATCCACCTATTCCTATGTACCTACCCCACTTACATTGCCCTTTCTCTGTGAATACAGAGAAGCTGATTTTAGAGCCATATTAATGCTGGGAGCAAGTCTTCAGTAACAAAGTGCTGTTACTGGTGCTCGACTGGTGTCCATGTGTGTGGCTCTGTCTGCCTGAAGGAGCCAACTCCATTGTGAACACACACACACACACACACACACACACACACACACACACACACACACACACACACACAGGGACTGGTGCAGTGGCATGGTGGGCGGCCAGGGCTAATTGGCTAGATGGAGGGGGTTGGAGTGTAAATCTCACTATGTGCTGGAGATGGTGACACCCCTCCACTGGCACTTTATGGGCACCGGGAGGGGAGGTAGTGGGCGGAAGGCGGACAGCGGGTGGATCCAGGGCACTGAGGCTGGCATTGTGATGGGGACTGAGGACT
The DNA here is from genome assembly GCF_965601325.2 of Salmo salar. Taxonomy (NCBI): domain Eukaryota; kingdom Metazoa; phylum Chordata; class Actinopteri; order Salmoniformes; family Salmonidae; genus Salmo; species Salmo salar. Next base: position 24,771,843 of record NC_138303.1, on the reverse strand, counting down.
CTGAAAGGACCCTTTGTCAGCTAGCTTTAAAATTAGGCAGCTAGGGAAGGAGGGAGAAAGGGAGAGGGTGGCAAGAGGACCTGGAGAGTGTGAAATAGTGGAGAATAGGAGAGGAAAATCTGAGAGAGGTTTAATGAGAATAAACAGAGCCCCTAATCGTGATGTGTTTGTTTCTTTTTCTGGGAAATGCTTGGCAAACCTGCTTTAGTCAGGGGGATGATTTTTATCCAAACCTCTGTCAGTTGATCTGTCATGAGACTGGTCACTGTTTGCTTTGCCCCATGACTGTTGACCTTCTTTATCTATGAGAGATTTAAAATGGAAAAATAGGTAGTCTCTAGACAGCCTAAACAACCCATGATACAGTACCTGTCTGCTATATCGGATGCAGACATTTTTATGATACATAGTTGTGTCAGAAAGGTTCAGGCACCATGTGAGAGGTCATTTTCATGATGTCCCATAGACATAAATGACCAGTGCTGTCAAAATTCAGTTTTTCCTGTGTTTTATATAATATTGTCACAGATGACGAAACTAACATTGTAAAAGTGTGACAAAATGTTATCCATGTTATTTCCTGATAGTTTCTGGTTGAAAATACAATCTACACAGGCCCTTCTAATCAACAGGTTTGCATGGGCAGGAGTTACTGCTTTCCATGGTGAGATCCCCATGCAGTAAATTGGTTATTCTACAAAGGGTTGGTCAAAACAAGCATTGTGATTGGCTTAGAACGTGTCTCAACCATACTAAAGAACCTGTTTAGCACGGGTCAGCCTATGACTTAAAATGGGAATCTTGTTTTCTGTTACATCTGAGAAATCCCATTCATACGTCACATTTACAAGCGTCTGCCGTCTGTGATGCCCATCGACACCCAGCCAGTTAGTTGGAGCAGGACGGAATGGGACCCAGAGCCTTGGGCAGTGATACGCCCCATTTATCTGCCACGGTGCAAGCTACAGCACAGGATTAGAGCCACACAATGGGGCAGTAACACAGATAGGAGGTGCACTGTAATGGCCATGACTCCATTAGACTCTACCTTTAAATAATTCACTCAGAGCCACAGAAATACTTATTCCTTATCACTACACTATTTAGTGTCTGCGGACATGGTAGCATAAATCCATTTACAGTTACCCTGTAGAGGATGGGGATAGACAGTCTTAGTCGTGTAGCCAGCACCTTCCTAATATTGCGACGCAACCCCCCAACGCTCAACACGGGAAACTGTTGAGCGTGAAAAACCCAGAAGCGTTGCAGTTCTTGACACACTCAAACCGGTGCACCTGGCACCTACTACCATACCCTGTTCAAAGCTTGAATATTTTGTCTTGCCCATTCACCCTATAAATTGCCACATACACAATCCATTTCTCAATTCTCAAGGCTTAAAAATCCTTCTTTAACCTGTCTCCGCCCCTTCATCTACACCTCTTAGACGTTCCATTTCACAAGCTTGTTTATAACTCTTAAATTAGCTGGATTATAGACCAAATGGAATGAGGGAAGGGGAAAGAGAAGGAGTGAGAGAAAAGGATAAGAGCAGGAAGGAGAGGGCATGAGATACTCTGGAGGAGAGAATTTGTAATTCTGATATGTCATTTTGATATGTCAACCTCTTATTAGGCTGCTGCATGTTTAGACTGTAGAATGGCTGCAGCTTTTGAAACTTTTTAACATCCTCAAGGCCAAGAAATAATGGAGGTTCTAGAATGACAGAGGTTACACCGATGGAGGGTTTGAAAATAGAGGAGTAGCTCTTTATAGGAGATGGTGTATGGTTGTAGAATGATGATGGGGTGGCGCTTCTTTCTTCCCCCTAAATATTAGCTGACATGAGCCCAATATAATAAAGCTTCCAGAAGGCCCTGGGGTATGGGTTTCTTCTACGTTATTGTCTCTCTGACAGAACTGTCGCCATCAATGATCTCCTCCTGTACTATGATAAGGAGAGGAGGGAGGGAGAGGACGAGGAGGACGAGAGGGCTAAATCAAATCAAAATCTAATCAAATCTAATTGTATTTGTCACATGCGCGGAATACAACAGGTGTAGACCTTAGTGAAATGCTTACTTACAAGCCCTTAACCAACAATGCAGTTTTAAGAAAAATACCCCCAAAAATAAATAAAAGTAACAAATAATTAAAGAGCATCAGTCTATAGGGAAGGGAAAGATAAGGAGAGAGAAGGGAATAGAGATGAAGGGAGAGAAAAGGGAAGCTGAGGAGTGTGAAGGGTAGAAAGAGAAAAAAAGAGGAAGAGCGAAGGGGAGAATTAGAAGGGTGGATGGGGTAAAGAGACCGATACAGATTCTCCCCATTACAGAACAGCTCTAGCTTTGACCAGATGCCATTGACCTTGTGGAAATAGATCAGTTTACAAGGAGCCAACCAACCCTGGTGTGAAACCAGGGGCACTAAGCCCTCCAGATGTTCCCTAGGTAATCTTCCCACCCCGCCCCACATACCTCATCCTCCCCCCATTCCCCCCTCTGCCCAGTTCCGTATGTCTCTCAGACTGATGGCTATTTACTGTATAGTCACGAAGAGCATGGCTCTCTTAAATACCTTTAAAAGATCTGTCAGTGATTTATTTTTATTTTTTTAACTAGGCAAGTCAGTTAAGAACAAATTCTTATTTACAATGACGCCCTACCGGGGAACAGTGGGTTAACTGCCTTGTTCAGGGGCAGAACGACAGATTTTTACCTTGTCAGCTCTGGGATTCGATCCAGCAACCTTTCGGTTACTGGCCCAACATTCAAACCATTAGGCTACCTGCCGCCCCGAATGATTCGTAATGATGTTTGTCTTTTCGTATCAGGTTTAAAGGGCCGGACTCTGAAAGTGTCACTGATTTTAAGCCACCGGTCCAGCAACACCAAAGTGATTGTTCATGTTGTATCGATTGGGCTGATAGTAAGTCTGCACAACAGCTGTCAGGCTTGCAGCCACGCAATACAGTACATGCTCCAGTACTCACACACAAACACAAATGTACACACACTAATGCACATACATGCTCACGTGCCTACGCATTTTCACACAAATATGACCCCTGGACTCACACTGAAACACTAATTCACATTTATGTGCATTCATGCACGATATCACCCCTCTAGACTTGCACACAAACACGACCACACACAAAGGGAAGACTAGAGAGATCAGCAACACACCCACCCACACAGTAAAATATATATATATATATGTTTTAATGTGAACTTGAGTGTGTTCGCCCCACTAATGGTTTCTGGGTGTTGAATAGAATGACAATTGCTCCCAGCAATAAGCAGGATGAAAGAATATCTATTTTGGCCCAGATTCTGACAGTAGAATGGGGCTACAGACCTACAGTATTCCTACGGAGCCATAGAATTCTCCATTTACAGAATCTGTGACGTGGGGGTTGTGATGGTATGTGTGATTCCTTTCCTCCTGGGATTAATCCAGCTCTGTACTGGGTTGAATCAGATTCAACATGGGCTGATGTAGTGACCTTCGCTCTGCAAAGCCTTGCTGTCTCAGGGACATTTCCATTGTCCTCATCTGCTCTCTAGGCTCCTATACAGATTCTACAGCTCTGAGCAACACTTTCACTAGATATCTGTCTGTCTGTAAACAGAGCTGGACAAGGCTGCTCCTTTTCTCTCCTCTCCATGTGACAGATAGGCCTAGATCTAATTATAGTCATGCGGTTGGCTCAGTGTTCAATTCAAATCTCCCTACCATCATATCTAAGTCAATATGACACCAATGCTGATGAAAATGTGCAAATAATCTTAATTGGAGGTGCACAACACACTCCCTGCCACTCGTCATGATCTGTCAGACCGTTACAGAGAATCCCTATGTCGGATTTTTGACAGGGTCGTTAGCATTGGGGTTCTCAGAATGTTCTTCCCCCACTCCTAACTCAAATTCTAGGTGTCGGATTAAAACGAGACTACAGCGTACATAAAGTGACCAGATCCATTTGGACTGAACAAGTTTGTAGGTGCAAAAGTTTTTATTAAAATGTATAATTATTCGCTCTCACCTGCTCGTTTCTGTCCGTTAAGAATAAACAATGTGCTACCTTTTTGTAGCATTTCTGAAAACGCTAACATCTTTTCAGCCGAATCTCAGAGTTCTAAAACCGGACCAAATCACCTGGGTAGCGCAGCAACAGTGCTAGTAGCAAGCTAAAATCAGTCGGATTTGTGAGGCAAGCTACAAGCAAAGGAAGCTAGCAAGCTATATTTATCTATGGCTGAAGTCATCTGTGTAAACTGTTGGCCTTGACACTTGCGTGTAATCAGAGCACAAACAAATAAGCACAAATAAGACAGCGAATGTCCTTGGCTGCTATTGCCAATTAGCTAGCCAACTAACGTTAGCCAGTACCGTTAGATAGCTACAAGCCAACAAGGCTGTAATGTAAGGTGTTGGACGACTCATGCAAAGGCACATCTCAATGTTGACATTGTTCCACAAAGCACAGCTAGTTACCTAGCTAACTAAGTAAAGTTCATAGTCAACATCAAACTTTGGGAAACTGCCACACGCTGCTAATGTATAATGCATGCAATGGGCATTGCTCAGCTAATGTTAATGTTAGCTAACCTTACTCTATACACTAGTCAATCTGACTTGCTTAGCAATGTAGCTAGCTAACGTTAAAGGCCTTACCTTATGCATTAATTCAGTACGCTCCCTTCTCTGTCAATGCAATTTTCTTCTCGTCATTATAATACAAATTTGCTCTGACTGATCAACACAGTGTTAAGTTACTTTTCAAAGTATTCCCGATAACCTGAAGTTGTCATCCAAGTAAAAAGTAGTCAGGGGGTTCAGGTGCACCCAGGTTAAACACCACCAACATCATCATTGCTTGCTTACGCGTCCTTTGCACAGTCAAAAGAAAATGCCATGCTTGCTAACTTGGTTAGCTACAGCATGTGACTGTTTTCAACATATCAACTGTTTTAGACTATTTATTTTAACCAAGAAAGATAAATAAACATTTAATCAGTACTGAGTGAATGAACAACAAAAACATTGTCCAATGAAAGCTTGCTGTCATCTTCTTCGATGAGGTTTAACGGCGGTTGGCATCCAATATGTTGCAATATCGCCACCTACTAGACTGGAGTACAACTCCCTTATACTTTGCTTGAATAAATAAATAAATACCCTAACATCTAACACTACACTCACAATAATTTTTTTAATTAACAAAAATAACACCACCCTACTCCACCGTTTAAATCTATTTAGTCCTACCTCAGGCCAACAACCTGAAAGGATGGGACATCACCACTTAACACACCCTATAACTCTTCTGATGTCAAGTCTCTCACACCCAAATACCTCTCTGCAGCTGCCACCACAACCTCAATTTTCTCCGACTTACATTCCATCCCTGCAGTACAGTTGATAACCATTGCTATAAATGCTAAAAATCCAATCTTACTGAAATATATATCACTTGTTGGCCTATCCCTCTGTACTGGTACAGATCTACTACTCACACCACTCCTCTCAGGATCCCTCCCCCTTGACCCATCTTCCTCTACTTTCTTCACTGCCTCAGCATATGACAAGTTCTGCACTACTCTAACCCTGGAAACCTCAACCTGCCTCTCTCGCACGGGACATTTCTGATCCCCAGCCCCATGGACACCCCTACAATAAACACATACCACTACTTTCCCCAATGCTACACATTCCTTTGTCTCATGCCCTTCTGCACACTTCTCACACCTAGGAACCTCCCTCCTACACACTGCTGCCACATGCCCATAAGCTTGCCACCTGTAACAACGTAATGTATTCGGCACAAAAGCTTGTACAGGATAACTTAAATATCCTAACATCACTTTGTCGGGCAAAGACTCAACATCAAAATAACAGACAGCGACACTTCTGTTTCACCACTCACGACACCCTGTCTGCGCCGCACCAAATGATGAGCATCACAAACACAGAGAATCTTCCCCTTCAGTTGGTCAACCTTTACATTTACTGCTACCCCAGTAATCACTTCTTTCAATGAAAACAGTTCACATTTCTAGCCCCCATTCATTTAACGCCTAGTGCCTTCTGTCCAGCAGAAACACAAACAATATTACAAGACCACTTCTGGTTACCCTCACCGATTCCACAGTACCAAACTCTGTTTTCACCCACCCTGAAACCACAAATGGATCAGCCAAAAGGCAAGGGTCCACTTTTTCCAATAACTTCACTCCTACTGTCACAGACTCATCTTTATCCTGACCCTCGGTGCAAGCCTAGGGCTCTGAGAACTTCACCACCGATACTTCGTCCTCATTCACTTCCATTTCTCCTGTCTTCAGCTCACTCTGCGTACACTTTCTACCATTCTTGTTTAACAAATCATCTCCCTTTTTTCTGCCATTTTTAACAGACTCAAGCTCACCATCTTCCTCCCTCTCTTTCTTAGACCTCCTCTGCCTCTCTTTTTTCCTCCATTCCTCCTCTGTATTCCAAGTCTGCTTATGATAATACTGCACTTCTCATGACATATATCTTGTTCTTGCTTTCTCTAGGGATGCCATTTAACTGGCTCTCACAATCTCTGTACAATCAGCACGAACCCCTCAGGATGTAGCGCTCATCTTGATGATCTTCTTTATCAAAAGCTACCGCAATGCTTTTCCATTTAAAACAAGCGCGCTCTTCCAACCACCATCCCTGTGTCGATAGCTCACCACATGTGATTCGTGGTGATCTGTGTCCTCCAGCTTGCTGTCATCACCAGACTGTCTGTCCATTTAAATATCAATCAAAATTTTCGTTCCAATTTTCTGGAAGTTTGCCTCAGAGCTCGTGTATTTTCTGTATACCAGGGAGCTAGTTTCTTATGACAAATGTTTTTTGTTTTTAGGGGTGCGACTGCATCTAGGGTATTACGCAAGGTTAAATTGAGTTCCTCAGTTAGGTGGTTAACTGATTTTTGTACTCTGACGTCCTTGGGTAGGTGGAGGGAGTCTGGAAGGGCATCTAGGAATCTTTGGGTTGTCCGAGAATTTATAGCACGGCTTTTGATGATCCTTGGTTGGGGTCTGAGCAGATTATTTGTTGTGATTGCAAACGTAATAAAATGGTGGTCCGATAGTCCACAACATTTATTCCATGGGACATAACTAGGTCCAGAGTATGACTGTGGCTGTGAGTAGGTCCAGAGACATGTTGGACAAAACCCACTGAGTGGATAATGGCCCTGAAAGCCTTTTGGAGTGGGTCTGTGGACTTTTCCGTGTCAATGTTAAAGTCACCAAAAATTACAATGTTATCTGCCATGACTACAAGGTTTGATAGGAATTCAGGGAACTCAGTGAGGAATGCTGTATATGGCCCAGGAGGCCTGTAAACAGTAGCTATTAAAAGTGATTGAGTAGGCTGCATAGATTTCATGACTAGAAGCTCAAAAGATGAAAATGCAGTTGTTGTTTTTATATCGAAATATGCTATCATGAATGTTAGCAACACCTCCGCGGGATGCACAGGCAACATGGTCACTAGTGTAACCAGGAGGTGAGGCCTTTTTTTACCTTTATTTAACTAGGCAAGTCAGTTAAGAACTAATTGTTATTTTCGATGACGGCCTAGGAACAATGGGTTAACTGCCTTGTTCAGGGGCAGTGCGACAGATTTTTCCCTTGTCAGCTCGGGGATTCGATCTTGCAACCTTTCGGTTACTGATCCAATGCTCTAACCACTAGGCTACCTGCTGCCTCATTTAGCACAGTAAATTCATCAGGCTTAAGCCATGTTTCAGTCAGGCCAATCATATCATGATTAAGATCAGTGATTAGTTCATTGACTAATAACTGCCTTGGAAGTGAAGGATCTAACATTAAGTAGCCCTATTTTGAGATGTGCGATATCACAATCTCTTTCAATAATGACAGGAATGGAGGAGGTCTTTATTCCAGTGAGATTGCTAAGGGGAACACCGCCATGTTTAGTTTTGCCCAACCTAGATTGAGGCACAGACTCAATGGGGAAAGCTGATCTGACTACACTGACTGTGCTAGTGGCAGACTCCACTAAACTGTCAGGCTGACTAACAGCCTGCTGCCTGGTCTGCACCCGATCTAATTATGGAGCTAGAGGAGTTAGAGCCCTGTCTATGTTCGTAGATAAGATGAGAGCACCCCTCCAGCTAGGATGGAGTTTGCCACTCCTCAGCAGGCCAGGCTTGTGGGTGAGTCCCAGAGAGAGGGCCAATTATCTACAAATTCTATCTTTTGGGAGGGGCAAAAAACAGTTTTCAACCAGCGATTGAGTTGTGAGACTCTGCTGTAGAGCTCATCACTCCCCTTAACTGGGAGGGGGCCAGAGAAAATTACTCGACGCTGACACATCTTTCTAGCTGATTTACACGCTGAAGCTATGTTGCACTTGGTGACCTCTGACTGTTTCATCCTAACATCGTTGGTGCGGACGTGGATAACAGTATCCCTATACTCTCTACACTCGCCAGTTTTAGCTTTAGCCAGCATCATCTTCAGATTAGCCTTAACATTGGTAGCCCTGCTCCCTGGTAAACAGTGTATGATCGCTGGATGATTCGTTTTAAGTCTAATACTGCGGGTAATGGAGTCGCCAGTGACTAGGGTTTTCAATTTGTCTGAGCTATTGGTGGGAGGCTTCGGCATCTCAGACCCCGTAACGGGAGGAGTAGAGACCAGAGAAGGCTCGGCCTCTGACTCCGACCCGTTGCTTAATGGGGAGAACCGGTTGAAAGTTTCTGTCGGCTGAATGAGCGACACTGGTTGAGCATTCCTACAGCATTTCCCTCAAGAAGCCATGATAAAATTGTCCGGCTGCGGAGACTGTGTGAGGGGATTCATACTACTATCTGTACTTATTGGTGGCACAAACGCTGTTTCATCTTAAATTACCCTTGCCTAACAATTGCGTCTGAAGCTGGGCTTGCAGCACCGCTATCCTCGCCGTAAGGCGATCGTTCTCCTGTATATTATGAGTACAGCGACTGAATTAGAAGGCATCATGTTAATGTTACTACTTAGCTTTGGCTGGTGGAGGACCTGACGAACCATGTCCGGGGTGAAAAAGTTGAATGAAAAAAGTAAAAACGGTAATTAAAAAGTAAAAACCGTAAAGTAGGGTTAGCAACAAACCACACAGCAGCACATAGTGTCAAGATACTTTGTTTATGACAGGGTTTGTACCATAATGGTGTGTACTTATTTTCAATTATTAGATGGCTTTTAAAAGTGCATCGTTGAGTGGCAATGAACAGGGAGTGTGATGTGTGTATTACTTTGCACGTCTTGCTCTACAGAGAAGAGAACGGTGGAGAGACCAACTCTCAAGGAATACATCATTGCTCTCATCTGTCAGATACACTCCACCCCGCTCCACTCCACTGTTTAATGTCAGGGTGGCGGATTGTGTTCCCTGAAACGCGTATACCAGCAGATTGACAGAGCCCCGGGCCCTCTCTATGCACTTGTTTATCTTCTGGTCCCACTGGAACATCTAGCTCCTCTGCTGCGCGATATCAGAGAAGACAACCATTATCCCGGGAAACATTTGGATGACCACCTCTAAATCAGCTCGTCTGTGTCCCCTTGGTGTATCCGAAGTTGTTTCCACCAAGGTGAATGACAAGGATGTCAGGGCGAGAAGTATGTTGTTGCAGAATACCGAGCACCTAATGTAACAGTCAGTTATGTATGTAAATAGTTCATGGATAGGCTACATGTTGATTATTTGTATTTTCCAGGAGCTTGTGTGATATTCTTGTTAAAAGAGATCAGGGAAATGTTTTGCAGCTTACTCCATATTGGCTTAAATTAGTTTCTGGTTTTTCGCTTCCCTCTGGAAAATCAGCTGTTAATATAAATGAAATACTAATAACCACATTATTTCATTATTTCTATTTTTACTTTACTTTACAGTATTGCTGTGTTATGCTGTATCATAATGTTGTATAATAATGTTACATAATCACCTTCCGGTGTAAAAAAATAAATATGTTTTAAGTGAATCCGAAAAAGAAAGGAAATTCACATGAGAAAAGCAATGCGAACATCACCCATGCTCTACCAAGGTTTTCCAGTACACAGCTTTGACCTACTACAGTAGCTATGTTGGTCTATTGACTTCCAACAATAGGTTGCTTATTATTCAAACCTTCTCAAACAGTCAAATCCATACTCTTCAGAGGGATAATGGACTTTACATTGTCCTGCTATTTAAATCATGTGTACAGTGCCTTGCGAAAGTATTCGGCCCCCTTGAACTTTTCGACCTTTTGCCACATTTCAGGCTTCAAACATAAAGATATAAAACTGTAATTTTTTGTGAAGAATCAACAACAAGTGGGACACAATCATGAAGTGGAACGAAATTTATTGGATATTTCAAACTTTTTTAACAAATAAAAAACGGAAAAATTGGGCGTGCAAAATTATTCAGCCCCCTTAAGTTAATACTTTGTAGCGCCACCTTTTTCTGCGATTACAGCTGTAAGTCGCTTGGGGTATGTCTCTATCAGTTTTGCACATCGAGAGACTGACATTTTTGCCCATTCCTCCTTGCAAAACAGCTCGAGCTCAGTGAGGTTGGATGGAGAGCGTTTGTGAACAGCAGTTTTCAGTTCTTTCCACAGATTCTCGATTGGATTCAGGTCTGGACTTTGACTTGGCCATTCTAACACCTGGATATGTTTATTTGTGAACCATTCCATTGTAGATTTTGCTTTATGTTTTGGATCATTGTCTTGTTGGAAGACAAATCTCCGTCCCAGCTCTTTTGCAGACTCCATCAGGTTTTCTTCCAGAATGGTCCTGTATTTGGCTCCATCCATCTTCCCATCAATTTTAACCATCTTCCCTGCCCCTGCTGAAGAAAAGCAGGCCCAAACCATGATGCTGCCACCGCCATGTTTGACAGGGGGGATGGTGTGTTCAGGGTGATGAGCTGTGTTGCTTTTACGCCAAACATAACGTTTTGCATTGTTGCCAAAAAGTTCCATTTTGGTTTCATCTGACCAGAGCACCTTCTTCCACATGTTTGGTGTGTCTCCCAGGTGGCTAGTGGCAAACTTTAAACTGACACTTTTTATGGATATCTTTAAGAAATGGCTTTCTTCTTGCCACTCTTCCATAAAGGCCAGATTTGTGCAGTATACGACTGATTGTTGTCCTATGGACAGAGTCTCCCACCTCAGCTGTAGATCTCTGCAGTTCATCCAGAGTGATCATGGGCCTCTTGGCTGCATCTCTGATCAGTCTTCTCCTTGTATGAGCTGAAAGTTTAGAGGGACGGCCGGGTCTTCGTAGATTTGCAGTGGTCTGATACTCCTTCCATTTCAATATTATCGCTTGCACAGTGCTCCTTGGGATGTTTAAAGCTTGGGAAATCTTTTTGTATCCAAATCCGGCTTTAAACTTCTCCACAACAGTATCTCGGACCTGCCTGGTGTGTTCCTTGTTCTTCATGATGCTCTCTGCGCTTTAAACGGACCTCTGAGAATATCACAGAGCAGGTGCATTTTTACGGAGACTTGATTACACACAGATGGATTCTATTTATCATCATTAGTCATTTAGGTCAACATTGGATCATTCAGAGATCCTCACTGAACTTCTGGAGAGAGTTTGCTGCACTGAAAGTAAAGGGGCTGAATAATTTTGCACGGCCAATTTTTCAGTTTTTTATTTGTTAAAAAAGTTTGAAATATCCAATAAATTTCGTTCCACTTCATAATTGTGTCCCACTTGTTGTTGATTCTTCACAAAAAATTACAGTTTTATATCTTTATGTTTGAAGCCTGAAATGTGGCAAAAGGTCGAAAAGTTCAAGGGGGCCGAATACTTTCGCAAGGTACTGTATATCATTAGGCTATTGTGAGTTTGTATTATTGTAGCATCATCATCTTTATTGCAAAAATAAATACAAATACACACAAATTTAAGCTACATAGTAATTTGACTGAGGTAATGAACTGTCCATTTTAGTGTCCGTCTTAGTGTTGGGTGGGAAGAATGCAATACATTACCTTGTATGCGGTACAAATCACATTATTGTGAGTCAGACAGTGCTATCATATCAGTAATCCCGCTTCGTGCCATCTGGGAATCATGTACCTTCTTTTCAGGGAAGGGAAATGGGAAAAGGTAGTAAATGTGGGATTTTCATGGAAACACACCAGATATCCCATAGTATTAAGACCAAGCCAGACTCTAACCACAGTTTCAAAACCCACCTAATCTACAGCGGTATTAAGCTGTAACCTCTAGCATAGTGACTAACCGAGTTATAGCGCTATTTTCAATAGCGGTGATTGTGAAAAGCTCAAACACTTTAGGCACTAACTCAAAGCTTTGCTGTGACATGAGCTGGTTAAGACTCAGTATGCCGTCAATGGCGGTTTAAGTTGTGAAATTGGAGCTATAGATGTGAAAGTGAAGTAGAGTTCCAGTATGACTGAATCAGCTCAGAGGAGGGAGCTCTGACCTGTAGAATCTACTGAGCCAGTGCTTTCATTTCCTTTACAGCAGCACCCACTGTATCCCATACAGAGAGAGGATTAGACCACAGTCAAGGACTTACCAGAGGACACAGAGATATACACACATACTGCACATTAGGCTTAATTTAACACTACAGCTATGCTTGTACTTGTGCACAGTTTGCACACATTAACATTATTGCTCTTAAGTATTATCCTAACACACACACACTGCCCAGTCAGGTGGGTTTGAGTGTGTGTGTGTGTCTGAGTGAGGCAGTTGGTGTGTGCCTGTAGTGACAGCAGGCAGGGAGTCTTCATAAACCACACACGTCTGTATGCTAATCAGAGACCTCCCATTGACAGGGTCCTTAATGTGGGACGTCAAATGTCAACAAAACCAGAAACCCCCAGGGGAGGGCTCTGTCATTCGCCTGAGTAAATGTTATTCACGTTTTATGGCAGCCACACACTCAGCCACCATAACCCCCGCTATGTAACTACGGTTCACCTTTTCTGTCCGGCAGAATTGCAGACACCCCTTCACACAGTCCCCGAGGACCTCTGCATGGTCAGTGATGGCGGGAGCAGAGTGGGCTCTTACGGACAGCAGGGTGGAAGGCCTTGTTTGCATCCTAATCAGTTTGAGGAGCCTCTTAATCAGTTTGTGTGGTGGTCTGTATTCATTAAGGCTAGACAGCACTGACCCTCCAGCTGAGGCAACTGACCCTGGACTGGAAGAGACCGTTCCATATTACTTAGACTGGACCACCTGGCTATCTGTGTCTATCCTGAACATGACAAATGACTGTAGAGAAAAGTGAAACAGACCTAAACTGTAGATTGCACTAACATAGATTTAGCATGCTCCTGGACTTAAGTAGTTCACTATTTTACAATATGATGTTAGATGGTTCCTCACCTTGATAGTAGTCTATGGGCCAGGAGAAATTGTAATCCATAGTTCGGTTTTCTTTAAACAGTCACTACAATCTTCAGCTAACTTTAGCCACCGCTAGCTAAAAATATATGGAAGTGATGGGGGCATGACCAAAATCACCTGAAATCAACTCAAATAAACTCCATATTTGGTTTGATGTTGCTTCAAGGTGATTTGGACATAAAATCCATTACCATATATTTTTAGCTAGCGATGGCTAAAGTTAGCTGAAGTTTGTAGTGGCTGTTTAAAGAAAACCAAACTATGGATTACAATTTCTCCTGGCCCATAGACTACTATCAGGTTGAGGAACCATCTAACATCATATTGAAGCTCTCCTGCCACTCTGGAACCCCCATGCTGCTCTAAGTCCAGAAGTAGGTCAGTGTCATTGAGATTGCCTTATTTTGACCCTGCGTCCAGAAACCCTCAGTCCTGCAGCTGTGCTCTGTTAATTTTAGCTTTCTGAGAATTGTCAGTGGTGTCATTGCTAAATCTAGTCTATAGGTGAAGGAATTACACTTCTGAGTGTTGTTGATGGGGTCCAACTAAATGAGTCAGAATGTCTCGTATGGATGGGGCTTAGGTCTTGACTTCAGCACAGACGTCATGTCATTTACATTTTACAGATAAGCAGGCAAGAGATCCTTCTACATTCCAACTTTTCTCATTACACTCAGTATATTTCAGTCAGCCTAACCCTTCACTTACTGTGCAGCCTTAACCTGGATATTTAAATGTAGCCTACCATTCAAGTGTGTTTTTAAGTACTGAAAGACTGTTAGAGGAATGTACACCAGAGCAGGGAAATACAGACATTTAAGTGTACTGTAAAGTCTAGAGACTGTAGGTAATGGTTTAGCCACTGTAGTTGTATGGCGATTGTATCGATTCCTTCCTGCCTTCCCAGCTGGAGATTCCGAGGTGTAATTAAAGTGTTGTATTATCGTGATTGGTGTGATCTGTATGGTAGATCATGCATTATTCATCAATGCATCAATACCAGGATTTTCACACAGGCAGGATAGACTATACTCATTATACATGCACACAACCTCATGAATATTCATGAGTCTCCATCCAACAATCAACATCAATCGGGCGATGCGCTTAGTGATTCATTATTACACAGAGATAATGAGGAGCATGTACTTCCTTCAACGGGGATTTAGCATCGCTCTGAAAACATGCTAACGATGGAAACACATTTTTCTACAGATATAATGGTATCTGCAAGCTAAGATGGTAATTGCATAGTAAGTCCTATTAAATGGGTAATGGAGAGTAATAAAGACAAATTGGTTGATTCAATTGATTAAATTGATTAAATTGGTTAAACTGATGAGTCAAATTACTGGGATGTTTTCGTAGAATAGAATACATTTCAAACTCTTTCCACACACTCACACACACTCACTCACTCAGCACCTGTTCTTAAAGATAGTGACCCCTCTGATTTGTGACTGGAGGGACGTGTGTGTTGAGGGACACTCCTTTTTCACCTCAACTTGGTCACCTGAAAGGATTAGAGGTTGTGTGTCACGCTACACACATGCACGCATAATCAAAGAGACCCCACTGCATGGCTGAACTCACTCTCAAAGTTAATGGATTCATACACTGATAACTGCAGAAAACAGGTTGCACATGCTCGCTCTCAAAGTCACACCCATATACATTCAGAGCAAGCACCACACACACGCCTTTACTGAGTATCTCCTTACTGCAGAGCTTTTATGTAGCCTAACCTTCAGACTTATGTTTCCTGCATTTGTAAGCTAAGGGGCGACTGGCTGGGATGGGTAGTGATGGGGGACGACAGGGGAAGATTTAAGGGGTGGTAGGGGAGGTATTCGAGGCCAACGGAGGGGAAGGAAGGGGTATGAAGGAGGACAGACAGGGGGACAGAGAGAGAACGTGAGGACACAGGCTGGCTGCTCTGCAGGGCTTACAGTATCTGATCCTGTTGGCTTTGAGCCTGTCAGTCTGTCATCGGAGGAGGGGAACAGGGAGTTATCTCTGAGTTCTCTCTCTCCTCTCTTCCCTCGTTACATTCTTGCCTTCAAATGATTAATGCAGACAAGGCCATGCTCCCTGCAAGGTGGGAGATGCTGTATCTGTATTACAGGAAGCATGTTAATCTGTCATGTATTGATAACACATGTTAGCATCTGTACTACATCGAGCTGTTCTGACATCTTTATGTGTCAATACATGTAGGCTACTGTACTCAAGTCTAACATACAGTGCCTTCGGAAACTATTCAGACCCCTTGACTTTTTCCACATTTTGTTACGTTACAGCCTTATTCGAATTTTTTATCCCTTTCTCTCCCTCCCTCCTCTTCTCCCTCTGTCCCTGTCGTTCACCCCTACAGAACATCCAAGTGGTGGAGCTGCAGCGGACCCGTCTGCGTGATGACATCAAGGAGTATAAGTTCCGGGAGGCACGTCTGCTGCAGGACTACACAGAGCTGGAGGAGGAGAACATCTCCCTGCAGAAACAGGTTTCTGGGCTCAAACAGACCCAGGTGAAGAGCAACACCACTACACCGGGGAGAGGGCGGCTGGGGGGGGGATGTGGGATAGTAAGGAGAATAGGTAAGGGAACATCATCCTGAAGAAACGGGTCTCATTGCTCAACAGAGGGTTTGGGTTGGGGCTAGATGGGATGGGGGAAGGGAAATGAGATGACATCAACCCATCAAGCATTTCACTTTTGTATTCGGCGCATGTGACAAATAAAATTTGATTTGATCTTTACATCACAGGAGGTTGGTGGCACCTTAATTGGGGAGGATGGGCTTGTGGTAATGGCTGGCGCAGAATAGGTGGAATGTTATCAAATCCATTAAACACATGGTTTCCATGTGTCTAATGCCATTCCATGCACTCCGTTCCAGACATCATTATGCGCCATCCTCCCCTCAGCAGCCTCCACTGCTTTACATGCACTCTCTTGCTTCTGTAGGCTACTCCTCCAGTCACGTTTCATTATGAACCCCTCCTCACTGTGTATAGCTGAACCTGCTTTTGAGGCCCAGTTAACCCAGGCTCTCTGAACCTAGGCTTTGCACTACTGTCTACCACACACCCCAGTCTATGTGCGACTCACAGTTGTCCATGTATACACACCATAGACCTCTGTCTGTCTGCACTCTCCAGTGTCTGCTGCTCACATCGACCTGGAATACACTGATTTAATTCAGATTATAGAAACCATGCTCAGATTTAATAAAGAGATAAGCCTTTATGTGGAGGCCTATTTGCACCCGGAGAGAGAAGGAGCGAGTCTGAATGTGACACAGTTTAATATATTGTTTCTGGTAATCCCCACTTCTAGACAGTTTTCCCTCTCCGTAGGCCACAGAGACGGAGAGAGATGTGGTGTTGCAAAGCAAATACTCTTGAGTTTAATTCACACCAATGGCAAGAGTAAAACCAGACACAAAATATAAGAGAATTTACAAATAGGGGGATTTCCTTTCGAAATTGTTTTTTTTTCATGTGGGAACGGCTAACACTTCACATGCCGTGTATCCAGGGATTATGTTTGTTAAATTTAAAGGCATGATTTTAAAACGGAAGGCTGTAGGCTATAGTTTTAATTGGCAAATGTAAGATTACAGTACCAAATCCTATTTAAATGAAAAGGCAATTTTGCACTTTTAAAAGCCCTCTTTTTATGGTGACAAAACGAGTTGATTAAACCAGTATGGTATTCTATTTCCATTTCCCCTATATAAGCCCACCTTTATGCTTTTATTAACACCTACCTGTCTGTCCCGCCCCTACAGGTGGAGTTTGAGGGTCTGAAGCACGAGATTCGTCGTCTGGAGGAAGACACCCAGTTCCTGAACAGCCAATTGGAGGATGCAATCCGCCTGAAGGAGATTGCTGAGCGACAGCTAGGGGAAGCCCTGGAGACCATCAAGACTGAGTGCGAGCAGAAGGCCGCCCTGAGGAAAGAGCTCTCCCACTACATGAGCATAGGAGACTCTATGTACCACAGGTACACAAAACAATCAAAGGCACCAATTCCATCTGTAACACCTCATCCATCAAAACCCTGTACAATATAATAAAAAGCATTATGAGAATAACTGTGAAATTCATGTTATCATGTTCTGGTCCTCTCCCTCTTCCCAGCCCCCTCAGCATTTCTCTGGATGGGCTCAAGTTCAGCGATGACGCCGCCACGGAACCCAACAACGATGAGGCTCTCCATGGTTACGAGAACGGCTTCAGCAAGCTCGCCAACGCCATCGCTGAGGACAACCGTGCGTCCACGCCCAAGAAGGGTGACCTGTTCCGCCCCGTCCCCAGCCTGGTAGACGACCTGCTGAGTGAACTCAACATCTCTGAGATCCAGAAACTCAAACAGCAGCTGCTGCAGGTACGTAGAGAGTTAATTTGAGTATGTCTGTGTATGACTGTGCATGAGAGGGATAACAGTCAGGAATATCCAGCTGCTACAGCTGTAACCATAGCGTTTCATTCATTCACTGAATCTGTTACACTGTGTATGATATGAATGACGTCAAGGTTTGAATTACACATTGATATTAAAATATTCAAACAAACTTTGATATCTTCAAAGCCTACGGGAATGTCGTAATTTGTTAATTTCGTAGTGCCCAGTACCCTCAGTCACCCTCGTAATTCAAATGTTTGTTGGGAGTGAGGAATAGAAGAATGGACTATTGACTGCACACTGTGTGTAGACTCACTTAATATACACTTTCCCAGTGTATTTGAAGGCCCAGTCTACACACACTAACATACATGTAAATTAGTTATGGCGATCCTATCAATATTCTCTTCTGAGATACAATAACGGTGTACATCAGAGTGACCTGACCAATGCAGTTAGTTCCTATTTATAGCCTCGTGGTCAAATAGGAGCTAAGTGCAAAGGTCAGGTCACTCTGAGGAAGACGTTAGTCACCTGTTCTCATTCTGTTCTCATCCTGTACAAGGGATTAGTGTGAGCTAAAAAAATGATCTGCCTTTTATGTTGAGTGCTCCAACTGCTTTCTGCCATGAAGAAGTCCTTTTAGAAGTTTTTCTTTGTAAGCCCTTCTCATGATTTTTGTCAACGTTGTTGAGCACCCCTCCTTTCCTGTTTGCTGAAGCGAAGGCCCACCCGAACGCTGTACATCAATCTTCCCCCGCAAGAGTCCAGAAGGATATTTATTCAATAGTAGAGCTGTTGAAAAGGCTCAATCTATCACTTACTGATTAATTAAGTGTCATTGGTTCAGACAAGCCAAAGGGAGATCAAAGTCAATTACAGCATAGAATCAAAAGCAATAAAACATCATAGAACTCCAATACTTTAGGTTTACACATAGCAAATACTGATGAGGGCTTTTCTATCTCAGCCTGTAATGATCTCTGTATAGCCTCATCAGCTCTTAGAGCCTACATACAGTACCATCCATTGGAATCAGAACGATTTCCTTGACAACTCTGGAAGCCAAGCCTCTTGTTGGAATGTGAAGTCGGGCGGTCGACTCGGTCAGTCAGTCAGACAAGTGTGTCCAGTGGCTGCATGCCCCCCCCCCCCCCCCCCCCCCCAACCCCCGGGAGGCCACACACATGAGGCGCCACCACCGGTGGATCTGTCAGTACATCAGAACACCACAGCTGTCTCCATGGTTACCAGTGTATACTTGTTGGATACCTGTGGGTGAAAAGACTCAAGTCCCCCCCCTAACACATCACAATGAGGTTGTCACCGGGTTGCTTCTAGGTCACCATAGCATTGCCTTGGTATGAGTACCATGGCATTTAACCCGAATCCGGTCCTTTGATACTGAATTTCTGAGGCAGCAGCAGGCCTTAGTGTTCAGCATTAAGCCAACATAGTGTCAACCAGCCCTTTGGATATCCTCCTCTGGCCGGAATTGCAACAGGGAAACCCAAACCTCTATTCAATAATTCAACTGCTCTGATGCCATTCTCTCTTTCCTCATTCTATTGATCACAGACTGATTAATCAATCCCAGACATCCGCTCGCAGCAGGTCACCCTGCTCCTCAGTTACAGCAGAATCAATACTCCCACTGTGCAATCAGATCCAAAATGGCTGCCGTGGGAGTATGATTCCCACTCATGCGAACCAGTTGCCCTTTTACACAGTAGGCCCAGCTGCCCATATGCCTTTTACACATTTAGGTCACGTCCATCTGCATTAGAGGATGGAAGATGAGTCCTAGCTGTAAGCAGCAGGCATCTTTAATATGCCAAACATCTACTCTGAGGAAATAATTTGATTAAGACACTCCTCAAGCTTGGCATTACCAAGATGCTTGTCAAGGTCATCAACAAGAATTAGGGAGGGGAACAGATTGAGGGCGGGGTGTGGTAAGGGGGGGCGGGGTGTGGTAAGCTGTATTCTGTAAATTAAGCTGTAAATTAAGTTTGTATATACTTTCCTTAAAAATACACTATGCTGAGAGCTAAAGGATCCTTTCCTGACTGTTCATGTCTAAATATTCTAGACAGATATTTATTAAACCATTTCCTCCTTTTGAGTCCTGTCATCGAGGCATATTCATCCCAGCTGAATAACAGAGTAAGATGAACAGTGATACTCATCTATTATTGACACACCATCAGCCCCTGAAAATAGCTGGGTGCCTCTGAGGCCTGCACTACTCTGTATGAGTGCTTGTGTGTGTCAATGGACCCAGCTCTGGTCCCTCTGCCAACACAGAGTTGAACCCATTCCAGACTTCTCCAAGGTCACACAGGCTCTGAATTGGCACAGAGACACACTGTCTTTGGTTACATACTGTAGTGTCCTTAATGAGTCCTTCAAACCACCAGAGATATTATCTGTTATATTGAAAAACAGCCACCATCATCCTTCAGGACTTTAATTTGCATTAGGTATTCTGAGACAGAGAGGGATAGAGCAACACAAGGAAATGGGAAGATTATGTCTGCATGATTATGTCTGAATTCTAATGTATATCAATTGTCTGTCACTTTTCTGTCCAGACACTTACCTTCCCAACTTAATAAATCTGTCTTATTTTCTGTCTCCCCCCGTCTAGATGGAGCGTGAGAAGGTGTCTCTGGTGTCCACGCTGCAGGACTCCCAGAAGCAGTTGGAGCAGGCCCACGGGGCCCTGGAGGAGCACCAGGACAAGGTCAGCCGTCTCACCGAGAACCTCAACGCCATCCGGAGGCTACAGGCCAGCAAGGAGCGCCAGTCAGCCCTGGACAATGAGAAGGAGCGCGACAGCAACGAGGACGGGGACTACTACGAGGTGGACATCAACGGACCTGAGATCCTGGAGTGCAAGTACAAGGTAATTGAACATGTATACACACACATATACTCTATGCACACACAAACACACACACACACGTTTGTTTTACTATCCTTGTGGGGACCAAACAATTGATTCCCATTCAAAATCCTATTTTCCCTAAACCTTAACCTAACCCTAACCTTAACCCCTAAACCTAACTCCTAAACCTAACCCCTAAGCCTAAAATAGCCCTTTGCCTTGTGGGGACTGGCAAAATGAATTTTCCTTGTTTTACTATCATTGTGAGGAATTTTGGTCCCCACAAAGATAGTAAAAACACACAAACACACACACACACACACACACACACACACACACACACACACACACACACACAGAGATATTGAAGCTATTCCTGAAACTCTGCCTCTGATGAGCTCAGGTTGCGGTGTCGGAGGCAGGTGAGCTAAAGGAGGAGCTGAAAACCCTGAAGGCAGAGTACCAGTCCTGTCAGTCACACTATGAGGAGGAGCGAGGCCATCTGGAGTCTCATGTCACAGCCCTTGGAGAGAAGCTGGCCTCTCTGGAGAAGACCAGCCACGTGGAGAGAGAGGAGAAGGCCAGGCTGGAGAAGGAGCTGCGCAAGGTGAGAAACATATTTTTATATTTGTGTTATATTGGTGAAATCTGTAGTTATTTTTTTTTACTTTTCTCTGTGTATGAATTGTGTATATATTTTTTTCTCATACTTGCAAACCAGATTTCTCACTAATGACTGGTTTATTAATTGATAAAGTGTCTCACTTTCTATCTGTAAAGGTGAGTGACGTGGCGGGCGAGTCCCAGGGCAGCCTGAGCGTGGCGCAGGACGAGCTGGTCACCTTCAGCGAGGAGCTGGCCACACTCTACAACCACGTGTGCATGTGCAACAACCAGACTCCCAACCGCGTCATGCTCGACTTCTACAAGCAGGGCAAGGGCGGGCGCACCAGTCCTGAGGGTCGCGGCCGCCGCTCCCCCATACTGCTCACTAAGGGCCTGTTCCCCGTCCCCGAAGCTGCCGACAGCGCCCCGTCCCCTGTCTCCTCTCCCCCCTCGCCCCGGGAGCCAATGAACGTGTACAACCTGGTGGCCATCATCCGGGATCAGATCAAGCACCTCCAGCTGGCGGTGGACCGCACCACAGAGCTGTCCCGTCAGAGGATGGCCTCTCTGGAGCTCGGCACAGTGGCTGATAAGGACAAGGAGGCCTGCATGGGGGAGATCCTTAAACTCAAGTCCCTGCTCAGCACCAAGAGGGAGCAGATCGCCACCCTGAGGACCGTGCTCAAAGCCAACAAACAGGTCAGATACTGAATCTCTCTGTTTGTATCTCCCTCCCCTCCCCTAATAATCAAAGTCAGGAGACTGAGGCAGGGAGGTGGCTGTCTGAAGCGTGTTCAGCTGTCACAGCAAATGCACTGCAGCTAAGAGTCATAACAAAACACCATGTAGAGACAGCTGGTGGCTGTGAGTGTGTAAAAAATGTGATAGAGTTAGGAAAAGATGAATGCTCTCTAAAGCAGACACACCCTGCCAGCCCAGAGCCCCAGTCTGTGTGTGTCCAGTTGCTGGTATTTTATTAGGATCCCCATTATCTGTTGCAAAAGCAGCAGCTACTCTTCCTGGGGTCCACACAAAACATGAAACATAATACAGAATGACATAATACAGAACATCATTAGACAAGAACAGCTCAAGGGCAGAACGACATACATTTTTAAAAAGGCACACGTAGCCTACATATCAGTGCATACACACAAACTATCTTGGTCAAATACGGGAGAGGTGTTGTGCTGTGTGGTGTTGCTTTATCTGTTTTTTGAAACCAGGTTTGCTGTTTATTTGAGCAATATGAGGTGGAAGAAGTTCCATGCAATAAGGGCTCTATATAATACTGTACGCTTTCTTGAATTTGTTCTGGATTTGGGGACAATGAAAAGACCCCTGGTGGTCTTTGCCTGGTGGGGTAAGTGTGTGTGTCAGAGCTGTGTGTAAGTTGACTATGCAAATAATTTGGGATTTTCAACACAAAAGAAGAAGTCTGGAGCTGGTGTCAGCTCTTTGAAGATGGTGTGTGTTCCTCAGCTCCTGAACCTGTGAAAAGACTCTCAGATGAAAGCCTGTCTTTTAAAGACACACCTGTAGTCTTTAAATCCAGCCAGCTCCCCAATGAACTGCTGTGCAAGTAAACCTTCAGAGGTCACAGCACTAAAACGGACTATAATGACATAAATCTGCAGGAACAAGACTCAAAATGGCCGATTGCAGTTGGTCTGACCCGTTGTTGTGTTGTGTCCCCCCTGCAGACGGCTGAGGTGGCGCTGGCCAACCTGAAGAGTAAGTATGAGAACGAGAAGGCCATGGTGACGGAGACCATGATGAAGCTGAGGAACGAACTCAAGGCCCTGAAGGAGGATGCCGCCACCTTCTCCTCGCTCAGGGCCATGTTTGCCACACGGTAAGAGGAATATGCTATAACACTTCCTGTTTAAAACACATTCGGAACACACTATCACACTTCCTGTTTAAAACACATTAGGAACACACTATCACACTCCTAGTTTAAAACGTATGTTAAAAACAAGTTATCTCGCTCCTTGGCCAGACAGTAAGAGAGTAGTCAAAGATGGTCCAAGAACAGACATTTACATATGCTCTCTCTATATACAACGGTAACAGATTCATCTGTCCACATGAGATCAGGCTTGAGACTTTATGTATTCTTTATGTTTGCCACACTACAAGACTCAAAATGGCCAGAAACAAAGAACATTCTTCTGAAAATAGTCAGTCTATTCTTGTTCTGAGAAATGAAGGCTATTCCATGTGAGACATTGCCAAGAAACTGAACATCTCGTACAACACTGTGTACTATTCCCTTCACAGAACAGCGCAAACTGGCTCTAACAAGAATAGACTGACGAGTTTCAGAAGAAAGTAATTTGTTTCTGGCCATTTTGAGCCTGTAATCGAACCCACAAATGCTGATGCTCCAGATACACAAATAGTCTAAAGAAGGCCAGTTTTATTGCTTCTTTAATCAGAACAACAGTTTTCAGCTGTGCTAACATAATTGCAAAAGGGTTTTCTAATGATCAATTAGCCTTTTAAAATTATAAACTTGGATTAGATAACACAACGTGCCATTGGAACACAGGAGTGATGGTTCCTGATAATGGGCCTCTGTACGCCTATGTAGATATTCCATAAAAATGTGTCGTTTCCAGCTACAATAGTAATTTACAACATTAACAATGTCTACACTGTATTTCTGATAAATGTTATGTATTTCAATGGACAATTTTTTTTGCTTTTCTTTCAAAAGCAAGGAAAATTCTCAGTGACCCCAAACTTTTGAACGGTAGTGTACATATCGTGTATTTAGCATGTTCATGCTTTAAAAACCTGTTGCCATGAGATTAAATTGAAAGATTGATTGTCCAAAACACCTATAAGTCCCGGTGTCGATCTGGCCACTTTTAATATGTTAACCTACCAGTAACACCACAGAGACACCGTCCTAACACCACAGAGACACCGTCCTAACACCACAGAGACACCGTCCTAACACCACAGAGACACCGTCCTAACACCACACTCACAACAAGGTCAATCTCTGTTTAACAGCACACGCCATATTTACCATATGGTAACGATGTGTCCATAACATACTTTTAATATCACACAGGTTTAATAGGAGTGTTGTTTTTCTCTGTGAATCTGGGCCAGTGGAGGATGGCCATAAAATGGACACATCTCTAATCTGTATGAAAATAATGCTATGACGGAGAAGCAGGGTTTTTGACCAAGTGTATCGTTAAAACCCCTACGTTAAAACCCCTTGCTGGCTAAGTCTGCTGATTCCCATAAGAAGCAGGCCAAAGGGTTTCCCTTATAATCCCTACCTCAGTCTAGACTGGATTACTACCTCAGATACACTGTACTGCACTACAGTCTCAACGTAGACTCAGCGTAGTCTCACCGTACAGTAGTCTTCCTCCTGAAGGAGAGAGAGAGAGAGAGAGAGAGAGAGAGAGTGTGTGTGTGTGTGTGTGTGTGTGTGTGTGTGTGTGTGTG
The DNA here is from genome assembly GCF_965601325.2 of Salmo salar. Classification (NCBI taxonomy): domain Eukaryota; kingdom Metazoa; phylum Chordata; class Actinopteri; order Salmoniformes; family Salmonidae; genus Salmo; species Salmo salar. Next base: position 24,747,015 of record NC_138303.1, on the reverse strand, counting down.
TGTGTGTGTGTGTGTGTGTGTGTGTGTGTGTGTGTGTGTGTGTGTGTGTGTGTGTGTGTGTGTGTGTGTTTGGGGTGGGGGTTCTATGTTTTTGGGTGGATTGGTGTGACTATGACTATGAGTATCGCTACACATGAGTACAGTATATTCATGTACTGCACATTCATTTGGTACTTTTTTTGCTCTGATCTCCTCCCTTCTCCTGCAAACCTCCCTGGACCAGATGGTGACTCTGAGGCAGTCTCTCTCTGTCTTTAAGACTCCCCAGCTTACAGCAAAGCTCATGTCACGCTGTGCTGAAAGTAGAGGAGAGAGGAGAGGAGGGCTGCACCATCCACAGAGAGTGTGTAGTCAGCACCCCTCATCTTTAAAGTAGGGTAATGCTATATCTTCCCTACCAGTCCATTAGCTGGTGTTATTGAGAAACTCTATGTAACTGCAGTAGCTAATCGATTAGCATGGTGAAGAAAACTGTCTTCCTCTGTAAATATTAGTTTCTGTTGTCATAACGATTTGGTGCAATGCAGGGCGAGATTGGCTGATGATACAGGTGTTAAACCACCCCTCTGAAGACATGAGCGGAATTCAGCTCTCACTGAGCACCTCAGAGGCAGCCATTTAGAAAATAACTGACATTGTGCTTAGAATAGCTAGCACCAGAGATACTGTATGTAATGACGAGATGATCTTGTCTCCATTCTAACAATGGGAGTCGTTGTCCCAAAGGCAGGAAGGCAGGCGGTCTACTTATCGGTCGGCTTATCACTGTATTTTGACGTGGACCCTCTCGCTTCGCCTCTACCTCTCTGCTGGCACTGAACAATCAGGGGTTTCGAACCTAGTGGTCGTTAAGAGGAAGTGGCTATTAGTAGCAGAAGGAGGGTGTTAGATACTGTATGACAGAGGAAAAGGGCAGCACCAGAGAGGGGCATGTTAAATGTTTATTTCCCTGGTCTCCATCCTTGTCCTCCTATGCTGTTGTAAGAGACTGAAGATGCTGATAACACAACATAACTAAACCAGACATAACATAGCTCAGCTCTGCTCTGGGGGACTCTTAGCCTCCCCCTCAGTCTTAACCTTGTATGGTGATTGCTATTTGCCTTAGATAGAATTCATGTAAAGTTTTTGTTATTCCCTATATAGTGCACTATAGGGAATAGGGAGCCATTTCGGACGCGGCCTCAGTATGTTCAGCCTGGGTATTGGTGGTGGTGTTCAGGGCTGTGTTCAGCCTGGGTATTGGTGGTGGTGTTCAGGGCTGTGTTCAGCCTGGGTATTGGTGGTGGTGTTCAGGGCTGTGTTAAGCCTGGGTATTGGTGGTGGTGTTCAGGGCTGTGTTCAGCCTGGGTATTGGTGGTGGTGTTCAGGGCTGTGTTCAGCCTGGGTATTGGTGGTGGTGTTCAGGGCTGTGTTCAGCCTGGGTATTGGTGGTGGTGTTCAGGGCTGTGTTCAGCCTGGGTATTGGTGGTGGTGTTCAGGGCTGTGTTCAGCCTGGGTATTGGTGGTGGTGTTCAGGGCTGTGTTCAGCCTGGGTATTGGTGGTGGTGTTCAGGGCTGTGTTAAGCCTGGGTATTGGTGGTGGTGTTCAGGGCTGTGTTCAGCCTGGGTATTGGTGGTGGTGTTCAGGGCTGTGTTAAGCCTGGGTATTGGTGGTGGTGTTCAGGGCTGTGTTCAGCCTGGGTATTGGTGGTGGTGTTCAGGGCTGTGTTCAGCCTGGGTATTGGTGGTGGTGTTCAGGGCTGTGTTCAGCCTGGGTATTGGTGGTGGTGTTCAGGGCTGTGTTCAGCCTGGGTATTGGTGGTGGTGTTCAGGGCTGTGTTCAGCCTGGGTATTGGTGGTGGTGTTCAGGGCTGTGTTCAGCCTGGGTATTGGTGGTGGTGTTCAGGGCTGTGTTCAGCCTGGGTATTGGTGGTGGTGTTCAGGGCTGTGTTAAGCCTGGGTATTGGTGGTGGTGTTCAGGGCTGTGTTCAGCCTGGGTATTGGTGGTGGTGTTCAGTCACTATACTGTCTGGGGCCTGCTAATTTGGCCCTATAGAATGATGGTGAGGCAGGAGGAGAAGGGGTGGAGGCCTCTTTGAGAATCTTTAAGAGGCAGATGGCCATGACTGACCCACGTTTCCCACACTCCCCCGTTCCTTCCCTCCATCCCCTCATCAGTCCTCCATCTTCACAGCAACACATCCTAGAGGGAGAGAGGGGTGGAGGGGTCTCTCACTTTAGCTTCTCTACAGGGACTTCATTTCAGTCTTTCTCATGGAAATGTTAACATACTCTGTCGAGTTAAAGGTAGATTTTTGGATTTCTGAGACTTTCAGTCAGTTTGGAGTGTGTGGCCGCAGAGTGATGGAGTTAGAGTGATGGGGTTAGAGTGAACAGAGTGAGGGGGTTAGAGTGAACGGAGTGAGGGGGTTAGAGTGAACGGAGTGAGGGGGTTAGAGTGAACAGAGTGAGGGGGTTAGAGTGAATAGAGTGAACAAATGTGCAAGTCTTTGTGAGACCCTTTTGTATAATGCAAGCTCCTAATGTGTGTGTGTTTGTGCGTGTGTGTGCGCGCAGGCTTTACTCCAGCTGTGGTATCAGTTTACAGTAAGACCCTGGCTCTTACATTCCTAAGACATGTCTAGACATGCCTGCTCTCAGCAGCCCTCAGCGCTATACACACACAAGGCAAGACTAATGATCAGACCAGCACCTGCAGTTAAATCATACATTTTACATTTTAGTCATTTAGCAGACGCTCTTATCCAGAGCGACTTACAGTAGTGAATACATACATTTCATACATTATATATTTTTTGTACTGTACAAGCACACACTGTACAAGCACACACTCTCATTCTATACTTAACAAAAATATAAACGCTACATGTAAAGTGTAGAAAAAAGGAGGAAGGGAAGCAATGTTAAGATGCTGTACACAATAGTAGGTTTTAGTAGACAGAAGGTGCTAAGGTACACAATAGTAGGTTTTGGTAGACAGAAGGTGCTAAGGTACACAATAGTAGGTTTTGGTAGACAGAAGGTGCTAAGGTACACAATAGTAGGTTTTGGTAGACAGAAGGTGTTAAGGTACACAATAGTAGGTTTTGGTAGACAGAAGGTGCTAAGGTACACAATAGTAGGTTTTAGTAGACAGAAGGTGCTAAGGTATACAATAGTAGGTTTTGGTAGACAGAAGGTGCTAAGGTACACAATAGTAGGTTTTGGTAGACAGAAGGTGCTAAGGTACACAATAGTAGGTTTTGGTAGACAGAAGGTACTAAGGTACACAATAGTAGGTTTTGGTGGACAGAAGGTGCTCTTTGGTTAAAAGGACAAATTGATCATCAAAAAAAGGAGGACCAAGGCACTCTTCATATAATGAATTAAAATGCCTTTATTTGTATGGCATGTTTTACTGCATGGCCTTCATAAGGGGGTACTTCCTGACGAAGGCCATGCAGCCGAAACGCGTCGCCGAAACGTGTCAGAATTTTTTATCTTTGTTTCCACTGAACATGCCATACAAATAAAGGCATTTTAATTAGCTACATGTAAAGTGTTGGTCCCATGTTTCATGACCTGAAATGAAAGATCCCCAATATTTTCCTTACATACAAAAAGCACATTTCTCTGAAATGTTGTGCACAAATTTGTTTACATCCCTGTTAGTGAGCCTTTCTCCTTTGCCAAGATAATACATCCACCTGACAGGTGTGTCATATTAAGAAGCTGATTAAACAGCATGATTATTACACAGCTGCACCTTGTACTGGTGACAATAAAAGGCCACTCTAAAATGTGCAGATTTACAATGCCACATATGTATCTAGTTTTGAGGGAGTGCACAATTGGCAGGAATGTCCACCAGAGCTGTTGCCGGAGGATTTAATGTTAATTTCTCTACAATAAGCTGCCTCCAATGTCATTTTTGAGAATTTGGGAGTACATCCAACCTGGCTCACAACCGCAGACCACGTGTAACTACGCCAGCCCAAGTCCTCCACATCCAGCTTCTTCACCTGCAGGATTGTCTGAGACCAGCCACCCGGACAGCTGATGAAACTCAGGAGTATTTCTGTCTGTAATAAAGCCCTTTTGTGGGGAAAAACTCATTCTGATTGGCTGGGCCTATCTCCCCATTTGTGGGACCTGGCTCCCAAGTGGGTGGGCCTATGCCCTCCCAGGCCCACCCATGGTTGCGCCCCTGCCCCCCCAAAATCCATAGATTAGGGCCTAATTATTTTATTTCAATTGACTGATTTTCTTATATGATCTGTAATTCAGGGAGGAAAAAAAGAATTGTTGCATGTTGCGTTTATATTTTTTGTTCAGTATATCTTTGTCTTCTTCTGATTTCCATTTTGTTCTTAATTTCATTATTGGTTATGTTATTCCTTCTTTCTCTCCCCCCTTCTCCCTCCTTAGTCCTCTCTCTCATCCTCCTCCACCATGACCAGTGCTGTTCCCACATAGCCAGAGAACAGTGTGTGTGGGTCTGAGTACATAGTCCATTTGACAAACAAATGGGCTGTAGTGCTGTGTGCCTGCACGCATTTGTCAGTATGTTTAGGGCGTGTGCGCCTGTCTGTGTAGTCCATACCCTCCCTATGAATGCCTCGTCAAATTTCATTCAGCGCATGTGTTTGGGTGTGGATATGAGTGAATTCCGTGCACATGTGTATACTCTTTGCGCATGTGTGTGTGTGCAGTGAGCCTGTGTGTGTGTTTCGTTACCCCTGGCAACTATAGATCATCTGAGATGTGGAGTCTCTGTTCCTCACTACTCTGAATGTGGAGACTGTTGTTCTACAAAGGGCCAGCCGCCCCCCAGACACCCAGGGCCATTGTGGCCCACCACCCCTCTCTATCAGGCCAAGAAGGGCCCCATTGTAATTCCTCATCCCCAGAATGGAACCCTGTATTTTTTCCAGGGAAAACCCACACCCTCTTACACCCTCCCCCCAGCATGGCTAGTCCATGTTAAAGGGCACTGTGTCTCCTGGGAGCCCCCCACCCCCATTCACCATCTCACACTGGGTCAAATTAAACTGCACTGATCCCTATTGTCTGGGTGTGTGTCCCACTGGGAATCAGACTGCAAGCCCACAAGGGGGGGCTGTGTTTGTGTATATGGGGGAAGAGAGGAGTGCCCATGTGCAATAACACAACACCTCAACGGGCCACTAGTGAGAGACTCAATAACTAAATGAGGTCTTATGTGAACATTAAGAAGAGGCTTTCAGGCATCGACTGGGGCAATGGTAAGAACCACAACAGACCTCAGGAACATGGTTGTCGTGTTGACGTTTTATAGATTGTTATTGACACCTGGAATTGTAGAGGAAAACATTCCAATCCAGCAGATCAAACAGTGTTTTTTGTCGCACAGTTTAGAATCAGAGTAACCTGGAATTCCTTTGATAGAATTCAGTGCCAGGGAGTGTTCTAATTGCAGGATGTGTGGAGACCTGCGGGCAGGATTGAGGGAGTGCTTTGAGATGCCATTTCTTTGGTGCCAATGTGAGTTAGGCTAAAGGACAGCTGGGGTGGAAGGTAGGACGCAGATATCTCTGCAGATGTGTGGCTAACATCATTGCTGGGGAATGTCAATGTCATCTCAGATAGCTGTGTCAGCAGCATTGAAATGGGACTGAGGGAGAGAGAGAGAAAAGGGAGAGAAAAAAGTGACAGCAGGTAGCGAGAATGGAGGAGTTTGATAGAAGGCTAGAGAAAGGCAGGGGGAGGGAGAGAAGAGGAAATAAGAGAAAGGATGAAGGAAGGATGATAAATGAAGGAGGGAGAGAGGGGGGATGACAGAGAGATGATGGAGAGATGTAATATGAGGATGCAGGGAAAGGAAAGAGAGGGTAAAAGAGAAAATGGCATAATGATTAATAATGAGAGAGGAGGGGTTGAGCAGATTAGAGACAGTGATATGAACCCCTGCCTCTACATTCTGGGCAGCATGACCTAGTTTTTCACACCTGCCTGGCTCTAACACACTCACATCCACACACACCAGATCACAACGGTATAGAAAGGGTAGAATTAGCATCACAGCACAGTGAGACTAAAGAAGAGATCGAAAGGGCGAGGGAGAGAAAGGCAAAAGAAGAGTAGTTCATATCTTGGGCTATTTCCCACTAATGTGAGAGATTGCATGTTTTATTACAGTGATGCTAGAGAAAAGGTGAAGACGGATTAATATAAAAGAAGCATCAGAGATGGCGAGAGGACAGTAAATATAGGTCTGTGAGCTCAGAAGTACAGTTGAAGTTGGAAAGTTACATACACCTTAGCCAAATACATTTAAACTCAGTTTTTCACAATTCCTGACATTTAATCCTAGTAAAAATGTCCTGTTTTAGGTCAGTTAGGATCACCACTTTATATTAAGAATGTGAAATGACAGAATAATAGTAGAGAGAATTATTTATTTCAGCTTTTATTTCTTTCATCACATTTCCAGTGGGTCAGAAGTTTACATACACTCAATTAGTATTTGGTAGCATTGCCTTTAAATTGTTTAACTTGGGTCAAACGTTTAGGGTAGCCTTCTACAAGCTTCCAACAATAAGTTGGGTGAATTTTGGCCCATTCCTCCTGACCGAGCTGGTATAACTGAGTTAGGTTTGTAGGCCTCCTTGCTCCCACACACATTTTCACTTCTGCCCACAAATTTTCTATGGGATTGCGGTCATGGCTTTGTGAGGGCCACTCCAATACCTTGACTTTGTTATCCTTAAGCCATTTTGCCACAACTTTGGAAGTATGCTTGGGGTCATTGTCCATTTGGAAGACCCATTTGCGACCAAGCTTTAACTTCCTGACTGATGTCTTGAGATGTTGCTTCAATATATCCACATCATTTTCCCACCTCATGATGCCATCTATTTTGTGAAGTGCACCAGTCCCTCCTGCAGCAAAGCACCCCCACAACATGATGCTGCCACCCCTGTGCTTTATTGTTGGGATGGTGTTCTTCGGCTTGCAAGCCTCCCCCTTTTTCCTCCAAACATAATGATGGTCATTATGGCCAAACAGTTCTACTTTTGTTTCATCAGACCAGAGGACATTTCTACAATAAGTATGATCTTTGTCCTCATGTGCAGTTGCAAACTGTAGTCTGGCATTTTTATGGCGGTTTTGGAGCAGTGGCTTCTTCCTTGCTGAGTGGTCTTTCAGGTTATGTCGATATAGGTCTCGTTTTACTGTGGCTATAGATACTTTTGTACCTGTTTCCTCCAGCATCTTCACAAGGTCCTTTGCTGTTGTTCTGGGATTGATTTGCACTTTTCGCACCAAAGTACGTTCATCTTTAGGAGACAGAACGCGTCTCCTTCCTGAGCGGTATGACGGCTGCGTGGTCCCATGGTGTTTATTCTTGCGTACTATTGTTTGTACAGATGAACGTGGTACCTTCAGGTGTTTGGAAATTGCTCCCAAGGATGAACCAGACTTGTGGAGGTCTACAATTGTTTTTCTGAGGTCTTGGCTGATTTCTTTTGATTTTCCCATGATGTCCAGCAAAGAGGCACTGAGTTTTAAGGTAGGCCTTGAAATACATCCACAAGTACACCTCCAATTGACTCAAATGATGTAAATCAGAAGCTTCTAAAGCCATGACATCATTTTCTGGAATTTTCCAAGCTGTTTAAAGGCACAGTCAACTTAGTGTATGTAAACTTCTGACCCACTGGATTTGTGATACAGTGAATTATAAGTGAAATAATCTGTCTGTAAACAATTGTTGAAAAATTACTTGTCATGCACAAAGTAGATGTCCTAACTGACTTGCCAAAACTATAGTTTGTTAACAAGAAATTTGTGGAGTGGTTGAAAAATGAGTTTTAATGACTCCAACCTAAGTGTATGTAAACTTCCGACTTCAACTGTATCTCTTCCAGTCTTGCACCTCTCTCATTTTCTCCCTCTCCCTTCTTCTTCTCTCTCTCCCTTAGCCCACTCCTTAGGTGATGCAGGAGGGACATTTCCTCCTTTGTGCGTGATCTATTATTAACTCACTCCGTGCTCAGACTCCTCATATTCTCATGCAGACAGACGAACTGACGTTCATTCTGCTGCATTCAGAATGAATGTTAATCACAACCATAGAGTTTTTAGTCCTCATCAGCAGAGACCACATGAAAACCTGGGACACATTCAAATGGGCTGTATGTTAGGCTAATAAACTCTGCATATATTACCATACTGTGTTTGGATATTAGCTGCACAAAGTGAGTCATGTGTAGCTGGGCCTTGAGATGAACAGTGTACCGTTTGGTGGAGGGGGGAGGGGCTGTGAATAGTAAATACATCTATACATTCTCCTTTGTCTCAGTGCAACACTTAGATGAGGTCTTGAGTGAGTCTTGTGGGGGTGAAAGGAGATCCTGTTGTTCTTACAGGATGACGACAGTTTAGGTGCTTGGAGAGAGAGTCTGGTGAAATGACAGTGCCGTAGACTTCAAGGCTCTGGTAGACACCTTAAGGGCTCTATCTGGTGGTGAAGACAGGCACTGGGGATGTAGGTCAAAGGTCAAGGCGAATTTAGGTCAATACGTGTTTCTTGCATTGGTATTCAGAGGGCTCAAAGGGCAGTGAAATCTTTCAGAAATGGCCACAGACAATATGAATAGTCTGAATGGAATATATGACTGTATGACTGTATGGTTCACTCTATATCCTCTCTCTCCTTCTCTGTATCTCTCCCTATCCCTTTCTCACTCTCTATCCCTCCTTCTCTCCTGTAGCTGTGATGAGTATGTGACTCAGCTGGATGAGATGCAGAGACAGCTGTCTGCAGCGGAGGATGAGAAGAAGACCCTGAACTCCCTGCTCCGCATGGCCATCCAGCAGAAGCTGGCCCTGACCCAGCGCCTGGAGGACCTGGAGTTTGACACCGAGCAGACCCGCCGCGGAGGCAAACCAAGAGCCAAAACCACTAACGGCAGAACCACTAATGGGCAGACCAACGCTGCCAACAACCCCCGCATAAGTCACGGCCTCACCTGTGCCGGGATCGGCCGCCCCAACGAGCCCAACACCATGCCCAACTGCATCCGTGGAGGCCCTGTGGTCTTCTGCAGCGAGAAGTACAAGATCTACTGCGACTGAAGCGGCTGCGTTGTCAGCACGGGATTGCTGTGTACAGAGGGGAGGAGCCGGAGGCTCTCCCCTGCATTAATGTTAAAGAGCCCCACTTTGCTCGCTTAGCTCCCTGCCTGCCCAGCCTGTAGCCTCATAGGGCCTGGTGTGTGTCTAACCTACAGTACATAAGTATGCCTATGGCCGCTCACATCTGCTAGTGTAAACGCTTAGGGGAATGCAGATGTGTATGTACAGTACAGTGTGCACTAGAAGTTTGGGACTGTTGTAGACATAATGTATGGCATGTGGATAGGGTCAAAACCGGCCGCCGGTGGGCTTCTGTGGATATTATGGGGTGCTGTACTTATGATGATGTAAAAGGTTGCAGCATTCGTGCTTAGTGTGTTCTGAACCCCCTGAGTGTGTTGCATTGTAACTGTAATGCACTTAGGTGGTGGGGACTTGGGAAGAGGGTGTCACTTTAAGGGGTCATGTGACTGAAGTTGACATCCTCTCCTTGTGTTGCTCGTCTGTTGGCGTTGGTGCTCCTTCAATAAAGCCCCCCATCCTCCTCTCTCTCCTGGCCCCCCAGGACTGAGCCAGCCCCAGCAACCCAATCAGGTCGCTCTTTAATGTTTACATAAACGAATGAAACAAAACAATATGCAAGTCCAGTGTGATTTGCTGGGTTTTCTAACTGAATTTCAAAACTCCCAAAGCGGGTTGGCTGATGATTAGTGATGCCGGAGGTGGGTGGTAAAGGAGCACCTAAGACCACAGGTGTTTAATTTCAGGATTCATTCAGGCCAATCGCATCGCATGGCATTGCAGCTGAGAATGCTACTGAGCTTTTAACTGTTTTTCTATGTAAACAGGTGTGTGTGGCACAGCACAAGCTATGTACTACAGGGCTCTACATTTTAACCAGAGCAGTTATTTAACATCTGCTGAAAGAAACGGAGGGCTATTCTATGTGACCCAGTATATGTCATATTGGTGTTCTTTCAGAGCCATATTACTAGAGAACGAAAGCAAGACGAAACGATCTCTACACCTAAATTAAGTGCACTTCAGAATAGGTGCCTCAGGTTCTAACTTCTATTAGAAAAGGATCAAATAACTGTGAACAGATACAATATAGTTTTGATCGATGGTGATTTTTGTAACATCAGTAAAGATCCTAAAAGAGCACAAAAATCAATGGCATCTGGATCATAATTCTGCAAACAAAACCGACAACCCTCGGCAAAGTGCCTGTCGACCCAAACACTTGATATCAACTATATCTATCTATCAATGTAAAGCCCCGTCTTTGTGTCTGTCACACTAATGCTCATCTCTCCCTCTATCTCCTCTCCCTCTATCTCCTCTCCCTCGATCTCTATTTTCCTCTCTTTTTGGATGCCCTTTTGAGCTCTCAAATGAACTATATGTGGTTATGTGGCTGAAAACCCTGTCCTCCTCCTCATGTCTCTAACCTGTGTCTCATCGCTTGGTTGTCATGACAACCACTCTCTCTTTTAGATTGTCAGCAGCTTGCTCGCCCTGAAACGCCACACTCCCTTTAAGTAGAGAGGGTGATTGTGGGGGAAAAAACTCTGAATATTGTCAGGCAACGTCCTCACGCGTATGCGTGTTCTGAACCCTGCGTGTGTCTGTGTGTGCGTGTCCGTGTGTCCGTGTGTCTGTGTGAGTGTGTGTCCGTGTGAGTGTGTGTGTGTGTGTGTGTGTGTCTGTGTCTGTGAGTATGTGTCTGTGTCTGTGAGTATGTGTCTGTGTCGGTGTGTGTGTGTCTGTGTGTGTCTGTGTGAGTGTGTGTGATCTCAGCTCCGGCACCGTGTGTGTATGTTGTTTTCTGAAAATATTGCAAATGGAGGGTAGTTCATTTCTGAGATGCTGTTTGTATGCAAGAGGACAAACCAATATACTGTCTTCATTATCCCCAAAAAAGCTTTAAACCTTGCAAGCTTGTGCCAGGCAGATTTTAAAAAAATAATGTGGGGCTTGTGTTAGATAAATCCATGTAGTACATAACCACACATTGTTAGCTTTATGATGCTTAAAGCAGGGTTGATGCGAGGAAATCCTTGAAGATTAATCAAATTATGCTTTTTCTACCAGTAACATATATAAAACTATATATTCTTAATGATATGATTGTAATCAGGTTAGAATCTTCTAGGATCCTCCTAGGCCCCCTCTCTCTGATATAGAGAGGGAGAGCTTTGGTTCCTCAGAACGAGGGACATCCCCAACCCTGCTTGAGTTGAGTATTTGCTGCCCTACGAGGCCTTTAGACACACAACACAGTATGGATACTGTGCTATTGTTCACGTCATACAAACACCTCCACTGAGTGAAAATCACTCTTTGGTTATTGTTCCACTTAAGTGACAGCGATAGATTCACTCTTTGTTTATATCAGTTTGCGCTGAGTGTAGAGACTGGGAGAGGACAGAGGAGTAATACTAGTGTTTAAACCATGCTGATCATGAATTTGATACTGTGTTTGGAGACATGGGTTCCAGGGTTATTTGAGGGAGATGCTCTGGTTTAGAGCAGGGTTGGTGATTTTAAAAAAGTATGTTTTTATATGAGGTTTTTGTTTAACTACTTTGTCTCTAACTGTGAAATCTTACCAGTGGACATTGATTCAAATTAGTTGACCCTCTATCCCCCTTCCCTTGTTTCGGCTCTTTGGATTCACTGAGCAATAGATAGATTTAATAATCCAGGATGTGATTGTGGCTAGAGAGACCCCCCCCCCCTAGTTCTCTTGGTCTAGTTTGAAATCAATGTCCGTTTATCTGGTGTCATCAATAGAATGCCACCAGAATAAGCTCCTCCTACCTCTGTCTGCAGGCTCTACCCACATCAACGTTGAGTTCTCTCACACGCTCTTAATTAGGTTTTTGATTGGTTGAGAGCCTGCATGCAACAAATAAAAAACATGCCCGTTCTCAATAACCTGCATGCCATTTGGGAAAAGCCCTCCTATGACTGACCTGGTTCTGGGGTATGGTTTAAACTCTGGGGGGGGGGGGGGGGGGGGGGTCTGTGTTTAGGAGATGTCAAAGGTCATAGTACTTGTGAGGTCATCGGCTTCTTGCACTTGCTGGTCTTCCTCAGGCAGTAGTGCTTTTACATCAGCTCCTCTAGAACATAGACATGATGTTGATATGACAGAGTCTGCTTCAAGACAACTAACCCAGTTTGCACCTACCTGTAGGTAGTAGCTACTATAACTAACTGGGGCTTCGGCGTTAATCTTTTTACTCTTTCTTATTTCGTGTTTTTGATTGGAATGGCATCATTACTGACCAAGTTAACGTCTAAATTGACCAATAATGCAAATGTTTATGATTTCTATGTGTCTTCGTTTTGCAGTAATTTAATTCTGCCCGGATGAGGATCCTCTAACACTGCCGACGTCACATTCAGTGTTCCTGAAAACAGCTAGCCCTAGAGGCCAAAATTGTAAAACCCGACCAAACAAAATCTCTTATATGAATATGAAATATTCCTCCAAGTTGCCCTTTAACTCACTATATAGCATGATCTATATGGCCTCTATAACCTATATGACCTCTAACCTCTATGTCCTATGTATGGGAATGAAAAGGTATTTCACATTTCCTAGTGCTGCTGCCGGAAGACGATGCTCACAAGTACAGTGAACTCTGCCCTCCTAGTAAAATGATGATCAGAGTTTGTGATTGTTTGAGTTATCCCTCCCATGAGAAGCCAGGGGAGCCGGTCTTTCCTCAATGTAAATCAACATACAGTTTTCATCTTTTTGTTTTTTATATCTTTTTTTTCTTTAACCTGTGCACTTTTATTATAGGATTATAACTTTATATTATTAACCTAGGAAAGGTTTAGTGCTATGGTTTGTGAGTTATTTAGTCAAGTATACACATATATGAATAGGAATATATTTCCTCCTATATGTTGTCTCTTTGTATCATCCATAGAGACCATTTACTCTCCTAAAACCACACCGCAAACCAGAGTCCTACTGTTAAGATTCTGAGAATTTATCCAACTGAATAAGCATCCTTGTATTGTTATGTCTCATCATATTATTATTATTATGCTGTTGGTTTGATTTTATGTTTGTTCTGCTGCCATGTTCTAAACAAAATCCAGGGTGAGCAAATTCTGGGGTTTTCATGTATTTATTATTCCTAGGAATAGTTCAAAGATAACGCGGAGAAACTTGACGACACTCTGATTCCAAAAATGGTAAGAAGTTCTTGGGGGAAGAAATGGAGTGACAAAATTATTTTGGTTTTTCCAGCTTCTTACCAGGGTGTCACACTGATAAGGGATCACTGGCTCACAGAATTCTCTGCAAGTGCAACGATTAAATTCCAAATTGGAATTGTTTCATTCTCTCTTTGTTTATCGTGCCAAATCTTGGTACATCATTTAGGTTTGAAAAGAATGAAGAATCAGAAAGAATGACAAGCCGTACATCAGTGAGAAAGGTATCGTTTGGGGCCGTGGCTTTCTGTCCTAGTGCTGCCCAGGATTTGTTTTGGGTCTGTTTTGTTCTTCGTTCTGACCAGTCGTGCCTTTCATTGTTTCAAGGGAGAATCGTAGACTAGTATTTTTGGTTAGTTTTTTAGGTGAGGAGGTTTGGGTTTAAAACTACTTTGTGAGCTGCAATAAATGCGAAGATGAGCCCTTTTTGCAGGGGTGAGAGGATAGTTTTCAAATTAGCTCAATTCAATTGATATTGTGTTGAATTCTGCAGGTCAGTGATCCTAACAGAAAATTCAGGGGTATTGAGAATTTATATTATTTTTTTTATCAAACTGGGAACCAAAATAAATCCCTTTGGCCTCCTATTGAACAAAATGTTACAAACACCACTACTGTGTTTTGGGTAGATCAGTGTTCTATTGGAAACATCTAGGTGATCTCGAACTTTGTTTGGTTAAGGTAATGTGCTATCAATAGTATTGTTGGAAAATGTGCAGGGAGTGCATTTTGTCTTTTGTTTGTCCAATTTGAGTTTTATTTTTTATTCTTGAATATTTTTTTTTTTTACATCTTATTAAAGCGTTGTGATTTCAGGAAACAGAAAACAGATTTTGCATCAACAAGCTTGAATTGTGCCATTATTGCCAATGCTTGTTTGTTGAGGCGTAAAAAGTTATCAATACGGTTGGGAAGCAAAAACAAAAGAAGAAAATAAAGTGCAATTTTAATGCTGTTTTACAAGGAAAATAAACGTTTTCTGTTTGCTGGAAGCAATAGCACTGTGATAATACACTAGCTGTGTAAACTTTATATTGTCATATTGTGTTTCAGTATTGATCCATATTGAGTTTGATACCTTTATATGAAATAACGACTTCATCTGTGTGTTGGTATGTATTTGAATTGTTATGCAGTTCGGTATTCTTCTCAATAATGTGTATTATGATTAGTGGCATATTCATTACAATTTAATATCATATGCATGTTCATCAGTCATGGGAACCTTTACACAGAATCGAAAACAAACCTAGAACTTTGAAGATGTTGGAAAAGTGAAAAAAGAAAATTATGAAAAAACGGAGTTTAGTCTATTGTAATACTGCTGAACTAATCCTATGAAAGTGTTGTTTTGTTTTCCTATAGAGAGGTGGTATGTCTGTGTAAAGGTAGTCATACTGGCTAAAATCAATAAATGTGACTAAAAAGACACGGTGTCCTGTGTGTATTTTCATTACTGTGTTAAGTCAGCAATGTTGTTCTGCTATTTTTATTGACTTGGCCAAGGCTTTTGATACGGTAGATCATTCCATTATTGTGGACCGGCTAAGGAGTATTGGTGTCTCTGAGGGGTCTTTGGCCTGGTTTGCTAACTACCTCTCTCAACGAGTGCAGTGTATAAAGTCAGAACATCTACTGTCTCAGCCACTGCCTGTCACCAAGTTTGTACCCCAACGCTCGATCCTAGGCCCCACGCTCTTCTCAATTTACATCTACAATATAGCTCAGGCAATAGGAAGCTCTCTCATCCATTTATATACAGATGATACATCTGGGGCGGCAGGTAGCCTAGTGGTTAGAGCGTTGGGCCAGTAACCGAAAGGTTGCTAGATAGAATTCTGAGCTGACTAGGTAAAAATCTGTCATTCTGCCCCTGAACAAGGCAGTTAATCCACTGTTCCCCGGTAGGCCGTCATTGTAAATAAGAATTTGTTCTTAACTGACTTGCCAAGTTAAATAAAGGCAAAATATAAAAAAATGCAGTCTTATACCCAGCTGGCCCCTCCCTGGATTTTGTGTTAAACACCCTACAACAAAGCTTTCTTAGTGTCCAACAAGCTTTCTCTGCCCTTAACCTTGTTCTGAACAATTCCAAAACAAAGAATGCCCCTCTCCCCACAGGTGTGATTATTACCTCTGAGGGTTTAGAGCTTGAGGTAGTCACCTCATACAAGTACTTGGGAGTATAGCTAGGCGGTACACTGTCCTCTCAGCACATATCAAAGCTGCAGACTGAAGTTAAATCTAGACTTGGTTTTCTCTATCGTAATCGCTCCTCTTTCACCCCAGCTGCCAAACTAACTCTGATTCAGATGACCATCCTACCCATGCTAGATTACGGAGACGTAATTTATAGATCGGCAGGTAAGGGTGCTCTCGAGCGGCTAGATGTTCTTTACCGTTCGGCCATCAGATTTGCCACCAATGCTCCTTATAGGACACATCACTGCACTCTATACTCCTCTGTAAACTGGTCATCTCTGTATACCCGTCGCAAGAACCACTGGTTGATGCTTATTTTTAAAACCCTCTTAGGCCTCACTCCCCCCATCTGAGATATCTACTGCAGCCCTCATCCTCCATATACAACATCCATTCTGCCAGTCACATTCTGTTAAAGGTTCCCAAAGCACACACATCCCTGGGTCGTCCTCTTTTCTGTTTGCTGCAGCTAGCGACTGAAACGAGCTGCAACAAACATTCAAAGACTCAATCATGGACACTTTTACTGACATTTGTGGCTGCTTTGCGTGATGTATTGTCTCTACCTTATTGCCCTTTGTGCTGTTGTCTGTGCCCAATAATGTTTGTACCCTGTTTTGTGCTGCTACCATGTTGTGCTGCTGCCATGTTATGTTGCTACCATGTTGTTGTCATGTTGTGTTGCTACCATGCTGTGTTGTCATGTGTTGCTGCCATGCTATGTTGTTGTCTTAGGTCTCTCTTTATGTAGGGTTGTATTGTCTCTCTTGCCGTGATGTATGTTTTTATTTAATTTATTTTTATTCCCATGCCCCCATCCCCGCAGGAGGCCTTTTGCCTTGTGGTAGGCCATCATTGTAAATAAGAATTTGTTCTTAACTGACTTACCTAGTTAAATAAAGGTTATATATATATTTTTTTTTTAAGACAAACTCTCCCACTCTAAGTAAATTAACAGTTAACTGTGGACACAGTCCGATGCTGCAGGCTTTTTTTTCTCCGGAAGATTCCCAGCTGGGTAGCAAGGAGCGAGGGAGAACTGAGGGGGGACTTCCCAGCTGTCTGTAAAGTCTCCATGACATGATCAAATTTCACACTATGCACAAAACTCTTCCACCCCCACCTTCTGTCTGGCTCCCTCTCTTTTCCCGCTCTCCCTGTACTCATCCTTTGTCTTCCCTCTTCTTCATCCCATTTTCCATCTTTTTTTTGTCCTCTACCTCTCCCCCCTCTTTTTTTCTATTTTACTCTCTAGATACATCTATCCCTTTCTTTCATCATTTCCTTTCTTTTTATGTCCTTCCCCTATTTCTTGTCCATTTATTATTCTGCTGTGTATTAAGGACATACAAACGAACCCTGTGACTCTTGACCTCTCAACGTTTAGTCACTTCCTGTCCACGTTCCATTAGGACCAGTTTCCATGAGCCATAAAGACTTGCCCTGTTTGTCCGATCATGCAACAGTTTTATACCACATATGGTAGGTTTTATATGGCAAGAATATGTAGCGCTCTATTTTTTTTAAGAAAAGAAGAATTTAGACAAAATACATACACAGATACACAATATCTGGCCACGACTCCAACTCCATCATCAAGTTTGCTGACGACACAACGTTGGTAAACCTGATACCACCGGCGATGAGACAGCCTACAGGAAGGAGATCAGAGAACTGTCAGTGTGGTGCCAGGACAACAACCTATCCTTCAACGTCAGCAAGACAAAGGAGCACACCCCCATCCACATCGACGGGGCTGCAGTGGAGAGGGTCAAGAGCTTAAAGTTCATCAGTGTCCACATCACTGAGGACTTAACATGCTCTTGTCACATCAGAACTGTCGTGAAGAAGGCACAGCTGTGCCTCTTCCCCCTCAGGAGGCTGAAATTATTTGGCATGTCTCCTCAGGTCCTCAGGAACTTTTACAGCTTCACCATTGAGAGCATTCGGACTGGTTGTATCCCCGTCTGGTATGGCAGCTGCACGGTACGGAAGTCCCTATATAGGGGGGTGCGGACAGCAGGTGGATCACTGGGGGCGAGCTCCCAGCCATCCAGGACGTATATGCCAAGCGGTGTCTGAGAAATTACCGAAGAATTGCCAAGGACTCCAGCCGACGGACTGTTCTTCATGCTCCCGTCCCGCAGGCAATACTGGTGCATCAAGGCTCAGACAAACAGACTCCTTAACAGCTTCTATCCCCTCGTCATAGGACTGTTAAATGGTTAGCAACTACTGCTCTCCTTCTCCCACAGACTATCCATACTGACTCTATGCCCATCCACAGGTCTCTACCCACTCAGACATAATCTATGATTCTGCTAAAATGATTATTGATTATTAAACTTATTACTCCATTACATTGTTGTCCTTTGATTATTGATTGCCATAACCATTAGTATTTATCTATTTATCCTGCTATTGGTCACTATTACTCCTGTTTACGTGTATATATTACCATTAGTGTATTACCTTAAGCAGTGGCAACCCATCATTCAGGGCAGGTGGGGCTCTTTAAGACCCACATTCATAGCAAAAATGGGGTGGCTTGCCTGTTTTGCATGTTATTTTTGCATTAATACGAGTTACATATCAGTTTGCAAACAATGTAAAATATATATATATCATTGAGTTAATAAAGCTGCATACAAACATGGTCTCTTTTTTGTGTTCTTGAGTAAGGCAGCTCCAAAATGCAGGTGTTTCAGCCTAGCTCAGTGCTTTCTGTGGTGGTGGGGCAGAAAATGGGAGCGTTGTGCCGTGAATGGCTCAGTGTTTTGTCACTCATGGGGAAACTACGTCACCAGTCCTTAGTAAGGGTAGACATCGAAAATTCTAGTCCTCTGCATCCTGCCATATAGTTACATTAGTATTGCCCTTCCAAGAAGACTCAAGGTCATTGGCCACAGATAAAATGACATGAAATCATGCTATATGTACAGTAGCTTTGATTGGACTGATCATGTCAACATCTTCCTTTCAAAGTCTTAGCTAGCAGTCATCATCATGAATCAAGTCGACAATCTACTGGCAAATCCTTTTTAATCCTTGTCATATGAAGAGAAATAATGAATAGAAATTATAGATAAAACGTATCGGTGCTCATCGGCCATTGGACATAAACATTACACAACAAGTTGGAAATCGCAAATTCAAGAATGACTGGTTTGAAAGAAACCGGTGACAGTGGTTAACCACAAGCATTGCAACTGGGAAGTCGAGAATAAACGAGCTCAGACTAGGAAAATATGTTTGGAACGGTCATCCAACTCGGAATTGTACATTTTTCTCTTTCCTTGATTACAACATTTTCACATGGAGGACCGCCGCGCCACCTTCCTGTTCAAGTGAGCACATCACAACAAAGTGAGTCCAAAAATGTCTTATATGCTGCTGCATAAATGATGTAATATGCCAGTGAGATAGTATTACATCTTAGTTACAGTATACATAAGTGTATGTTGTGTAGTAAGCTGTTAGTAGCCCATGTGCCTCACCCTAATAATTTGGTCTATTTTCACCTCTTAATTTCGCCTAATGCTACTGTTCTGACTCGGTGGTGCACATGTAGCTTATAACCTGTTTTTGAGAAATTTCATCATCTAATATTGTAAGAGCTTTCATTGTCTGCTCATATGCCCCCTTTATTTATCCTACAGTTTTGACTTGGTGTACAGGGTAAATACTGTAAGAGCAGCCCATGTTCTGCATTCTGTTGCTGCATTTCAAAACTGCTAAACACATAGTTATATTTACTACGTCCATCTTAGCTCGCTCATTAATGTCTTAATCGAAATTACGGAATGCCTCTTATCCGCTCATCGTTCCCTTATGCCATAGTTTGTACATCTCAATTGTCAGTAGACTCTACATTTGTTTAAGCAAGTCAGCCATATCAGCTATGTATTTAAAAAAAGGCAGTAAATGAGGCTGAATGAACTGTTTAGCTGCCAGACAAGGCTCCGCTGATAGCCAGGTGTAGCGGTGGTAAGGATTCACTCCATGGTGCTGAAAAGAATCTCTGCTGTTGGAACAGCTTTATGTAGGCCCTAACAGTTTGTGGGCACCGCTTGTCGCCATTATAGTGAAATTAATGTATTGTTTAGTGTTGTGTTGTGTAGGGGGTTTGCTGGCATGCATCTAAAACTGTTTTTGGGAGTTTGCCCCTCCAAGATTTACTTGCTAAAATCGCCACTGACTTTAAATATTTATAAATTTCTGCTACCATCCACTTTTAAGCCCTGTTTACATGTAAACTGAGTGTTCAAAACATGTATTTCCATGACATAGACTGAGCAGGTGAATCCAGGTGAAGGCAATGATCCCTTATTGATGTCACCTGTTAAATCCACTTCAATCAGTGTAGATGAAGGGGAGGAGACAGGTTAAAGAAGGATTTTTAAGCCTTGAGACAATTGAGACATGGATTGTGTATTTGTGCCATTCACAGGGTGAATGGGCAAGACAAAAGATGTAACTGCCTTTGAACGGGGTATGGTAGTAGATGCCAGGCACACCGGTTTGAGTGTGTCAAGAACTGCAACGCTGCTGGGTTATTCACGCTCAACAGTTTCCCGTGTGTATCAAGAATGACATCCAGCAAACGTGACACAACTGTGGGAAGCATTGGAGTCAACATGGGCCAGCATCCCTGTAGAACACGTTCAACACCTTGTAGAGTCCATGTCTCGACGAATTGAGGCTGCTCTGAGGGCAAAGGGGGATGCAACTCAATATTAGGATGGTGTTCCTAATGTTTTGTACACTTAGTGTATATCCCATTACCGTCACTTTATATGTATAAACCCACCTCAACCATTGCAGTACCCCTGTACATGGAATAAGGTACTGGCACTGACCTGTATATACCTGCATTCTATTTTTTCACTCTCATCATAGGTATTGTGTGTTTTTTATTTGTACTTAAAAATGTTATTCTGTTCTATTGTTATCTATAGTATTATTATTATCTAAAGTATTATTATTATTATTATTATCTGTAGTATTATTATTATTATTATTATCTATAGTATTATTATTATCTGTATTATTATTATTATTATTATCTATGGTATTATCTATAGTATTTTTATCTATAGTATAATTATATATAGTATTATTATATATAGTATTATTATTATCTATAGTATTATTATTATCATTATCTATAATATTATTATTATTATCTGTATTATTATTATTATTATTATTATTATTATCTATAGGATTATCTATAGTATTTTTATCTATAGTATAATTATATATAGTATTATCCATAGTATTATTATATATAGTATTATTATTATCTATAGTATTATTATTATTATCATTATCTATAATATTATTATTATTATTATCTATAGTATTATTATCTATGGTATTATTATTTATAGTATTATTATTATTATTATCTATAGTATTATTATTATCTATAGTATTATTATTATCTATAGTATTATTATTATTATTATTATTATCTATATTATTATTATTATTATTATTATCTATAGTATTATTATCTATAGTAATATTATTATTATCTATAGTATTTGTCACGTTCGTCGTATGGAGTGGACCAAAACGCAGCAGGAATGTAAGTGCTCATCTTCTTCTTTATTTATAAAGAAACGTGATACAAAACACTTAAACAAAACAACGACGAAAAAACAGTCTCGTAAGGACAAAATGACTATACAGAGAAACAACTACCCACAAATCCCATGACAAAAACACCTCTATTAAATAGGACCTTCAATTAGAGGCAACGAGGAACAGCTGCCTCCAATTGAAGGTCAACCCAATAAACTACGCATAGAAATAGAACAAATAGAATGAACATAGAATTACACTAACATAGAACATAAACCAAAACACCCCGAAACACACTAAACAAACACCCCCTGCCACGCCCTGACCAAACTATAATAACAAACAACCCCTTTTACTGGTCAGGACGTGACAGTATTATTATTATCTATAGTAATATTATTAGCTATAGTATTATTATTATCTATAGTATTATTATTATCTATTGTCACGGGTGTCATAGGGATTGGACCAAAACACAGCGGGAACGTGTAAACTCATCTTCTTATTTTATTAAAGAAGGAAAACAAAAGAAACACGTATACAAAAACAACAAACGACACTAAACAGTCCAGTCAGGTGCACAAACACAAAACAGGAAACAACTACCCACAAATCCCATAGAAAAACACCCCTCTTAAATAGCAACGAGGAGCAGCTGCTTCTAATTGAAGGTCAACCCAATAAACACCACATAGAAATAGACATACTAGAACTGTCACAGAAAATGTCGTACTCTTCGGCGAATATGTCGCATGGGAGAGAGAAGGACCAAGGCGCAGCGGGATTGTGGACACTCATGTTTATTACTGACAAAACATGTAAGGCATCCACTTGAAAAACAACACTAGCCAGTACTCACGACATGGACAGTCTTGCAGGCTATACAAAACGCAGTGCAAAATCAATTCCCCACAACCCCAAAGAAAAACACACACACCTATATAGGACTTCCAATCAAAGGCAACTATACACACCTGCCTTCAATTGGAAGTCCCAATCAGCAACACAACATTTAACAAACACAAACCACCTGCCACATCCTGACCAAGACTAAGCAATACGCCCTCTGCTGGTCAGGACGTGACAAGAACTAACATAGAAATAGACTAACGAGAACATAGCCCAACAAACCCCGAAACACTCTAAACAAACACCCCCTGCCACGCCCTGCCCAAACTACAATAACAAACAACCTCTTTTACTGGTCAGGACGTGACAATCTATAGTATTATTATTATTATTATTATCTTTAGTATTATTATCTATAGTGTTAGTATTATTATTATCCATAGTATTATTACTATTATTATCTATAGTATTATTATAATCTATAGTATTATTATTATCTATAATATTATTATTATTATTATTATCTATAGTATTATTATTATTATCTATAGTATTATTATTCTTATCATTGCATTGTTGGAAAGACCTCTCAAGGTAAGAATTCCACTGTACTGTTTTACACCTGAGCACGTGGCAAATAAACGTACAACTTACAAATGATAAAAGAAACGGCCCCATTCAGATGCTGGCATTCTACAGAATGGAGGATTTATTCTCAGTATATAGTGTGCCTAATCTGATTATAATGTCCGTGACAAATCTATAAATTACATTTCTAGAGTTGCACTGCAACCAACCACCGTTCAGTTCTCATGAATAACCATCTGACAGAAGCAGAATGGAAACAAAAGGCCCATTGATTACGTTTTTAAATAATCTCTCCCTTTTTGTCTTCATCTCCGCTGTGTGTGTGTGTGTGTGTGCTTGCGTGTGAGACAGCGAGAGATGGTGGGAGAGAGGAGAAACTGCTGCAACACCTGATTTCCTCCTCTAGTTCTCTCTGTAATGGGGCACTGATGAGGATGGCTGGCTTTGTGTCTCTGTGGTGGTGGCCAAGGAACCCAACAAGTACTGAACACATTCTGTCACATCAAAAGCAATGTGTGTAGCCAACAGTTAGTGTGATGTCTGAGTGATGGAAGAAGTGCTCTAATCAAGACAATCAATGGGTTTGCATGCAGGGCTCAAACATAAAGACTATTATACACACTATTCATACACAAATAATGACAGAAAACTAGGCTACAGTGTACAGTGTACCATTTACCAATAAACCACTGTACATACCAGAGACTGTCTGAACATTCCTAAAGCTTGCCCCAACTGAAAAAGGTTTGAGTTGCAGAATCAGGATACTATGGCAGCCGAATTCAGATTTTTTTCCCTGCTCTTATTGGTCTTTTGACCAATCACATCAGATCTTCTCATCAGGTCTGTTTCAGATTTGAACTGATTGGTCAAAAGATCAAATAGTGAAACAAATATAATTATTGGACTGCCTGTGTTAATGCAGCCTATGAGAGGTCACTCCATTGTCATGAAATCTCCCCCATTTCCTGTTAATATCATATGAAGGAATATGGGTCAGTGGAGTATGTTGTACCCCACTGCTCAGGTGGTATGATTGTACCTGAAACAGAATGCAGGTGAGAACATCTTTTCACAGTGGTTTTTGCAACAGTTGCAGTATTTTCTCTGACCACTTGGTGTCAAGATAACACTGACAAATACAGCGGTAACCAGTGACCGTTTGAATCTCATGATATTCTTCATTCTTGCTTGATTTCTATTTTCCAAGTGTGTGTATGTGTTGGTGATTGTGTATATGTTGGTGAGTGTGTGCTGCTGAGTGGGGTTACTAAACCTTATCCTAACACAAAGAGCCCTCTCTCTCTTTTTCTCTCTCTCTCTCTCAGCCCATCCTATCATGTGATGAGACGAACACAGGCAGACCCTGTAGGAGCAGTATCGTGTGATGAGATGAACACAGGCAGACCCTGAAGGAGCAGTATCGTGTGATGAGATGAACGCAGGCAGACCCTGAAGGAGCAGTATCGTGTGATGAGATGAACACAGGAAGACCCTGAAGGAGCAGTATCGTGTGATGAGATGAACACAGGCAGACCCTGAAGGAGCAGTATCGTGTGATGAGATGAACACAGGAAGACCCTGAAGGAGCAGTATCATGTGATGAGATGAACACACGAGGACCCTGAAGGAGCAGTATCGTGTGATGAGATGAACACAGGAAGACCCTGAAGGAGCAGTATCGTGTGATGAGATGAACACACGAGGACCCTGAAGGAGCAGTATCATGTGATGAGATGAACACAGGCAGACCCTGAAGGAGCAGTATCATGTGATGAGATGAACACACGAGGACCCTGAAGGAGCAGTATCATGTGATGAGATGAACACAGGCAGACCCCGAAGGAGCAGTATCATGTGATGAGATGAACACAGGCAGACCCTGAAGGAGCAGTATCATGTGATGAGATGAACACAGGCAGACCCTGAAGGAGCAGTATCATGTGATGAGATGAACACACGAGGACCCTGAAGGAGCAGTATCATGTGATGAGATGAACACAGGCAGACCCCGAAGGAGCAGTATCATGTGATGAGATGAACACAGGCAGACCCTGAAGGAGCAGCATCGTGTGATGAGATGAACACACGAGGACCCTGAAGGAGCAGTATCATGTGATGAGATGAACACAGGCAGACCCTGAAGGAGCAGCATCGTGTGATGAGATGAACACAGGCAGACCCTGAAGGAGCAGTATCATGTGATGAGATGAACACACGAGGACCCTGAAGGAGCAGTATCATGTGATGAGATGAACACAGGCAGACCCTGAAGGAGCAGTATCATGTGATGAGATGAACACACGAGGACCCTGAAGGAGCAGTATCATGTGATGAGATGAACACAGGCAGACCCTGAAGGAGCAGTATCATGTGATGAGATGAACACACGAGGACCCTGAAGGAGCAGTATCATGTGATGAGATGAACACAGGCAGACCCTGAAGGAGCAGTATCATGTGATGAGATGAACGCAGGCAGACCCTGAAGGAGCAGTATCCTGTGATGAGATGAACACACGAGGACCCTGAAGGAGCAGTATCATGTGATGAGATGAACACAGGCAGACCCTGAAGGAGCAGTATCATGTGATGAGATGAACACAGGCAGACCCTGAAGGAGCAGCATCGTGTGATGAGATGAACACAGGAAGACCCTGAAGGAGCAGTATCATGTGATGAGATGAACACAGGCAGACCCTGAAGGAGCAGTATCGTGTGATGAGATGAACACACGAGGACCCTGAAGGAGCAGTATCATGTGATGAGATGAACACAGGCAGACCCTGAAGGAGCAGTATCGTGTGATGAGATGAACACACGAGGACTCTGAAGGAGCAGTATCATGTGATGAGATGAACACAGGCAGACCCTGAAGGAGCAGTATCATGTGATGAGATGAACACAGGCAGACCCTGAAGGAGCAGTATCATGTGATGAGATGAACACAGGAAGACCCTGAAGGAGCAGTATCATGTGATGAGATGAACACACGAGGACCCTGAAGGAGCAGTATCATGTGATGAGATGAACACAGGCAGACCCTGAAGGAGCAGTATCATGTGATGAGATGAACACACGAGGACCCTGAAGGAGCAGTATCATGTGATGAGATGAACACAGGCAGACCCTGAAGGAGCAGCATCGTGTAATGAGATGAACACACGAGGACCCTGAAGGAGCAGTATCGTGTGATGAGATGAACACAGGAAGACCCTGAAGGAGCAGTATCGTGTGATGAGATGAACACACGAGTACCCTGAAGGAGCAGTATCATGTGATGAGATGAACACAGGCAGACCCTGAAGGAGCAGTATCATGTGATGAGATGAACACAGGAAGACCCTGAAGGAGCAGTATCGTGTGATGAGATGAACACACGAGTACCCTGAAGGAGCAGTATCATGTGATGAGATGAACACAGGAAGACCCTGAAGGAGCAGTATCATGTGATGAGATGAACACAGGAAGACCCTGAAGAAGCAGCATTGTGTGATGAGATGAACACAGGAAGACCCTGAAGGAGCAGTATCGTGTGATGAGATGAACACACGAGGACCCTGAAGGAGCAGTATCATGTGATGAGATGAACACAGGAAGACCCTGAAGGAGCAGTATCGTGTGATGAGATGAACACAGGCAGACCCTGAAGGAGCAGCATCGTGTGATGAGATGAACACACGAGGACCCTGAAGGAGCAGTATCGTGTGATGAGATGAACACAGGAAGACCCTGAAGGAGCAGTATCGTGTGATGAGATGAACACAGGCAGACCCTGAAGGAGCAGTATCGTGTGATGAGATGAACACACGAGGACCCTGAAGGAGCAGTATCGTGTGATGAGATGAACACAGGAAGACCCTGAAGGAGCAGTATCGTGTGATGAGATGAACACACGAGGACCCTGAAGGAGCAGTATCATGTGATGAGATGAACACAGGAAGACCCTGAAGGAGCAGTATCGTGTGATGAGATGAACACAGGCAGGCCCTGAAGGAGCAGCATCGTGTGATGAGATGAACACACGAGGACCCTGAAGGAGCAGTATCGTGTGATGAGATGAACACAGGCAGACCCTGAAGGAGCAGTATCGTGTGATGAGATGAACACACGAGGACCCTGAAGGAGCAGTATCATGTGATGAGATGAACACAGGCAGACCCTGAAGGAGCAGTATCGTGTGATGAGATGAACACAGGAAGACCCTGAAGGAGCAGTATCATGTGATGAGATGAACACAGGAAGACCCTGAAGGAGCAGTATCGTGTGATGAGATGAACACAGGAAGACCCTGAAGGAGCAGTATCATGTGATGAGATGAACACAGGAAGACCCTGAAGGAGCAGTATCGTGTGATGAGATGAACACAGGAAGACCCTGAAGGAGCAGTATCGTGTGATGAGATGAACACAGGAAGACCCTGAAGGAGCAGAGAACACATCAGGTGGTCCACAGAACCTTGATTAACAACAGAACACACATGCACGCACACACACACACACACACACACACCTAAATGGCTGCCTGCTTTGCATACTTTAGTGCTGGACTGTATCTTCCAGTCTGCACAGAGGACCTTCCACACACAGCAGCTCTGCAAACTGTATGACCTGATCCTCATCATACACCAGTCTGGCTGGACAGGGGTGTGTCTTCTCACCTAGGCTTATGAGAGAAATAGATACCCCAAAAGTGAGCTATCTCTCTGAAAATCTGTAGGTGTGAACCCAAAATATTTGGTTATGTGCATTGAAATCCTGGAAAACCATGCCTACAAACTGATCAGCAGACTTTACTTTCAGTTCACACTATGTTGAGTGACGTGGTTCCATAACAGAGCAGGTGTGACTTCCAACTGGTGTGAAAGAAGTTGATGGCCCAACTCCTACCTTCCCTCCTTTCTCCCTCCTCTCTTATCACTGCATCTTCACTTCTCTGACTCCCTCCCCCCCATTTTCACTCTTTCTTTATTTCTGTCCTCCCATCCTCTTTTCTTCTTTCCATCTCCCTCCCTCTGACTTTCTCTTTCCCTCCCTCCCTCTCGCTCTCTCTCTCTCCTTCGGAGAATGGTGTTATTTAGCTCTGGTCTGTGGTTGTGACTGTCGAAGCCCCCAGGGGACCGGAGGATGTTGTCGAATATGACTGTGGCTCTGCATTCTTTGGGCCAGCATGGGTGGTACTGACTGACTGGCTGGCTGACAGCTCTCTAGACTTGTATAGGCACAAGTAGAAGCCTCAAGCTCCAACTAATGGTGCTTATCCATTGTGACTTATCCCCACCCCAGTGGGTCAGCAGCGTTTTACGTTGATGAAAGTTCTGCTGTTATTGTGTTTCCATCAGGAGTGTGACACTAAAGATTTGTAGCGAGCAGAATCAACAACCTCTACCTCGTTCTAGACTGTTGCCACTGTTATGTAAGTGACAGAAGGTTCAGGCCATCCACAAAAATACTTGGCATTTTAGTTTCAGTAGCAGCATTCTCAAGATGATATTGCTATTAATACTATTAAGACTTGTATCTGATTAAAATACTTTGTGAATGAAATGTGTTATCATACATTCATTATTAGACTCCAGCACATTGTCTGTGTTGATCTGCGGCAGTGAGGAGTGTGCAGTTACAGCACCAGGCACAAAATGGTGCTTGGCAGGTTCATTTTGAGAGAGAGATAGAGAGAGAGGGAGAGACCACAGTATTACATCAAACCACATTTCTGTTAAAAGATTAGCGTAATATAGCTCATCATCTTTAAATAGGCTATAGCATCATAGATGTTTTCCTATGCCTTTGCAAACCTACTGTACAGTACACATTGGCTTTGTAGACATTAAAATGAATTACAACTCAGGGGGTCAAACCGGCTCCTCAAACCGTCAGACTTGGCCGTTTTATTCCGAGGAGTCAATGAACAATAGGTCATAAAGCAGAAATAGCAAAGTATTTGACATTAAGTCAAGCGACTTGGCTTTCTGCTCCTATTCATCTGGATATTCACTCACAGAGACAGCTGACAGGGGTCATTTAGTGTGCTGAGAATTAAAAAGGAATTAACACTGCTCATTTATGGGAGAGAGCCAGCCTGAGCAACCACACATTAATGACATGTCAGTTAACATTTGTGTTTGTGTACTTTCCCCTTTGCCATCATGGACGATACAGTCAGGCGACTGAAGAGAAGCTCTCCCAACTCCAACGATAACCATTAATGCAGTAATGGAACAAAACCCAGCGACCCTTAGACAAATGGCCAAATGGAGCACGGACGTAAGTCTACAGTGATGCTCATTTTAGAATGTGTACCATTATAATAACCTTGCTTAACAGTCAAAGCAGACTCATGTTTTAGGATAAGGAGTATTAAAGTCACAACAATCTGTGTTTCTACAGCCTGACCCTGCCACTTTGTAGAGGACGGAAGGGGCTGGGTGGGGACTGACAGTCCATGAGATTGACATAATAGTTTGGTTAAACATATTGAAACACTGTTTACAAAAACTGGAAAACATAACCAATGGTAAAACAACCTTCGATGTGGGTTTATAATACAGTAATACCGTTGTAGGCTACTAAGAAATATAGTTTACAAGTATATTTCTACAAAACTCAATGGGTAGACAATTGAACAGCAAACTAAACTCTATTTTGTAGGTTAATGTGTAAAATATACTTTTTTGTTTTTCTCTAAAAGAACAAAGCAAAGGCAATAAACACAAAATGATAAACTCATAGTCGGATTATTTTGTCCTACTGTACTTAATGAATAACCAGGGTCGTTTTGAGCGCGCCTTACAGCGGCCAGCGTGAACGCGCAGCTCCTTCACAACGCGGAGTTGAGCTCAGAGGAAGGAATAGTTTTGCTGCAAGGAGGGCAGAGCCGTGAGGAGTGAATGGATCAGTGCACTAATGCAGGAAAAACTCTTCGTGGAAACCCTTCTATCTCCGTGAGAGAAGCACTAAATGCCCGTTATGTTCCACTGTGGAGGCTAGAGCGTTTTGCCAAAAGAAGGGAAAAAGCAGCGGACTTCGAGTCGGGACACTCCTTCGTTTGAGTTGGCTGTAACGTTAGCTCGTCCGGGCACTGTTTCCAATCTCCTGTGAGCCTAGCATCGGATAAGGAGGGTTCAGCCAAGCAGGACAACTGTCGGCAAGATGCAGGGGGTTTCAGCAACAACTGGTAAGCCAGTTGGTTGGTTAGGCTACTTTATATTTGTGCCTCTCTGAATAGAAACTGTGTCTTGTTTTGGGGGGTTGTCTTGAAGTATCCATTTCAAGTGTCGGTACGGTGCTACAAAGTTACGCGGGGGGGATGGGGGGTGCTGCTGCTACTACATGTGGCAAAAACGAGCTCCTTACGGCGCAAACTTCGCCTTTGTATTGTGAGGAGTTGTTGCATTTATCCCTTATTACAACTTTAAAGCTATGCAGTTTGTCTGTGAGAGAAATACGACCTCCGACAGCAAAGGATTGTTGTTATTAG
Organism: Salmo salar; assembly: GCF_965601325.2. Classification (NCBI taxonomy): domain Eukaryota; kingdom Metazoa; phylum Chordata; class Actinopteri; order Salmoniformes; family Salmonidae; genus Salmo; species Salmo salar. Next base: position 24,716,968 of record NC_138303.1, on the reverse strand, counting down.
TAGCACATTTACCTTTCAATGAAATGTCACACCCATAACACACACACACACACACACACACACACACACACACACACACACACACACACACACCTTCAAGGTCGTTGGGCAGCTGACGAGACAAGAAGAGGGGGAAATCGGTACCAAACCCCAAGTGGCAGCAGCTCTGACGTCACCATTGCCCGTACCACTCATCCAGAGGCATATGCTTCTCTCTGCCCTTCTCTCAGGCCTTCTCTCAGGCCTTCTCTCAGCCCTTCTCTCAGCCCTTCTCTCAGCCCTTCTCTCAGGCCTTCTCTCAGGCCTTCTCTCAGGCCTTCTCTCAGGCCTTCTCTCAGCCCTTCTCTCAGCCCTTCTCTCTGCCCTTCTCTCAGCCCTTCTCGCAGCCCTTCTCTCAGCCCTTCTCTCTGCCCTTCTCTCAGCCCTTCTCTCTGCCCTTCTCTCAGCCCTTCTCTCAGCCCTTCTCTCAGCCCTTCTCTCTGCCCTTCTCTCTGCCCTTCTCTCTGCCCTTCTCTCAGCCCTTCTCTCTGCCCTTCTCTCAGCCCTTCTCTCAGGCCTTTCTCTCAGGCCTTTCTCTCAGCCCTTCTCTCAGCCCTTCTCTCTGCCCTTCTCTCTGCCCTTCTCTCAGGCCTTCTCTCAGCCCTTCTCTCAGGCCTTCTCGCAGGCCTTCTCGCAGGCCTACAAACACACACACACACACACACACACACACACACACACACACACACACACACACACACACACACACACAGCACAGCTCCACAGACATGAATGTATTCTTTGTTGTAAAGTTCCCTCCTCATTTTATTCTATGTGTTTTGTCTGATTCTAGTTATTAGGCTACAGGGAAAGCATTGTATTGAATGGAGGGAGACAGGAGGAGGATGGGAGGATGTTAATATGACTTGTATCTGGTGGACAGGATGTTGAGGGGAGTTATAGACTGAGATATGATAAGCATGACGAAGATGGTGGGGATTATCATAGATCCATAGCTGTAGAGATGAGTTGGTTTCTGATGTGTACCTGCTGAAGATTATGAATGGTGATGATGAAGACGATGATTACAATGACTTATAATTCTGATGATTATGATGAAGTTCAATGATATGCAGGCTGCTATCTGGTGTGCAGGATACAGTCCGAGGGTAGTCAGAGGCTGAAGCGGATACATGGTGTGTGTATGAAGACTCCTCCATGTGAATGGCTCATGGTGAGGAATGTGATTAGGCTGGAGGAGAGTGTCTACAGACAGAATCTAGGATCGGACGAGAGCAGTGTCACCTGGCCACAGGAATGAGAGTATAAGGTAGAGGGAGAGAGAGGTGTTGGTGTGTGCGTGCGCATGTTGACGTACGTGTGAGAGAGTTATTGTCTCTTAATATAGAGTTGGGTTGTTTGTTTAGAGGTGACTACAGATGTGTTATCACACAGTTGTAACAGGCTGTTTAGAAAACCCTCCTTGACAGCCACTGACTTAAAGCACCTGACAGAATAAATGGCTTACTACCGTTGGTCATACTACTGCGACGTTCAAATGTACAAAAATGTATCTGAAATGCAGCCATACTCATCAACAACTGTCGTTTTATATAGCTTTATAACACAACATAAATATTAACCTCCACTACGACATAAAAGTGTATCGAACCATAGCCCACTGCAGCCAGTCAAAACACATTTCCTGTTAGAAATTAGTACTTTTTTTTAGGACAATCAATTCCTCCTGCAACGAAACTGGTTAAATGAAAGTTAAAACTATATATATATATTTTTTTCATTAGTCCACTGTTCATACAGTCCCAAATGTTTTGCATGTCAGCAGTCAAGTTTTCAAGATATTCAAAAAGCAAAGTGTCACCGGCCACATCATCATGAGTGGAGTTCCTCTTTAAGATCAGACATCTGTAATATTAGACGAAGGAAATTTTAGCATAGAGATGAAATGATATAGCTCTTACAAAGAGGAAGTGTGGCCTACAGACTAAATGGGAGACAGCGATGGTTGGAAAGAGAGAAAGAGTGATAGAGGACTATAACAGAGGTAGTTGTGGAGGTGAACTGTAGAGAGTATGTTTGTTGTGGGTCTCTGGGGAGGGATCGGCTCTCTTCCCGGCTGCCTTCCGTCTGCCAGTCTTTTCTGTCTTCTCTCTCTCACAGTTCTCTCTCGCTCCCACATGTCTGTCTGTCTGTCTGTCTGTCTGTCTGTCTGTCTGTCTGTCTGTCTGTCTGTCTGTCTGTCTGTCTGTCTGTCTGTCTGTCTGTCTGTCTGTCTGTCTGTCTGTCTGTCTCCACACATTTTCTTTCCCAGACCTCTCTCTCAATTCAATTCAAGGGCTATTGGCATGGGAAATGCTTTCTTTCTTTCTCAGACTGTAAAATCTGGATCCCTACAAATCAGCTAGACAATCTGGACCCTCTCTTTCTAAAATTATTTTTGCAACCCCTATTACTAGCCTGTTCAACCTCTCTTTTGTATCGTCTGAGATCCGTAAAGATTGGAAAGCTGCCGCGGTCATCCCCCTCTTCAAAGGGGAAGACACTCTAGACCCAAACTGTTACAGACCTATATCTATCCTACCCTGCCTTTCTAAAGTCTTCGAAAGCCAAGTTAACAAACAGATCACCGACTATTTTGAATCCCACCGTACCTTCTCCGCTATGCAATCTGGTTTCAGAACTGGTCATGGGTGCACCTCAGCCACACTTAAGGTACTAAACAATATCATAACCGCCATCGATAAAAGACTACTGTGCAACTGTCTTCATCGACCTGGCCAAGGCTTTCGACTGTCAATCACAACATTCTTATTGGCAGACTCAACAGCCTTGGCTTCTCAAATGATTGCCTCAACTGGTTCACCAACTACTTCTCTGATAGAGTTCAGTGTGTCAAATCGGAGGGAATGTTGTCCGGACCTCTGGCAGTCTCTATGGGGGTGCCACAGGGTTCAATTCTCGGGCTGACTCTTTTCTCTGTATATATCAATGATGTCGCTCTTGCTGCTGGTGATTCTCTGATCCACCTCTACGCAGACGACACCATTCTGTATACTTCTGGCCCTTCTTAGAACACTGCGCTAACAAACCTCCAAACGAGCTTCAATGTCATACAACACTCCTTCCGAGGCCTCCAACTGCTTTTAAATGCAAGTAAAACTAAGTGCATGCTCTTCAACCGATTGCTGCCCGCACCTGCCCGCCTGACTAGCATCACTACTCTATTCTGACTTAGAATATGTGTACAACTACAAATACTTAGGTGTCTGGTTAGATTGTAAACTCTCCTTCCAGACTCACATTAATCGTCTCTAATCTAAAAATACATCTAGAATTGGCTTCCTATTTCGCAACAAAGCCTCCCTCACTCATGCTGCCAAACATACCCTCGTAAAACTGACCATCCTACCGATCCTTGACTTCGGCGATGTCATTTACAAAATAGCCTTCAACACTTTACTCAGCAAATTGGATGCAGTCTATCACAGTCCCATCCCTTTTGTCACCAAAGCCCCATATACTACCCACCACTGCGACCTGTGTGCTCTCGTCGGCTGGCCCTCAAAAACATATTCGTCGCCAAACCCACTGGCTCCAGGTCATCTATAAGTCTCTGCTCGGGAACACCCCACCTTATCTCAGCTCACTGGTCACCATAGCAGAACCCACCCGAAGCACGTGCTCCAGCAGGTATATTTCACTGGTCATCCCCAAAGCCAACACTTCCTTTGGCCGCCTTTCCTTCTAGTTCTCTGCTGCCAATGACTGGAACGAATTGCAAAAATCTCTGAAGCTGGAGTCTTATATCTCCCTCTAACTTTAAGCATCAGCTGTCAGAGCAGCTTACCGATCACTGTACCTGTACACAGCCCATCTGTAAATAGCCCATCCAACTACCTCATCCCCATATTGTTACTTATCCTCTTGCTCTTTTGCACCCCAGTATCTCTACTTGCACATCATCATCTGCACATCTATCACTCCAGTGTTAATTGCTAAATTGTAACTATTTTGCCTCTATGGCCTATTTATTGCCCCTACTCTTCTACATTTGCACACACAGTACATAGATTTGTCTATTGTGTTATTAACTGTAAGTTTGTTTAAGTGTAACTCTGTGTTGTTGTTTTTGTCACACTGCTTTGCTTTATCTTGGCCAGGTCACAGTTGTAAATGAGAACTTGTTCTCAACTGGCCTGCCTGGTTAAATTAAAATGAATAAATAATAACTTAGGTTGTTGCCTGAAGCAGCCAAGTTACTTCTTCCTTTTCTGTTTTACGTCTCCTTTAGGGTTCTTCTCTGACTGAGATGACAGAGTCCTTGTCACATTCACTTTACTGTACAGATCACTCTGTCCCTGTTTGACCCTGTTTTCTCTTCTGCATGACCACACAAACTCTTCTCTCTCTCTCTCTCTCTCTCTCTCTCTCTCTCTCTCTCTCTCTCTCTCACTGTCTGTCTCTCTGTCTCACTATCTCTCTCTCTCTGTGTCTCTCTGTCTCACTATCTCTCTCTCTCTCTCGCGCTCTCTCTCTCGCTCTCTCTCTCTCTCGCTCTCTCTCTCTCTCTCTCGCTCTCTCTCTCTCTCTCTCTCTCACTGTCTGTCTCTCTGTCTCACTATATCTCTCTCTCTCTCTCTCTCTCTCTCTCGCTCTCGCTCTCGCTCTCGCTCTCTCACTGTCTGTCTCTCTGTCTCACTATATCTCTCTCTCTCTCTCTCGCTCTCGCTCTTGCTCTTGCTCTCGCTCTCTCACTGTCTCACTATCTCTCTCTCTCTGTGTCTCTCTGTCTCTCTGTCTCACTATCTCTCTCTCTCTCTCTCTCTCTCTCTCTCTCTCTTTCTCTCTCTCTCTCTCTCTCTCTCTCTCTCTCGCTCTCGCTCTCTCACTGTCTGTCTCTCTGTCTCACTATATCTCTCTCTCTCTCGCTCTCGCTCTCGCTCTCGCTCTCTCTCGCTCTCTCACTGTCTCACTATCTCTCTCTCTCTGTGTCTCTCTGTCTCACTATATCTCTCTCTCTCTCTCTCTCTCTCTCTCTCTCTCTCTCTCTCTCCCCCCCGCTCTCTCACTGTCTGTCTCTCTGATTCTCTCTCTCACTATATCTCTCTCGCTCTCTCTTTTCCAGGGAGGTGGGTGAATGTGACCATGGGTGATGTCTGTCTGTCTATTAGTGGGTCAGATCAGATACTGGACAATGGCCCTGGCACGCCAGCCATCCCAGCATGCTTTGCAGCGTCTGGCTGTTTACACAATTTATTATTAACAAAAGTGATTGGCTCCAACTGTGTTTAACCTAGACTGTGTAAACATCACCCCTCCGTGTTAAATAAACACTGAACACAGGTGGTAGAGATAAGAAGAGGGAGGAGGAGGAAGAGGAGGGAAAAACATTTAGAAATGTCTCCCATCCAACACTGTTTTTTTTTTGTCCCCAACTCTCACACACTTTCTGCTTCTGTACTTTAGCTCTTTCACACTCAGTGTCAAACTCACCATGCGTCTTTCAGAGCTTTCAGTGTTCATTATTTCTTCCCCTCTTTCTTTCTCTTTCTTTCTTTCTTTCTCTCTCTCTCAGTTCAATTTAAGGGTTTTATTGGCATGGGAAACATATGCTTATATTGCCAAAACAAGTGAAGTAGATAGTACATTTTTTTTTACAGTAAACATTACGCTCACAAAAGTTCTAAAAGAGGTATAAAGACATTAAAAGTAGAAAAGTGAAAGTAAATAAACATAAATATGGGTTGTATTTAGGATTTTCCCAAGGTTGCTCTTGACGCATATCCAACGGAAGTCATTGGGGTCAAATTTGTCTCCACTATTTGTGAATTGGAGTCATCAGTCCTTGTTTCCAAATATTGGGGAAGATGCCAGAGCTGAGGATGACGTTAAAGACTTTAAGTATAGCCAATTGGAATTTGTAATCTGTATATTTCATTATTTAATTTAGTATACCATTAACACCACAGGCCTTTTTGGGTTTGTATTCTGTCCTGTAGTTAATTAAATGTAGTTGGAGAATCCAGTGGGTTCTGGTAGTCTTTAATAGTTGATTCTAAGATTTGTATTTGATCATGTATATGTTTTTGCTGTTTGTTCTTTGTAATAGAGCCAAACATATTGCAGAAGTGGTTTATCCAGACATCTCTGTTTTGGATAGATAACTCTTTGTGTTGTTGTTTGTTTAGTGTTTTACACTTTTACCAGAAGTGTTTAGAGTCTATGGATTCTTCAGTTACATTGAGCTGATTTCTGACGTGCTGTTCCTTCTTTATCTGTAGTGTATTTCTGTATTGTTTTAGTGATTCACCACAGTAAAGGCGTAGACTCTTTTTGGTAGGACAGGTTTCTCAATTTCTTTCTTTGGTTTTTGCATTCTTCATCAAAACATTTATCATTGTTGTTCATTTTCTTAGGTTTTCTGCTTACATTCTTTTAATTTGATAGGGAAGCTGAGAGGTCCAACATACGGTTTAGGTTTTCTACTGCAAAGTTTACACCTTCAATATTACAGTGAAACGTTTTGTCCAGGAAGTTGTCTAAGCGGGATTTAATTTGTTGTTGCCTAATAGTTTTTAGTTAGATTTCCTTCCATCTATACCATCTATAGCATTTGTTAATATTACTCAGTTCCTTTGGCTTTGATGCCTCATGATTAAGAATTGCTCTGTTCAAGTAGACTGTGATTTTGCTGTGATCTGATCGGGGTGTCAGTGGGCTGACTGTGAACTCTCTGAGAGACTCTGGGTTGAGGTCAGTGATAAAGTAGTCTACAGTACTACTGCCACGAGATGAGCTATAGGTGTATCTACCATAGGAGTCCCCTCGAAGCCAACCATTGACTATGTACATACCCAGCATGCGACAGAGCTGCAGGAGTTGTGACCCGTTTTTGTTGGTTATGTTGTCATAGTTGTGCCTAGGGGGGCACATGGGGGAGGGAATGCTGTCACCTCCAGGCAGGTGTTTGTCCCCCTGTGTGATCAGGGACTGGTGTGGACTGTTCTGCTGTGATGTCAACACTATGGTCAGGGTCTGGTGTGGACTGTTCTGCTGTGATGTCAACACTATGATCAGGGTCTGGTGTGGACTGTTCTGCTGTGATATTAACACTATGGTCAGGGTCTGGTGTGGACTGTTCTGCTGTGATGTCAACACTATGATCAGGGTCTGGTGTGGACTGTTCTGCTGTGATATTTACACTATGATCAGGGTCTGGTGTGGACTGTTCTGCTGTGATATTTACACTATGATCAGGGTCTGGTGTGGACTGTTCTGCTGTGATCAGGGTCTGGTGTGGACTGTTCTGCTGTGATATTTACACTATGGTCAGGGTCTGGTGTGGACTGTTCTGCTGTGATATTTACACTATGGTCAGGGTCTGGTGTGGACTGTTCTGCTGTGATGTCAACACTATGATCAGGGTCTGGTGTGGACTGTTCAGCTGTGATATTTACACTATGATCAGGGTTTGGTGTGGACTGTTCTGCTGTGATGTCAACACTATGGTCAGGGTCTGGTGTGGACTGTTCAGCTGTGATATTTACACTATGATCAGGGTCTGGTGTGGACTGTTCTGCTGTGATATTAACACTATGGTCAGGGTCTGGTGTGGACTGTTCTGCTGTGATGTCAACACTATGATCAGGGTCTGGTGTGGACTGTTCTGCTGTGATATTTACACTATGATCAGGGTCTGGTGTGGACTGTTCTGCTGTGATATTTACACTATGGTCAGGGTCTGGTGTGGACTGTTCTGCTGTGATATTTACACTATGGTCAGGGTCTGGTGTGGACTGTTCTGCTGTGATATTTACACTATGATCAGGGTCTGGTGTGGACTGTTCTGCTGTGATATTTACACTATGGTCAGGGTCTGGTGTGGACTGTTCTGCTGTGATATTTACACTATGATCAGGGTTTGGTGTGGACTGTTCTGCTGTGATGTCAACACTATGGTCAGGGTCTGGTGTGGACTGTTCTGCTGTGATATTTACACTATGATCAGGGTTTGGTGTGGACTGTTCAGCTGTGATATTTACACTATGATCAGGGTTTGGTGTGGACTGTTCTGCTGTGATGTCAACACTATGGTCAGGGTCTGGTGTGGACTGTTCTGCTGTGATATTTACACTATGATCAGGGTCTGGTGTGGACTGTTCTGCTGTGATGTCAACACTATGGTCAGGGTCTGGTGTGGACTGTTCTGCTGTGGTGTTAACACTATGGTCAGGGTCTGGTGTGGACTGTTCTGCTGTAATGTCAACACTATGGTCAGGGTCTGGTGTGGACTGTTCTGCTGTGATGTGGAGACTGTGGTCAGGGTCTGGTGTGGACTGTTCTGCTGTGATGTGGAGACTGTTGTCAGGGTCTGGTGTGGACTGTTCTGCTGGTTTCTCTGCGGGGGTGGACAGCTCTCTAATGGGTTGTTCTCTGTCACATCCCCCTCACCCTCTCCTCCAGCACTTTCACCTTCTCCTCTAGTGCTCTGTTCTTCTCCTGCTGTTTGTCCTGTTGATGTTGTCTCACCACAGTCCAGAGTGCAGACATGTCTCTCTCCACCTCCAGCTCTCCGGGTCTGGTTGAGGGGGTGTACTTCTCTCTCTCTACCCTTCTCTCTGTCTCTGTCTTGCTCCCTCTCTTTGTCTCTCTTTCCCATCACTCTCCCACTCTCTATCACTCAGTCTCTTTCCTGTGTTACCTCGATTTCTCTCATCTCAGATCAGTGCTATGTAAGAGGTGACCGAGGCTATTTTTAGACAAGTGATATTTCTATTGGATGGCCTGAAGGAACGGAAGCCCATTCCTGGACTCACTGTTTGAATGGACTATAGGATTGTGTGTTTGTGTGTGGTGCATGTGTGTTTCCTTGCGTCCGTGTGTCATGCAGTGTGTGTGTGTTACCCTCAGGTGATTCTGCTTGACTGGTCACATGTCATTCATTTGTGACATTCAGAGCAGGGAACATTCAAACACTACATCTTACTATTCTATTCAGTATAGCACATTTTCAGTCCTAAAGTCCCATCTCTAGTTTGGAGTTTTGCTCCTGTTCCAACTGATTATATTCACTGAGTGTACAAAACATTAAGAACATGCTTTTTCCATAACATAGAATGACCAGGTGAATCCAGGTAAAAGCTATGACCCCTTATTGATGTCACTTGTTAAATCCACTTCAATCAGTGTAGATGAAGGGGAGGAGACAGGATAGAGAAGGATTTTTAAGCCTTCAGACAATTGAGACATGGATTGTGTATGTGTGCAATTCAGAGGGTGAATGGGCAAGACAAAATATTTAAATGCCTTTGAACGGGGTATGGCAGTAGGTGCCAGGCACACCGGTTTGTGTTAAGAACTGCAACGCTGCTGTTTTTTTTCACGTTCAACAGTTTCCCATGTGAATCAAGAATGGTCCACCACCCAAAGGACATCTAGCCAACGTGACTGTGGGAATCCTTTGAGTCAACATGGGCCAGCATCCCTGTGGAACGCTTTTGACGCTAGCGTCCCACCTGGCCAACATCCAGTGAAATTGCGAGAGCCAAATTCAAAAACAGAAATACTCATTATAAAAATTAATGAAACATTCAAGTGTTATACATCGGTTTAAAGATTAACTTCTTGTTAATCCAAACACAGTGTCAGATTTCAAAAATACTTTACGGTGAAAGCATACCATGTGATTATCTGAGAACAGCACCCAGCAGACAAATCATTACAAACAGTAACCAGCCAAGTAGACGAGTAACAAAAGTCAGAAATAGCTATAAAATTAATCACTTAAAACCTCTTACATCTAGACGTTCCGCTAGCGGAACACCTGCTCCAATATCCAATGATAGGCGTGGCGCGAAATACAAAGTCCTCGAAAATCCGAAAACTTCCATTTTTCAAACATATGACTATTTTACACCATTTTAAAGACAAGACTCTCCTTTATCTAACCACACTGTCCGATTTCAAAAAGGCTTTACAGCGAAAGCAAAACATTAGATTATGTCAGCAGAGTACCCAGCCAGAAATAATCAGACACCCATTTTTCAAGCTAGCATATAGTGTCACAAAAAACAAAACCACAGCTAAATGCAGCACTAACCTTTGATCTTCATCAGATGACACTCCTAGGACATTATGTTATACAATACATGCATGTTTTGTTCAATCAAGTTCATATTTATATCAAAAAACTGCTTTTTACATTAGCATGTGACTAGCATGTGACTAGCATTCCCACCGAACACTTCCGGTGAATTTACTAAATTACTCACGATAAACGTTCACAAAAAACATAAATTATTTTAAGAATTATAGATACAGAACTCCTTTATGCAATCGCGGTGTCCGATTTTAAAATAGCTTTTGGGTGAAAGCACATTTTGCAATATTCTGAGTAGATAGCTAGCCATGATGGCCGGGCTATTTTGACACCCACCAAGTTTGGTACTCACCAAAATCAGATTTACTATAAGAAAAATTGGATTACCTTTGCTGTTCTTCATCAGAATGCACTCCCAGGACTTCTACTTCATCATGCAATGTTGTTTTGGTTCCAAATAATCCATAGTTATATCCAAATAGCGGCGTTTTGTTGTGCGTTCAAGACACTATCCGAAGGGTAACGAAGGGTGACGCGCGTTTCGTGACAAAACATTTCAAAATATTCCATTACCGTACTTCGAAGCATGTCAAACGCTGTTTAAAATCAATTTTTATGCGATTTTTCTCATAAAAAAGCGATAATATTCCGACCGGGAGTCGTTGTTTTCGTTCAAAGACAGAGAAAGTAAAATGGACTCTTCTCGTGCAAGCGCGCGCCAGTCTCATTGTTCTCAGATCGACCACTATCCAAATGCGCTACTGTTTTTCAGCCATGGCCTGCAAAGTCATCATTCAACGTTCTGGCGCTTTCTGAGAGCCTATGGGAGCGTTAGAAAATGTCACGTTACAGCAGAGATCCCCTGTTTTGGATAGAGATGATCAAGAAGGCCAAGAAATGGTCAGAGAGGGCGCTTCCTGTTTGGAATCTTCTCAGGTTTTGGCCTGCCAAATGAGTTCTGTTATACTCACAGACACCATTCAAACAGTTTTAGAAACTTTGGAGTGTTTTCTATCCAAAGCTAATAATTATATGCATATTCTAGTTTCTGGGCAGGAGTAATAATCAGATTAAATCGGGTACGTTTTTTATCCGGCCGTGAAAATACTGCCCCCTATCCATAACAAGTTAACTTTGATGATCTTCATATGGTTAGAATCACAAAACTTCCAGTTACCCAATAAATGTTTGTTTTGTTCGATCAAGTCCCTCTTTATATCCAAAAACCTCTGTTTTGTTAGCGCGTTTTGTTCAGTAAAACACTGTCTCAAACAACATCCAGTGAAATTGCAGAGTGTGAAACTCAACAAAACAGAAATTCTCATAATAAACATACATAAAAGATACAAATGTTATACATGAGCTTAAAGATAAACTTCTTGTTAATCCAACCGCTGTGTCAGATTTCAAAAAGGCTTTACAGCGAAAGCAAACCATGTGATTATCTGAGAACAGCACCCAGCAGACAAATCATTACAAACAGTAACCAGCCAAGAAGAGGAGTAACAAAAGTCAGAAATAGCGATAAAATGTATCACTTACCTTTGATGATCTTCATATAGTTGCACTCCGAAGACTCCATGTTACACAATAAATGTTAGTTTTGTTCGATAATGTGCCTCTTTATGTCCAAAAACCTCAGTTTTGTTGGTGCGTTTTGTTCAGTAATCCAATGGAACAAAGCGCCTTCACAACAGACAGACAAAAAATCTAAAAAGTACCATAAGAATTCGTAGAAATATGTCAAACGATGTTTAAAATCAATCCTCAGGTTGTTTTTGTCATAAATAATCGATCATATTTCAACCGGACAATAACTTTGTCAATAGAAAAGGAAAGACAAGAAAGGTCACGCGCTGGACTCATGTCTGTAAATTTCCACTGTCCTCTCATTGAAAGTGCTGTTTCTCCCTCATTTTTCAGAGTAAAAGCCTGAAACAATGCCTAAAGACTGGCCACATGCTGTGGAAGCCATAGAGATCACGAACTGGGTCCTAAGTCTTTGTATGGTGGATAGGCTTTCAATGGAAAAACAGCCATTTCAAAATAAAAGCATTTCCTGGATGGATTTTCCTCAGGGTTTCGCCTGCCATATCAGTTCTGTTATACTCACAGACATTATCTTAACAGTTTTGGAAACGTTAGAGTGTTTTCTATCCAAATCTACCAATTATATGCATATCCTAGCTTCTGGACCTGAGTAGCAGGCAGTTTACTTTGGGCACGCTTTTCATCCAAAATTCCGAATGCTGCCCCCTACCCTTGTGAGGTTTACCTGTCTCCTCCCCTTCATCTACACTGATTGAAGTGGATTTAACAAGTGGCATCAATAAGGGTTCATAGCTTTCACCTGGATTCACCTGATCAGTCTATGTCCTGGAAAGCAGGTGTCCTTAATGTTTTGTACACTCAGTGTACTTAGTACGGCTGACCCCATTTAGTCGACTGGTCGATTGTTTGGTCGAAAGGCTGTTGGTCAACCAAGATTTTGTTAGTCAAGCAGTGGCAAATATATAAAAAAAATTTTATGTTCGTCTGATTCACGCCTGTCAGAGTGGACTAATCCATTGCGGAGGCCACGGGGATGACTCACCAGCAGTACATTTACTGTTAATTACCATCATTTCTAATCTACATTGTTTGTTTGATTATGATCATTTCTGTTAATACATTCAATACATTATTATTCCAGTCTTATCGTTGTCATAGTAGGAGTGGAGACGTTGTTTGCAGAGTGCACAGCCTAGGCTACACAAGTTTTGGTTTATTTTATTCTATTTATTCATTGTCAATTTATTAATTGTCTTTTGTTTGTAGCGCTCCTGTCAATGTTGAGTAAGGACACACACCTGATAATGCATAGATGTATAGTAGGCTACCTGGCCTGCACACAAATGTAGACCTATAAATACTCCCATTTGGGGATCTGATATTATTTATTGTCTTATTGTCTTAAGTCACCATCACTGTGGAGCTTTTCAAAGTATTCTGAACAACAATATAAATGCAACATGTAAAGTGTTGGTTCCATGTTTCATGAGCTGAAATAAAACATCCCAGAAATGTTCCATATGCACAAAAAGCTTATTTCTCTCAAATTTTGTGCACAAATTTGTTTTCATCGTTGTTAGGGAGTGTCTCTCCTTTACCAAGATAATAAATCCACCTGAGAGGTGTAGCATATCAAGAAGCTGATTAAACAGCATTTTCATTACACAGGTGCACCTTGTGCTTGGGACAATAAAAGGCAGTTTATAATGTGCAGTTTTTTCACACAACACAATGCCCCAGATGTCTCAAGTTTTGAGGGAGCATGCAATTGGCATGCTAACTTCAGGAATGTCCATCAGAGCTGTTGCCAGAGAAATCAATGTTAATTTCTCTACCATAAGCCGCTTCCAACATCGTTTTAGAGAATCTGGCAGTATGTCCAACCACATCCGGCTTCTTCACCTGTAGGATCGTCTGAGACCAGCCACCCGGACAGCTGATGAGACTGAGGAGCTTCTTCACCTTGCGTTCATATTTTTGTTCAATATAATTTTTTCTCCTCTCAAACAGCAAGTAAACAAAGTCTGTTTTTACATCCACTGAGTATGACGATAGTTCCTCAAAGTAGCCTATTTTGAAAAATCTTTACAGCTCTCTCCCTTTTGTTAACCAATCAGCACAAAAGGGGTAAAAAAATGTAATGCTCTGTTCCAGTGGAAAGGTCAGAAGAAAAGCCAACCTGATTACTTCTTATCCCTTGTGCTAATAGCTTACAGCTGTGTCTGTCTGTCTGTCCAGAGCTCACTGGCGTGGGAAACAGAATATTTTATACAATGTTGCAAGTTTGCTAGTGTGAGCTTCAGGCCTGACCCCAGTTAATAGTTGATACAATGTTTCAAGTTCCTTCCAGACAGCCCATGTGTAGCCAATGTGATTTATAGGATATTTATTTTGATCAGGATATTTTCTACCTGCAGGCTGCGAGGTTTTTATTTGTTGGCTTTATGTACTGTATTTGTACCTATTGGAAAAGGCAAAGAAGTGACTTTTAGATTTGTATCATTTTCATTGAGCTACAATGTTGATTAACCACATTACATTGATTTGAGATATGAATATTTTATTATAAATGAAATGAAACTGTTCCATGAAAATGTGCTGATGAAAATCATAACTGGCACACAGATCAGTAGAAATGCTACGATAACTTTTCCTAATGGAAAAGGTTGCCGACCGCTGGTGTAGCTTATCACCGGAAACTTCAGGAGTGTAATGGCAGAATCTGCGAACAGCAGTGGGAGGAGGGGGGGTCTGGATGGGAACAGGTTTTTTCCTTCTGGTGAGCCTATATTGATCTCTGGCTCCCTCTTTAGTACTGTGTCTTCATTTTAATCACAAGCTCAGTAGCCTACATATAGTTTATTTTATTCAATATGGAAAAATACACATGTCTACCAATCGATTGGTCGACCGAAATGTTCTTTAGTCGGGGTCAGCCCTAGTATTTAGTATTGTTTTATTTAAAAAGGATAACGTAACTGTTTTTTTAATTCACTCAGTAGGATGGTCCTCTACTTCCTCCTCTGAGAAGCCTCCGCTGTTGTTTACAGACATGAAGATGTTGCAATTTCTTCTAGAGAAATGGCTTAACACCAAGTGCAAACTTGATTTTCATCTTTAAGCGGCTATGGGCTTGGCACCTCCAGCAAAGCAGTTTCAGTCTGTTCTGTTGAAAGAGATAGTGGTCGCTGCCCGTTAACCAGTAGAAATAAGGCTGAGGTTGAAAGATGGGTGGATAGGTAGAGAGAAAAGAGAGAGGGGTGGATGGGTAGAGAGAAAAGAGAGAGGGGTGGATAGGTAGAGAGAAAAGAGAGAGGGATGAATAGGTAGAGAGAAAAGAGAGAGGGATGAATAGGTAGAGAGAAAAGAGAGAGGGATGGATAGGTAGAGAGAAAAGAGAGAGGGATGAATAGGTAGAGAGAAAAGAGAGGGGTGTTTCTGTCCAGAGTACCATGTGTTTATACTGGAGTTCTCTGAGTAGGGTCTGGCTGAGACACATCCTGCTACGCACGCACGCACACGCACACACACACACACACACACACACACACACACACACACACACACACACACACACACACACACACACACACACACAGACATAAACTTTCACAGAAGGTGAAAGTGACCTAGATTTGCTAAATGGTACCAACTGCTGGACCTTCCAGAAATGGACTACATTGTAATCTACTCTATGTCACCCCCATATAGAATTGACGTGCTCTGTGAATGGGGAATGTATAGCTCTGACTGCTATTGGCTATCACTAGTAGCTTATCTTGGTGTGCTGAAGCCTGACGTATTATTGAATCAGTAGACCTGTATAAAACCTAATGGACATGGAGCAGTCGTGATGGGTTGTGATCCCTCCATGCACACCCAAACATCTGGGCCAATGGTAGAGGAGAAGGATAGAGGCTCTCCATGCTCCTTTCCTTGTCTGTCCTCTCCAGGCCCAGTGCTGTCTGTCTGGGTTGGACCGACCCTGATGAGGGGGATTTTCCTGAGAAAGTCTTATGGAATGAAAAAAAACTAATAGTAAAAGCATGTTCCATTGGCTTTCTCTTTGTGTGTGTGTGTGTGTGTGTGTGTGTGTGTGTGTGTGTGTGTGTGTTTATGCGGTTATGTGTGTTTTACGAATTGTGTTCTTTCTAGCACACTGTAGGCATTGTGTCTTTCCTCTCTGATCATCATAGAAGCTCTGTCTCTGGTATGGAAGTTTCCTGCACACAGGGGTGAGGCTGGGAGATCAGGAGAGAGGAGAGGTATAGAGGAGGAGAGAAGGAAGAGAGATAGAAAGAGGAAGGAGAGAAGAGAGGGTCAGAGGAGGGAGAGGGAGGAATGAGAGAAGAGAATCATGAAATGGTATTTGTCACATGCTTTGTAAAGAACAGGTGTAGACTAACAGTGAAATGCTTACTTACAGGCCCTTCCCAACAATGCAGAGAGAAATAATATAGATAAATAATAGAAAAGTAAAACAATACCAAAACATAATAATAAATATGCAATGAGTAACGATAACTTGGGGTAGCAGTACCGAGTGGATGCGCAGGGGTACGAGGTAATTAAGCTAGATATGTACATAGAACTAGAAATAAAGTGACAGATAATTAACAGTAGCACCAGTGTGTGTGATGAGACAAACGAGAGTGCGAAGAGGGTCAATGCAGATAGTCCAGGTAGCTACTTGGTTAACTGTTTAACTAACTATTCATCAGTCTTATGGCTTGGGGGTAGAAGCTGTTCAGGGTCTGGTCGGTTCCAGACTTGCCGTGCGGTAGCAGAGAGGACAGTCAATGACTTAGTTGGCTGGAGTCGTTGACAATTTTTAGGGGCTTCCTCTGACACCGCCTGGTATAGAGGTCCTGGATGACAGGGAGCTCAGCCCCAGTGATGTACTGGCCTGAACACACTTCTCTCTGTAGCGCCTTGTGGTCGGATGCCAAGCAGTTGTCGTACCAAGCGGTGATGCAGCAAGTCAAGATGCTCTCAATGGTGCAACTGTAGAACTTTTTGAGAATCTGAGCGCCAATGCCAAATCTTTTCTGCCTCCTGAGGAGGAAGAGGTGTTTTCGTCCTTTCTTCACGGCTGCGTTGGTGTGTGTGGACCATGATAGATCCTTAGTGATGTGGACACCGAGGAAGTTGAAGCTCTCGACCCGCTGCACTACATCCCCGTCGGTGTGCTCAGCCCTCTGTTTCCTGTAGTCCACCATCATCTCTTTTGTCTTGCTGACGTTGAGGGAGAGGTTGTTGTCCTGGCACCACACTGCCAGGTCTCTGACCTCCTCTCTAAAGGCTGTCTCGTTGTTGTCGGTGATCAGGCCCACCACCGTTGTGTCTTCGGCAAACTTAACGATGGTGTTGGAGTCGTGCACGGCTACTCAGTCATGGGTGAACAGGGAGTACAGGGGGGCACTAAGCCCGCACCCCTGAGGCACCCCCGTATTGATGGTCAGTGTGGCGGATGTGTTGTTGCCACCTGGGGGACGGCCCAACAGGAAGTCCAGGATCCAGTTGCAGAGGGAGGTGTTCAGTCCCAGGGTCCATAGCTTAATGATGAGCTTGGAGGGCACTATGGTGTTGAACGCTGAGCTGTAGTCAATGAATAGCATTCTCACATAGGTGTTCCTCTTGTCCAGGTGGGAAAGGGTAGTGTGGAGTGCAATAGAGGTTGCGTCATCTGTGGATCTGTTGGGCCGGTATGTGAATTGGAGTGGGTCCAGGGTTTCTGGGATGATGGTGTTGATGTGAGAGAAGGGAAGATTAGAGGAGAAGAGGAGGGAGAGAAAAGGAGGGAGAGAAGAGGAAGGAGAGAAGAGGAAGGAGAGAAGAGGAAGGAGAGAAGAGGAAGGAGAGAAGAGGAAGGAGAGAAGAGGAAGGAGAGAAGAGGAAGGAGAGGAGAGGAGGGAGAGAAAGGGAAGGAGAGAAGAGGAAGGAGAGAAGAGGAGGGAGAGAAGAGGAGGGAGAGAAGAGGAGGGAGAGAAGAGGAGGGAGAGAAAGGGAAGGGAGAGAAGAGGAGGGAGAGAAAGGGAAGGAGAGAAGAGGAAGGAGAGAAGAGGAGGGAGAGAAAGGGAAGGAGAGAAGAGGAAGGAGAGAAGAGGAAGGAGAGAAGAGGAGGGAGAGAAAGGGAAGGAGAGAAGAGGAAGGAGAGAAGAGGAGGGAGAGAAAGGGAAGGAGAGAAGAGGAAAGAGAGAAGAGTAGAGGAGAAGAGGAGCGATAGAAAAGGAGGGAGAGAAAAGGAGGGAGAGAAGAGGAGGGAGAGAAAGGGAGGGAGAGAAGAGGAAGGAGAGAAGAGGAGGGAAAGAAAAGGAGGGAGAGAGAACTATGGTGGAGTGTAGGGATGACATTTTAGTTATTATTTGAATTATCATTGTAATTATCATTAAAACCGTGTTTGATTACCGCGGGTTGAAAAACTCACGGTAAATACTGTCCAGCATCAACCAAAGTTAGCAACAGTCTGACGCAGGCTCAGCATAAAACACAGGGTTTGTTTTGTGTCAAAACATGGTGGAAGGCAGTGACAGCGCTCAGGAGATTTTTCAGCCTTCTAAGACGACCAAATCTGAAGTGTGGTTGTATTTTGGGTTTTACAAGAGTGCTGAGGGAAACTTATTTGAAGATGGTCACCCTGTCTGCAGAACCAAAAAAAATTGCTGGCAACATCTCAAATCTCTTGAGTCATCTTCGTGACCACCAACCACTACTTTATAGCGAATGCAAGGTAAGTTAACTTTTACCTCAATGCATGATGTGGTTTGTCTGTCTAACTTGCTAATAGCTTGTCAATAATATAAACTGAAGCTTTCAGTGTTACCTACTCTTGTAAAAACACTACAAGTTGTTCTGCTGCTGTATGCATCGTGTCTGCAGACTCTATTCTCCCATTGCACATGATGACACGTCATGTAGTTTAGACACCCAACCAACACACTTTGTTCATTTAAAATCCGTCAGCCGACTTGGTTGTTAAAGTGTTCCAACAGAAGAAACACTATAGACTCCTATATAGACTTGTATTTATGTCAATTGTTGGGCTCATTGCCATTACTATCACTGTCTTCTAAAGACTCATTTGTATTTATGTCAATTGTGCATGGGGTCAATGCATATAGTCAAATAACACATCAAATAGACTGTGTGTGTGTGTGTGTGTGTGTGTGTGTGTGTGTGTGTGTGTGTGTGTGTGTGTGTGTGTGTGTGTGTGTGTGTGTGTGTGTGTGGGAAATAATTATGTAATAATAATAATAATAATAATACATTTTCTAATCCCTTGTTTACAGAGTGGGCGAGCAGCAGGCAAACCCAGTGATGCTACTGGTCCCTCCTCATCTACAGTTGTGACATGACACAGACACTCAAACAAGCATTTAAAAGGCAGGCTGCTTATGCACCCACATCTAAAAATACTGAAGACCTCACGGCAGCCCTTTCATATTACATTGCAAAGGACATGATGCCATTTCAAATTGTTGAGAGGCGTGTCTTTCTGAGGCTGATGGAGGGCCGTGTCTCACTACAAAGTGAGTGCTGCTGATTTAGTTAGTAGTTTGTTTGATTAGCTTACTTAAGTTTGTGTTCATTTAAACCTGCACCAGGGAAAATGTTACCATTCATGGCCACATGGGGCCATCTTTAATGTTAATGTTATTACTTAATGTTTATGCACATGTAACCGATGTGAAATGGCTAGCTAGTTAGCGGTGGTGTGCGCTAATAGCGTTTCAATCGGTGACGTCACTCGCTCTGAGACCTTGAAGTAGTTGTTCCCCTTGCTTTGCAAGGGCTGTGGCTTTAGTGGAGCGATCGGTAACGATGCTTCAAGGGTGGCTGTTGTCGATGTGTGCAGAGGGTCCCTGGTTCGAGCCCAGGTAGGGGCGAGGAGAGGGACGGAAGCTATACTGTTACACACACAAAAAGTGCACAGTGCTGCTAATTTCATTTGTTGTTTGTTGGTTTTCATATAAAACTTGGTCAAATGATTTCAGTGTGTGTGTCAGTACTTTTTGAACATTTCCAGCACATTTTAACAATACAGCGATAATACTGATAACCGTGATCATTTGTCACTATAATGGTGATATGAAATTTTCATACCGTTTCATCTCTAGTGGAGTGTTTCAAGAGATTTCTTATGGGTTCAAATTACTGCAGAAGAATCTAGATCTGTCACCGTCAGCTGTCCTGCCAGATAGCACAATGTCAAGTCCTCATGGTTTCCTGGGAGATGCAGCTTTCCCCCTACATGATAACCTCATGCTTCCTTATCCAGGTACAGTATATTGATAATAGAATGTTGGAATCAATTTCAATTATTTCCCTTGTTACAGCATACATGTATACTCTGTATGAGAGGTGCCATTTTATTAAGGCTTTTGGAATATGGTTCCTGTAAAATTGTATGGTGTTTTTTGTTTACCAAATATATAAGAGACATATATTCTTATTACCTCTTATTCACAGTTGTCCATATCCAGAAACATGGGCTTACCTGGAACTACCACCACTCTCATACCTGGAACTACCACCACTCTCATACCTGGAACTACCACCACTCTCATACCTGGAACTACCACCACTCTCATACCTGGAACTACCACCACTCTCATACCTGGAACTACCACCACTCTCATACCTGGAACTACCACCACTCTCATACCTGAAACTACCACCACTCTCATACCTGGAACTACCACCACTCTCATACCTGGAACTACCACCACTCTCATACCTGGAACTACCACCACTCTCATACCTGGAACTACCACCACTCTCATACCTGGAACTACCACCACTCTCATACCTGGAACTACCACCACTCTCATACCTGGAACTACCACCACTCTCATACCTGGAACTACCACCACTCTCATACCTGGAACTACCACCACTCTCATACCTGGAACTACCACCACTCTCATACCTGGAACTACCACCACTCTCATTGTCGGCGAGTCAGAGAATGCATTAGGCATCATGGCTGAAAGGATGAGGAGGATTCTTGGTCTCACAGACTCACAGTGCACACAAAGGACCAAGTATTTTGTACTAAAATGTAGAATTTTAATCTTGTTAATAAAATGAAACCTGATTCTGGGACGTCTCAGTGTGCAGTAATTTAGATTAGATTGAATTCCACCAGTAGAAGAAAGCCTGTAAAGTCTGTGGCACACAGCTCTTCTGTACGTTGTCAGCACTTGATGTTAAAATAGAATGCATTGAAACACCTTTAAGAAATGCCAACAGAGCTTTTTCAGCACACAAATAAACATTTATTCTTGCTTCATGCTTCTGAAAGTAAACCACAATACAAGTGTCTGCTGAGAACAGACATGTAAACAAGTGTCTATGGCATAAAATGTAAGAGTCTAGTGTCTAACTGGTGAGATGTCTGAACAACAGTTGTTCACTGTGGTCCCAGTCATGCAGTCCATTTCCTCTTCTTGAAGTCACGCAGCTGGTGATTGAATTCCTCCCGCAGTTTTGGTAAGAGTTCATCCATGAAATCAGCTATTGGTGCCAGGGCCCTGTGGAGAGGATGAGAAGAGGGGGGAAATTAGGAGTGTTTGGAGAGCAATGTGCATGGTAAGGAGAGGAGGAAAGAGGACAACAGAAGAGAGGAAAGGGGATCAGAGTAAAGTCTGAAATGATATGTATTTATTTACCTCTGGGACAAGCTGGTGACTTGGTGCATGACGTTCTCCACATCTTGAGATATGTCTTCAATCATTTGCAATGCCTTTGCGAGTGATGTGTCAAGGAATGAGTCTGCAGCTCTTTTCTCTCATCTCACACCCCTGCTACTACTGCTGCTGCTCTGTGGCATCGGTAAGAAGCAAGCTAGTGGAGTAGGTCTTGGAGGTGGGCCCAAGATAGAGCTTCCCAGGTCCTGCATGGAGATTGTTTCTAATTTTACACTGCAACTCAGTGTGGGTAATGGGCTGGGGGACGATCAACAGCCAGTACTGGGGGCAGAGGTAATGCTTGAGGCTGGTGAACAGCCAGTACTGGGGGCAGAGGTAGTGCTTGAGGCTGGTGAACAGCCAGTACTGGGGGCAGAGGTAGTGCTTGAGGCTGGTGAACAGCCAGTACTGGGGGCAGAGGTAGTGCTTGAGGCTGGTGAACAGCCAGTACTGGGGGCAGAGGTAGTGCTTGAGGCTGGTGAACAGCCAGTACTGGGGGCAGAGGTAGTGCTTGAGGCTGGTGAACAGCCAGTACTGGGGGCAGAGGTAGTGCTTGAGGCTGGTGAACAGCCAGTACTGGGGGCAGAGGTAGTGCTTGAGGCTGGTGAACAGCCAGTACTGGGGGCAGAGGTAGTGCTTGAGGCTGGTGAACAGCCAGTACTGGGGGCAGAGGTAGTGCTTGGGGGCAGAGAACAAAACCAGGTGCTGTCTCCATTCACTGGTGTTTGTGCCTTGAAAATAAAAAAGTAGAGGGCTATTTAGTACACATATCTAAAACATTAATGAACATCAAATATCATTAACTGAGACTATAATAGACTATATAATGGTTGAGTAGGCCTGGCCTGGCTACTCAACTCTTTTGGCTAGCTGGACCTTGCTACCAAACGTTGACTTTGGTGTTACCAATGTGGGAAGCTTATGATTTTCTTTCTATGACAAAATTATGTTTGATCAAAAGTTGTTGGTTGGCTTGCTTTTCCTGCACGAATATGCTGCTAGGAACTTGTCCACGTAGAAACCAGTTAGGGTTTCCAATCCCCTTGGGTAGGTGGAGAGAGTCTGGAAGGGCATCGATGAATCTTTGGATTGCCTGAGAATTTCTAGTGCGTTTTTTGATAATCCTTAGTTGGGGTCTGAGCAGATTATTTGTTGCGATTGCAAACGTCATAAAATGGCCGTCCGATATTCCAGGATTATGAGGAAAAACATTTAGATCCACAATGTTTATTCAGTAAATTCATCAGACTTGAGCCATGTTTCAGTCAGGCCAGTCACATCAAGGTTATGATCAGTGATTAGTTCATTGACTATAACTGCCTTGGAAGTGAAGGATCTAACATTAAGTAGCCCTATTTTGAGATGTGCGATATCACAATCTCTTTCAATAATGACAGGAATGGAGGAGGTCTTTATTCCAGTGAGATTGCTAAGGGGAACACCGCCATGTTTAGTTTTGCCCAACCTAGATTGAGGCACAGACTCAATGGGGAAAGCTGATCTGACTACACTGACTGTGCTAGTGGCAGACTCCACTAAACTGTCAGGCTGGCTAACAGCCTGCTGCCTGGCCTGCACCCTATCTCATTGTGGAGCTAGAGGAGTTAGAGCCCTGTCTATGTTGATAAATAAGATTACAGCACCCCTTCAGCTTGGATGGAGTCCGTCACTCCTCAGCAGGCCAGGCTTGGTCCTGTTTGTGGGGAAGTCCCAGACAAATTCTATCTTTTGGGAGGGGCAGAAACAGTTTTCAACCAGCGATTGAGTTGTGCGAGTCTGCTGTAGAGTTCATCAATCCCCCTTAACATTTGAGGGGGCCAGAGACAATTACTCAATGCCAACACATCTGTCTAGCTAAGTTACATGCTGAAGTTATGTTGTGCTTGGTGACCTCTGTGTCACGTGTGCTCCCTCTCCGGCCTCTAGGTCACCAGGCTGCTTGTTATGGCGCACACCTGTCACCATCGTTACGCGCATCAGCGCATAATGACACTCACCTGAACTCCATCACCTCCTTGATTACCTGCCCTATATATGTCACTCCCTTTGGTTCCTTCCCCAGGCTTCATAGTTTCTGTTTCAGTTTCCTGTCTGTGCATTATTCGTGCTTCTTGTTTTGTATTATGTTTCATTTATTTATTTTAAACACTCACTCCCTGAACTTGCTTCCCGACTCTCAGCGCACATCGTTACAGAATGAAGCCTCACCAAAGGGAAGCTTCAGGAAGTTTTTTGTGTTGGAGGTGATGTCGGGTCTGGGTGTCAGAACTGGAGCTACCTGGGAGGCCTCAGCCGGTTTGTCGGATTCCCATGCCTCGACGGGTTCGATAGGCTCCCATGCCTCGGCGGGTTCGATAGGCTCCCATGCCTCGGCGGGTTCGATAGGCTCCCATGCCTCGACGGGTTCGATAGGCTCCCATGCCTCGGCGGGTTCGATAGGCTCCCATGCCTCGGCGGGTTCAACGGGTTACCCTGCCTTAGCTGGCTCGACGGGTTTCCATACCTCAGCGGGATCGATAGGCTCCCATGCCTCAGCGGGATCGATAGGCTCCCATGCCTCAGCGGGTTCGATAGGCTCCCATGCCTCAGCGGGTTCGATAGGCTCCCATGCCTCAGCGGGTTCGATAGGCTCCCATGCCTCAGCGGGTTCGATAGGCTCCCATGCCTCAGCGGGCTCGATAGGCTCCCATGCCTCAGCGGGATCGATAGGCTCCCATGCCTCGGCGGGATCGATAGGCTCCCATGCCTCGGCGGGTTCAACGGGTTACCCTGCCTTAGCTGGCTCGACGGGTTTCCATACCTCAGCGGGATCGATAGGCTCCCATGCCTCAGCGGGATCGATAGGCTCCCATGCCTCAGCGGGTTCGATAGGCTCCCATGCCTCAGCGGGTTCGATAGGCTCCCATGCCTCAGCGGGTTCGATAGGCTCCCATGCCTCAGCGGGTTCGATAGGCTCCCATGCCTCAGCGGGTTCGATAGGCTCCCATGCCTCAGCGGGCTCGATAGGCTCCCATGCCTCAGCGGGATCGATAGGCTCCCATGCCTCAGCGGGCTCGATAGGCTCCCATGCCTCAGCGGGTTCGATAGGCTCCCATGCCTCAGCGGGTTCGATAGGCTCCCATGCCTCAGCGGGCTCGATAGGCTCCCTTGCCTCAGCTGGGTGAACAGGTTCCCGTGCCTCGACCGAGGCAACCGGGGAGGTTTCAGCCGGCTCATCAGGCTCTCACACCTCAGCCGGTTCGTCAGGTTTCTGCGCCTCAGCTTAGACGCCTGGTCCGCTCCTGATCCCTGGGATCGTCCCTGTGGTTAGCGTCCTGTGGCTGGAGACGCGAGCCGGCGAGGGGGTACTGTCATGTATGCTCTCTGTTCGGTGCTCTAGGTCGTCATGCTCCCGCGCCTCAGCCAGATTGACAGGTTCCCGCACCTTAGCAGAGGTGACCGGTCGGTCCGCTCCTGATCCCCAGGATCATCATGTTGGTCAGCGGCTGGAGCCGCGCGTCGGGGAGGGGGTACTGTCACGTGTGCTCCCTCTCCGGCCTCTAGGTCACCAGGCTGCTGATTATTGCGCACACCTGTCACAATCTTCACGCGCACCAGCGCCTCATGACACTCACCTGGACTCCATCACCTCCTTGATTATCTGCCTTATTTATGTCACTCCCTTTGGTTCCTTCCCCAGGTGTTATTGTTTCTGTTTCAGTTTCTTTCCAGAAGCTATGAGAAAATTGTCCGGCTGCGCGGACTGTGCAGGGGGATTAACACTACTACCTGTATTTACTGGTGGCACAGATGCTGTATCATCCCTTCCTACACTTATATTGCCCTTGCCTAATGATTGCGTCTGAAGCCGAGCTTGCAAGTCGGCTATCCTCACCATAAGGCGATTGTTCTCCTGTATATTAAGAGTACATAGTTATCCTGTATATTAAGAGTACATAGTTATCCTGTATATTAAGAGTACATAGTTATCCTGCATATTAAGAGTACATAGTTATCCTGCATATTAAGAGTACATAGTTATCCTGTATATTAAAAGTACATAGTTATCCTGCATATTAAGAGTACATAGTTATCCTGTATATTAAACAGCTTGGAAAATTCCAGAAAATGATGTCATGGCTTTAGAAGCTTCTGATAGTCTAATTTACATAATTTGAGTTAATTGGAGGTGTACCTGTGGATGTATATCAAGGCCTACCTTCAAACTCAGTGCCTCTTTGCTTGACATCATGGGAAAATCAAAAGAAATCAGCCAAGACCTCAGAAAGAAATTGTAGACCTCCAAAAGTCTGGTTCATCCTTGGTAGCAATTTCCAAACGCCTGAAGGTACCACGTCCATCTGTACAAACAATATTACGCAAGTATAAACCATGGGACCACGCAGCTGTCATACCGCTCAGGAAGGAGACGTGTTCTGTCTCCTAGAGATGAACGTACTTTGGTGTGAAAACTGCTAATCAATCCCAGAACAACAGCAAAGGACCTTGTGAAGATGCTGGAGGAAACAGGTACAAAAGTATCTATTTCCACAGTAAAATGAGTCCTACATCGTCATAACCTGAAAGGCCGCTCAGCAAGGAAGAAGCCACTGCTCCAAAACCGCCATGAAAAAGCCAGACTATGGTTTGCAACTGCACATGGGAACAAAGATCGTACTTTTTGGAGAAATGTCCTCTGGTCTAATGAAACAAAAACAGAACTGTTTGGCCATAATGACCATTGTTATGTTTGGAGGAAAAAGGGGGAGGCTTGCAAGCCGAAGAATACCATCCCAACCGTGAAGCACGGGGGTGGCAGCATCATGTGGTGGGGGTGCTTTGCTGCAGGACGGACTGGTGCACTTCACAAAATAGATGGCATCATGAGGAAGTAAAATTATGTGGATATATTGAAGCAACATCTCAAGACATCAGTCAGGAAGTTAAAGCTTGGTCACAAATGGGTCTTCCAAATGGACAATGATCAAGCATACTTCCAAAGTTGTGGCAAAATGGCTTAAGGACAACAAAATCAAGGTATTGGAGTAGCCATCACAAAGCCCTGACCTGAATCCTATAGAACATTTGTGGGCAGAACTGAAAAAGTGTGTGCGAGCAAGGAGGCCTACAAACCTGACTCAGTTACACCAGCTCTGTCAGGAGGAATGGGCCAAAATTCGGAAGTAACTGAGTCTCTTAATAGATGTCACGTTCTAGCCAGTATAAGGGTTAATTGTCATTTTAGTTTGGTCAGGACGTGGCAGAGGATATTTGTTTTATGTGGTTCAGGGTGGTGTATTAGTTAGGAGGGCGTTTGATTTATTATTTCCGGGTTTTGAGTTATGGTCTATGTTGATGTATTTCTATGTGTAGTCTGGTTGATCTGTTTCTATGTTGAGTTAATTGGGGTGGTCTTCCAATTGAAGGCAGCTGTGTGGTGTTGCCTTTGATTGGAAGTCCTATATTAGTTGGGTGTGTTTGTCTGTGTATTGGTGGGAGATTGTTCCGTGTTTAGTGTGTGTAAACCTAACAGGACTGTCAGTGTATCGTGCGTTCGTTTTTGTTATTTTGTATGTTCGTTTTGGAATTTATTAAAAGTTCAAAATGAACCATCTCAAGTCTGCTGCATATTGGTCCTCATTTTCCGATGATGATTTCGCCATATCGTCCTCCGACGAAGAAATCCCTGACAATCTCCCACCAAACCAGGACCAAGCAGCAGAGGAAGGAGCAGAGGAATTTTGATTTGGACAATCGGGAGAAATGGACATGGGAGCAGGTTATGGCCGGAGAAGGCCCATGGAGTAAGGCTGGTATGGACCGGGAACGTTTCCGAGGGACACGACTGGCGTATAAGCACGAGAGGCACCCCCAATAAAACAATTTGGGGGGGCACACGGGTAGTTTGGTTAGGCCTAGGAAGAGCCGGAAGCCAGCTACCCGTGGTTATATGGAGGAGCGTATGAGGTGGAGAGCGCCATGTTTCCCTGAGGAGCGCACTATCTCACCCATACGCACGCACAGTCCGGTGCGCGTTATTCCAGCCCCTCGCAGGTGCCGTGCTAGAGCGGGCATCCAGCCTGGTAGGAGGATGCCTGCGCAGCGCATCTGGTCGCCGGTACGCCTCCGAGGACCAGGCTACCCAACTCCCGCTCTACGCACGGCTACCATCAGGCCCCTGCACAGCCCAGTCCGCCCTGTACAAGCACCCCGCTCGTACAGGGCTACTAGTTCCATCCAGCCAGGACGGGTTGTGCAGGAGCTAAGATCAAGACCGCCTGTGCGCCTCCATAGCCCTAGGTTTCCAGCTCCTGTCTCTCGTGCGGACCCGGAAGTACGTCAGTCCAGTCCGACTCGTCCTGTTCCCGCTCCCCGCACTAGCCTAGAGGTGCGTGTTCCCAGTCTGGTACGCCCAGTACCAGCACCACGCACAAGGCATCTAGTGCGTAAACCCAGCCTCGCCAGTCTAAAGTCGCCAGAGCTGCCCGTCAGTCAACAGTCACCAGAGCTGCCTGCCAGTCAACAATCGCCAGAACTGCCCGTCAGTCAAGAGTCGCCAGAACTGCCCGTCAGTCAAGAGTCGCCAGAACTGCCCGTCAGTCAAGAGTCGCCAGAACTGCCCGTCAGTCAAGAGTCGCCAGAACTGCCCGTCAGTCAAGAGTCGCCAGAACTGCCCGTCAGTCAAGAGTCGCCAGAACTGCCCGTCAGTCAAGAGTCGCCAGAACTGCCCGTCAGTCAAGAGTCGCCAGAGCCGCCCGTCAGTGAGGAATCGCCAGAGCCACCCACTAGTCAGGAGCTGCCAGAGTGGCCAAATTGCCCGGAGATGTCAGAGTGGCCAAACTGCCCGGAGATGTCAGAGTGGCCAGCCTGCCCGGAGATGTCAGAGTGGCCAGACTGCCCGGAGATGTCAGAGTGGCCAGACTGCCCGGAACTGCCAGAGTGGCCAGACTGCCCGGAACTGCCAGAGTGGCCAGACTGCCCGGAACTGCCAGAGTGGCCAGACTGCCCGGAACTGCCAGAGTGGCCAGACTGCCCGGAACTGCCAGAGTGGCCAGACTGCCCGGAACTGCCAGAGTGGCCAGACAGCCCGGAACTGCCAGAGTGGCCAGACAGCCCGGAACTGCCAGAGTGGCCAGACTGCACGGAACTGCCAGAGTGGCCAGACTGCCCGGAACTGCCAGAGTGGCCAGACTGCCCCGAGCTGCCAGACTGCCCGGAGATGCCAGAGTGGCCAGACTGCCCCGAGCTGCCAGACTGGCCAGACTGCCCCGAGCTGCCAGACTGCCCCGAGCTGCCAGACTGCACCGACTGCCCCGAGCTGCCAGAGCGGCCAGACTGCCCCGAGCTGCCAGACTGCCCCGAGCTGCCAGACTGCCCGACTGCCCCGAGCTGCCAGACTGCCCCGAGCTGCCAGCTGCCAGACTGCCCCGAGCTGCCAGACTGCCCCGACTGCCCCCCGGCGATGCCAGAGTGGCCCGACTGCCCCCTGGCGATGCTAGAGTGGCCCGACTGCCTGGAACGGCCAGAACCGGAGCCACCTCCAGATATAGGTGGGTTGGGGAGGGGGGGTGTAGCACAGTGCCGTCGTTGATGGCAGCCACCCTCCCTTCCCTCCCTTTAGTAGAGGGGAATTGTAGTTTTGTTGTTGTTTGGGGTTGTTTTTTTTTAAGGTGCTTCCGGGGTTAGCATCTGGTACTGTCACTTCCTGGCCAGTATAAGGGTTAATTGTCATTTTAGTTTGGTCAGGACGTGGCAGAGGGTATTTGTTTTATGTGGTTCAGGGTGGTGTATTAGTTAGGAGGGCGTTTGATTGATTATTTCCGGGTTTTGAGTTATGGTCTATGTTGATGTATTTCTATGTGTAGTCTGGTTGATCTGTTTCTATGTTGAGTTAATTGTGGTGGACTTCCAATTGAAGGCAGCTGTGTGGTGTTGCCTTTGATTGGAAGTCCTATATTAGTTGGGTGTGTTTGTCTGTGTATTGGTGGGAGATTGTTCCGTGTTTAGTGTGTGTAAACCTAACAGGACTGTCAGTGTATTGTGCGTTCGTTTTTGTTATTTTGTATGTTCATTTTGGAATTTATTAAAAGTTCAAAATGAACCATCTCAACTCTGCTGCATATTGGTCCTCATTTTCCGATGATGATTTCGCCATATCGTCCTCCGACGAAGAAATCCCTGACAATATACTCTCAATATACAGGATAACTATGTACTCTTAATATACAGGATAACTATGTACTCTTAAAAGGCACAGTCAACTTAGTGTATGTAAACTTCTGACCCACTGGAATTGTGATACAATGAATTGTAAGTGAAATAATCTGTCAGTAAACAATTATTGGGAAAATGACTTGTGTCATGCACAAAGTCGATGTCCTAACCGATTTGCCAAAACTATAGTTTGTTAACAAGAAATTTGTGGAGTGGTTGAAAAACGAGTTTTAATGACTCCAAGTGTATGTAAACTTCCGACTTCAACTGTAAGTGTAAACCAGGTAGGTTGGAGAGATGAGGATGAGGGGAGAGTAGGGACTGAGATGTAAAGGGAGAAAGAGAGGGAGTGAGACAGAGATGGAGGAGGCGGTTGGTCGGTCAGGGGTGGAAGAGAGAACAAGGAAGCACCTGTGTTAGACTGCTGTGGAGGTCAAGAACAATGTGTTCTAACAACATACACGTGCTCTCTCACACCCGCTTAATCATATGCACAAGGCTACACACACACACACACACACACACACACACACACACACACACACTCACCTGATGTAGGCCATAAAACAAGTAATAAATGAAGTCTCAGTGCTGCTGTTTGTAGCCAACAAAGAGAGTCTGTGTTGAATCCTTCATGCTCTCCCCTCTGTGTATTCAGCCCTGGCCCTGTCTTCATGCTCTCCCCTCTGTGTATTCAGCCCTGGCCCTGGGTTCTGTTGTCTCTCCACCATTTATACTGCTCTTCCTCACTTTGTACACAACACGCTTCTTCTACACGAATAGATAGCCTAGCCAATGAAACGTAACACTTTTAACACATTCTTTACATTCTTGTACATACTGAACTAGGCTCGACCCTCCATACATACTGGCTACGCTAAGCTAATACCATGGCCTCAGCCCTCAGGTCATTTCAGTCTGCTGGAAACCAAAGACATTCATCTTCTCTGTAGCACCAGTTCAAGCCTGTCACCATTTCTCTCCACACTAAATAGCTAGACTGTTAGCACACTCTCAGGGAATTATACAAACTCACTGTGGCAGGAGAGAGGGGGAGGAGGAAGGGGGAAGAGGAGAAAGAGGGGTACAGGAGAGAGGGGGAGGAGGAAGGGGGAAGAGGAGAAAGAGGGGTACAGGAGAGAGGGGGAGGAGGAAGGGGGAGGAGGAGA
Organism: Salmo salar; assembly: GCF_965601325.2. Taxonomy (NCBI): domain Eukaryota; kingdom Metazoa; phylum Chordata; class Actinopteri; order Salmoniformes; family Salmonidae; genus Salmo; species Salmo salar. Next base: position 24,686,267 of record NC_138303.1, on the reverse strand, counting down.
AAGAGGGGTACAGGAGAGAGGGGAGGAGGAGAAAGAGGGGTACAGGAGAGAGGGGAGGAGGAAGGGGGAAGAGGAGAAAGAGGGGTACAGGAGAGAGGGGAGGAGGAGAAAGAGGGGTACAGGAGAGAGGGGAGGAGGAAGGGGGAAGAGGAGAAAGAGGGGTACAGGAGAGAGGGGGAGGAGGAAGGGGAAGAGGAGAAAGAGGGGTACAGGAGAGAGGGGGAAGAGGAGAAAGAGGGGTACAGGAGAGAGGGGGAGGAGGAAGGGGGAAGAGGAGAAAGAGGGGTACAGGAGAGAGGGGGAGGAGGAAGGGGGAAGAGGAGAAAGAGGGGTACAGGAGAGAGGGGGAGGAGGAAGGGGGAAGAGGAGAAAGAGGGGTACAGGAGAGAGGGGAGGAGGAAGGGGGAAGAGGAGAAAGAGGGGTACAGGAGAGAGGGGAGGAGGAGAAAGAGGGGTACAGGAGAGAGGGGGAGGAGGAAGGGGGAAGAGGAGAAAGAGGGGTACAGGAGAGAGGGGGAGGAGGAAGGGGGAAGAGGAGAAAGAGGGGTACAGGAGAGAGGGGGAGGAGGAAGGGGGAAGAGGAGGAAGAGGAGTACAGGAGAGAGGGGAGGAGGAGAAAGAGGGGTACAGGAGAGAGGGGAGGAGGAAGGGGGAAGAGGAGAAAGAGGGGTACAGGAGAGAGGGGGAGGAGGAAGGGGGAAGAGGAGGAAGAGGAGTACAGGAGAGAGGGGAGGAGGAAGGGGGAAGAGGAGGAAGAGGAGTACAGGAGAGAGGGGAGGAGGAAGGGGGAAGAGGAGGAAGAGGAGTACAGGAGAGAGGGCTGGGAAGGGTGTGTGTTGTTATCTGCAGAGCTTTGGTTCTTAGCGTCATGCTGGGTTTGAGAGGAAGGCTTTATGAATGGAATGTGTTGTTATCTTAAGAACCCTGTAGGCTCCCTATTGGCTTATCATACAGAGGCAAAGATAGAAGAGTGAGGAGACCACACTTGGAACCAATAAATTCTGTAGAGTTATTAACAAAAAACATTATTGAGTGGATGATCAGGGTGCCTGAACATAATTACAAATCATTTGTAAACTGCAAATTGACTGCAAGAAGCCCAACAATATATAATATTTGACTCAAACAATCATTTCAGACCTCGCTTACATTTGTATACGATCACATATATCTCTCTATTATGCGTGGGAATACTTTGGAATGGATTTCCAAAATTAAAATACTGTAATTTGGAGCTGATTTGCTGGTGTTTTTACAGCCTTTTATGTACAAAATAAAATAAACAGTTGTTAACACTGGGAATCCTCCTCTACAGTAAACAGTTGTTAACACTGGGAATCCTCCTCTACAGTAAACAGTTGTTAACCCTGGGAATCCTCCTCTACAGTAAACAGTTGTTAACCCTGGGAATCCTCCTCTACAGTAAACAGTTGTTAACACTGGGAATCCTCCTCTACAGTAAACAGTTGTTAACACTGGGAATCCTCCTCTACAGTAAACAGTTGTTAACCCTGGGAATCCTCCTCTACAGTAAACAGTTGTTAACCCTGGGAATCCTCCTCTACAGTAAACAGTTGTTAACACTGGGAATCCTCCTCTACAGTAAACAGTTGTTAACCCTGGGAATCCTCCTCTACAGTAAACAGTTGTTAACACTGGGAATCCTCCTCTACAGTAAACAGTTGTTAACCCTGGGAATCCTCCTCTACAGTAAACAGTTGTTAACACTGGGAATCCTCCTCTACAGTAAACAGTTGTTAACCCTGGGAATCCTCCTCTACAGTAAACAGTTGTTAACACTGGGAATCCTCCTCTACAGTAAACAGTTGTTAACACTGGGAATCCTCCTCTACAGTAAACAGTTGTTAACACTGGGAATCCTCCTCTACAGTAAACAGTTGTTAACACTGGGAATCCTCCTCTACAGTAAACAGTTGTTAACCCTGGGAATCCTCCTCTACAGTAAACAGTTGTTAACCCTGGGAATCCTCCTCTACAGTAAACAGTTGTTAACACTGGGAATCCTCCTCTACAGTAAACAGTTGTTAACACTGGGAATCCTCCTCTACAGTAAACAGTTGTTAACACTGGGAATCCTCCTCTACAGTAAACAGTTGTTAACACTGGGAATCCTCCTCTACAGTAAACAGTTGTTAACCCTGGGAATCCTCCTCTACAGTAAACAGTTGTTAACCCTGGGAATCCTCCTCTACAGTAAACAGTTGTTAACCCTGGGAATCCTCCTCTACAGTAAACAGTTGTTAACCCTGGGAATCCTCCTCTACAGTAAACAGTTGTTAACCCTGGGAATCCTCCTCTACAGTAAACAGTTGTTAACCCTGGGAATCCTCCTCTACAGTAAACAGTTGTTAACCCTGGGAATCCTCCTCTACAGTAAACAGTTGTTAACACTGGGAATCCTCCTCTACAGTAAACAGTTGTTAACACTGGGAATCCTCCTCTACAGTAAACAGTTGTTAACCCTGGGAATCCTCCTCTACAGTAAACAGTTGTTAACCCTGGGAATCCTCCTCTACAGTAAACAGTTGTTAACACTGGGAATCCTCCTCTACAGTAAACAGTTGTTAACACTGGGAATCCTCCTCTACAGTAAACAGTTGTTAACACTGGGAATCCTCCTCTACAGTAAACAGTTGTTAACCCTGGGAATCCTCCTCTACAGTAAACAGTTGTTAACACTGGGAATCCTCCTCTACAGTAAACAGTTGTTAACCCTGGGAATCCTCCTCTACAGTAAACAGTTGTTAACCCTGGGAATCCTCCTCTACAGTAAACAGTTGTTAACACTGGGAATCCTCCTCTACAGTAAACAGTTGTTAACACTAGTTCATTGTTACAGTTGTACTTATGGAAATTATTAACTGTCTCTGTATGGCTTTGTGGTATGACTCCATATAGTCTGTCTGTTTATCTTTCCTCCTCTATATTGTCTGTGGCGTGTTAATGAGCAATCTGAATTTGAAGCGCTCAAGAAATTGATTAAATTAAGTGAATTGCAGACATATCATTTTTTTTGCTGTGTTGTCTGACGTAAGTTATTAGTGCTGGTAAGTAAGCATTTCACTGTTGGTCCACAGCTGTTGTTTACGAATCCTGTGAGGAATAAAATGTTATTTGATTTGGTCTGTCTGACTGTCTGTGTGTCTGACTGTCTGTGTGTCTGACTGTCTGTGTGTCTGACTGTCTGTGTGTCTGACTGTCTGTGTGTCTGACTGTCTGTGTGTTTGACTATCTGTGTGTCTGACTGTCTGTGTGTCTGACTCCAAGGGAAGGATAAAGCTGTGTGTCTGACTCCAAGGGAAGGATAAAGCTGTGTGTCTGACTCCAAGGGAAGGATAAAGCTGTGTGTCTGACTCCAAGGGAAGGATAAAGCTGTGTGTCTGACTCCAAGGGAAGGATAAAGCTGTGTGTCTGACTCCAAGGGAAGGATAAAGCTGTGTGTCTGACTCCAAGGGAAGGATAAAGCTGTGTGTCTGACTCCAAGGGAAGGATAAAGCTGTGTGTCTGACTCCAAGGGAAGGATAAAGCTGTATGTCTGACTCCAAGGGAAGGATAAAGCTGTGTGTCTGACTCCAAGGGAAGGATAAAGCTGTGTGTCTGACTCCAAGGGAAGGATAAAGCTGTGTGTCTGACTCCAAGGGAAGGATAAAGCTGTATGTCTGACTCCAAGGGAAGGATAAAGCTGTATGTCTGACTCCAAGGGAAGGATAAAGCTGTGTGTCTGACTCCAAGGGAAGGATAAAGCTGTGTGTCTGACTCCAAGGGAAGGATAAAGCTGTATGTCTGACTCCAAGGGAAGGATAAAGCTGTGTGTTCCTCCTTTGCTTTCCAGTTTCAACTTCTCACCTTTCCTTTCTTTCACCTACCCAGGTCTCTCCTTCACATGCTCACTTGCTCAATAACTTACATTTACATTTGAGTCATTTAGCAGACGTTCTTCTACAACTTATCATGGTCTTCATAGATGGGGTTATTTTAAATGTGACATCAAATGCAAATTGTAATAGTAGGAAGGGGAGTCACGAGTCAGTTCTCACGTACAGTAGGACCAGGCTGTATCGCAACCAGCTGTGATTGGGAGTCCCATAGGGCGGTGCACAATTGGCCCAGCGTCGTCCGGGTTTGGCCGGTGTAGGCTGTCATTGTAAATAAGAATTTGTTCTTAACTGACTTGCCTAGTTAAATAAAGGATGAATAAAGGTTAAATAAAAGCACCTACAGGTACTGTTCTCCTGTGCTGTCTCTGCCTGTACTGCTCCAGTTTGACCACTAGAGGCCACTACAACACAGCCTGAATGGTGCCTTTAACTCCAATTATCACAAACCCTGCCTTGAAAGGAGAAGAAACGGTCTACAGGCCATGACCACTCTGAGTCAGTGCTGAACCAATGATGAATACACCATGGCATTTCATTACGGGAAGGAATTGCTATCAATTTACATGGGGTTTTATGAAATCATGAATTGGCTGCATGGCAAAACCTTTATTGTAGATTCCAATGGTCTCTTTGGACTCCATTCACCAAATCATGCCTACTACAAATGTTGCTCTTCCTACCTGAACCCAACACTAATGAGAAAAGCTCTAAATCTCTATGTGTTATTCCTTTGGGATTGAGGGCTGCAGATATCTCCTGAATCACCTTGACTTTTAAGGTATGAGAAGTTACAACCTGACATTTGACACTGTGATTGTGTAGTCTGGCCTTGCTGAGCCTGTTAGAATGCTCTGTACTCCTGGCCTCATCCTGAGTTGGGGTCCTGTGGCGTTTGAGAGTGTCCAGATTGAGCTCAGCAGTGCTCTGCTGGTTCTGGCTGTCGTCAAGGTGTTTCACTCTGAAGGTCACTATGACAACAGCAGACCAATTCTCCCCATCCTATTATAGTCAGCACATATTAGGAGTCATATATCATCATGGCCCTGTCTTCTCCTCTCTTTCAGCTCAGACACTAAGGATTTGGTGATACTGGATATATCCCCTTTTAGGGTTCAGACACCCTCTCTAGTTCTCAAAGATGTTATACCACACCACTCATTACCAAAGATGTTATACCACACCACTCATTACCAAAGATGTTATACCGCACCACTCATTACCAAAGATGTTATACCACACCACTCATTACCAAAGATGTTATACCATACCACTCATTACCAAAGATGTTATACCACACCACTCATTACCAAAGATGTTATACCACACCACTCATTACCAAAGATGTTATACCACACCACTCATTACCAAAGATGTTATACCACACCACTCATTACCAAAGATGTTATACCATACCACTCATTACCAAAGATGTTATACCGCACCACTCATTACCAAAGATGTTATACCGCACCACTCATTACCAAAGATGTTATACCATACCACTCATTACCAAAGATGTTATACCGCACCACTCATTACCAAAGATGTTATACCACACCACTCATTACCAAAGATGTTATACCACACCACTCATTACCAAAGATGTTATACCACACCACTCATTACCAAAGATGTTATACCACACCACTCATTACCAAAGATGTTATACCATACCACTCATTACCAAAGATGTTATACCACACCACTCATTACCAAAGATGTTATACCACACCACTCATTACCAAAGATGTTATACCGCACCACTCATTACCAAAGATGTTATACCACACCACTCATTACCAAAGATGTTATACCGCACCACTCATTACCAAAGATGTTATACCACACCACTCATTACCAAAGATGTTATACCACACCACTCATTACCAAAGATGTTATACCGCACCACTCATTACCAAAGATGTTATACCGCACCACTCATTACCAAAGATGTTATACCACACCACTCATTACCAAAGATGTTATACCGCACCACTCATTACCAAAGATGTTATACCACACCACTCATTACCAAAGATGTTATACCGCACCACTCATTACCAAAGATGTTATACCGCACCACTCATTACCAAAGATGTTATACCACACCACTCATTACCAAAGATGTTATACCGCACCACTCATTACCAAAGATGTTATACCGCACCACTCATTACCAAAGATGTTATACCACACCACTCATTACCAAAGATGTTATACCGCACCACTCATTACCAAAGATGTTATACCACACCACTCATTACCAAAGATGTTATACCACACCACTCATTACCAAAGATGTTATACCGCACCACTCATTACCAAAGATGTTATACCACACCACTCATTACCAAAGATGTTATACCACACCACTCATTACCAAAGATGTTATACCGCACCACTCATTACCAAAGATGTTATACCGCACCACTCATTACCAAAGATGTTATACCACACCACTCATTACCAAAGATGTTATACCATACCACTCATTACCAAAGATGTTATACCACACCACTCATTACCAAAGATGTTATACCGCACCACTCATTACCAAAGATGTTATACCGCACCACTCATTACCAAAGATGTTATACCGCACCACTCATTACCAAAGATGTTATACCGCACCACTCATTACCAAAGATGTTATACCGCACCACTCATTACCAAAGATGTTATACCGCACCACTCATTACCAAAGATGTTATACCGCACCACTCATTACCAAAGATGTTATACCGCACCACTCATTACCAAAGATGTTATACCGCACCACTCATTACCAAAGATGTTATACCGCACCACTCATTACCAAAGATGTTATACCGCACCACTCATTACCAAAGATGTTATACCGCACCACTCATTACCAAAGATGTTATACCGCACCACTCATTACCAAAGATGTTATACCGCACCACTCATTACCAAAGATGTTATACCGCACCACTCATTACCAAAGATGTTATACCGCACCACTCATTACCAAAGATGTTATACCGCACCACTCATTACCAAAGATGTTATACCGCACCACTCATTACCAAAGATGTTATACCGCACCACTCATTACCAAAGATGTTATACCGCACCACTCATTACCAAAGATGTTATACCGCACCACTCATTACCAAAGATGTTATACCACACCACTCATTACCAAAGATGTTATACCGCACCACTCATTACCAAAGATGTTATACCATACCACTCATTACCAAAGATGTTATACCGCACCACTCATTACCAAAGATGTTATACCATACCACTCATTACCAAAGATGTTATACCGCACCACTCATTACCAAAGATGTTATACCACACCACTCATTACCAAAGATGGAGCTGTGAAGCAGTCCACCATGTGTCTCCACCATCCTGTGAGGTGCAGCCACAGGGTCTCAGTGGGATTTGAACCAGGAGCCATTTGGTCTGGTGTCCTCCTCCCTCACCATTACACCACCACACCTTGACAAGTCCAGCTGTCATCACAGGAACACTACAACTCCCTGGCCTTAATGAGGGGATGAGGGCTACATCCCATACAGATGGATCCTGTCATTCTGCCCTTTGTCCATTCATTTTCTCCAGCTATTGTCCTTCAGCTTTTATTTTCTCATCGAGCCACTAACCAGTACTTCATTAGATAAACAACAATCCTGTCCTGTCAAAATGTGATAGTAACCAACAACATGTTTCAGGCACACTGGTGTCTGTCTGTCTGTCTGTCTGTCTGTCTGTCTGTCTGTCTGTCTGTCTGTCTGTCTGTCTGTCTGTCTGTCTGTCTGTGAGAGAGGTACGAGTTGCTGAGAGCCTGCAGAGCTTCTATCCTATCTCCACTGTTAAATATGTCTGCAAGTAACTGCTTGTAATGAATTACCTCAGTAAAGTATGTCTGAAATGTGAGAGACAGGTACCCTCTTCAGCTGCTGTCTGTCTGTGTGGAGCGCGACGCAGCTGAATGACTGGGCCGTTATAGAGAACACAATCCAATCTGCCCTCCAGCTAACATGGCTCCTCAGGGTTAGTATATGTCTGGTCTGTGTTGTTACTGTTTCTAGTGATAATAATAACAGCACAACAACAACTATTTTGACAGCCAGGACGTACCAAGGACGTGCCAGCAACGCACTCAGAGGTGAACTATTCACCTTGACAACAAACCTCCTTACTGTAATTAGCCAGTGGACCTAGATTTCCAAAGGACAGTTTCACCGCGAGTTTGCGTCACTGTCACACCTTATGCAACGACAGAAATAACAGCCAAGCGGTACTCTTGGTTTCAGTGCGTGACTGTTTGAGGGCCAGGTAGTACGGATCTCTGCATGGTTTGCATTCTTCCCCAGCCTTTTCATTGTCCTCTCATTATTTTTAGAGCCGGATGCCGTTGAGTGACATGAACAAGTAAACACTAAACAATAACATGTGTCTCATGCCGCCTGTGCATCAATGTGTGTTTGTATAGTGCTATATTATGTGAAACCTCTCTAGTTATATACACTGTACATTTTTGTTTATAGAACATGTACATCTCTACTATCGTTTAAGTCTTTGTATTAAACCACACCATACATTTGTCTCTATAAACTGAGTCTACAGAGACTTTCACTTGGAATGTCCCTTCATATTTAAAGGGGCAGTGCAGTCTAAAACATGATTTACCTGTGTTTTATATATATTTCCACACAAGGAGGTTGGAATAATACTGTGAAATTGTCAATATTATGATAATGCACTTTTAGCTTGTTTTGCTGGGTGCGGTTTTTGTATACTGTTAGACCAATAACAAAGAGAGTTTACCCTTCTCTCTGCCAATAACAGCTAGTTTTCAGTTTACACATCCCTCCCATTACGCTCCTCCAATTAGGCCCCTCTCTCAGACCACTCCCAGACAGTCTTGCTTGAGAAATTACATTTTACTAAGAAGCTATTTTTGTGTCTTTTTTTCCAATTTTAATTTAAAACAATCACAGTAAGTTACTTAATTGTTACCCAGAAATGATTTGATATTGAGATAAAAACTGCTGAATTGGACCTTTAACATAAACCTTTCAAAGCCCCATCAGAATCAGCCATCAGCCCCCAGCTCCTAATGTAAACTGTATAAGTTAAAAGGTATTTGTAAAAGTGAAGCACTGATCATTTGTCAGTGTGCTATATTGGTGTGCTTTAGGAGCTATGGTGTGAGCCATCATATCACCCTGGTGTTTAGAGACCAATGTCCCTGTGTGGAAGTCTGAGCACACACAGTCCCATCTGAGTCCCACTGGAACAGGCCCCATCCATCACCTGCTGCTGTGTGTGTGTGTGTGTGTGTGTGTGTGTGTGTGTGTGTGTGTGTGTGTGTGTGTGTGTGTGTGTGTGTGTGTGTGTGTGTGTGTGTGTGTGTGTGTGTGTGTGTGTGTGTGTGTGTGTGTGTGTGTGTGTGTGACCTCACAGAATGTGGAAAGGAGCTCTATTCCATCATCACGATGACATCCTTCACATCTGTGTGTGAGAGAAAGATTGAGGTGACATTTCAGTTAGAGAATGTTGGTTGAATGTTGAGGGATGATTTAGGGATCTTGTGTTAGAATAAGGTTGTGTTAGTTATTTAGGGAAAAGGATGAGGGAATGAAGGAGTCTGTGTGTGGCAGCTTCCGTTGAAACACAGTTGGTCAGTTCTGATACCTGCTCGATCCCAGGTGTCCTATCCTGCAGCATCTCACTCCCTGTCACTTCCTCCCCCTCCCTGTCACTTCCTCCCACTCCCTCTCGCTTCTTCTCCTCTCTCTCTCTCCCTCTGTTAATCTCTGCTGAGCCATGTGTACAGGCCATCTGGGCTTGGTGGGCAGATGAGAGATGAGGCTGCAGCTCGTCAGAGGACCAAACCCCACGAGGACTCGGCTCATTACACACACACACACACAGTCACACCTTTAACAATAGCACCGTGCAATGCACACACAACCTCACCCCTTTATTCACATCACACAGGAACATGTCTTTACACAACTCACAAAGACAATTACAATCACACACAGTGTACTGGGTACAGAAACACAGCAAAACAGATTCTAACAAGCTCGGCAATACACAAAATATCCCACCTTTAGTAGAGGCAGAAAATAGACAGTCTGCACAGACACACTGCATATAATATACCGCTTTCTCTAATGGATCAGGACAACGCCATGTGCTTTTAAACACAACATCCCACAGTTTCTCACACGTACTCTGGCACAAAGGGAGCAGCTAAAAGGGAACAGGATATCACACCTTTTAGTCTCTGTCCAACTGAAAAGAGATTGTGATATGCCCATATGGATGATATTGATGAGGTACCCTTCCGTTCTGCTCTCTTTACCCGAATGTAAAAACTGCAGAGCTCTGAAATACGAGCTGTGTATTATTTGATTTGGTGTGGTACAGTCTCCTCACTGCACAGAGGACACATTTCTGGCCTCTCTAGCCTTATCTGATCCCAATAACCAGCATGTATCTTTTGCCTGCTATCTCTCAGTCTATTACAGTAGGATGATTGAGTAAAGTGCCTGATGAAGCTAATATAAATCTAGTTATATGGTAACTCCCTTGCCATATCTCTATCCATCCTGGCCTGGGAGCTGCTTGGTGTTGAGCTTCCTGTCATGAAGCAGTCATACTGAATGAACTTATCTACAGCACTTCTAAGTCTGCTCTGTCAAGTTCAAGTTAATCGACACCCACATAGCAGTCAAGTCATTACAAACTGTACTCTTTTGGGACAAACATACGTAAAAACACTATCAACTTGTAGTAGTCTTACTTTAGAAGGATAAAAAGCTCTCATATGACTGAGTCCATGTTCAGGGAACAGTGTGATCCATGCCCCAGGGTACAGAGGTCACGGGACGGGTTCAGGGGCGTGATGAGGGGGACTCTGGGGGCACTGTAGCTCAAAAGGGGGTTTGTATGAGTCCGGTCTCAATCTATCTCTCTCTGTCTCTGTCTCTCTCTCTCTCTCTCTCTCTCTCTCTCTCTCTTTCTCTCTCTCTCTCGCTCTCAGCCCATAGGTCAGTCAACCTCAAACAGCGTGACAAACATACATACAGTTAAGTCGGAAGTTTACATACACTTAGGTTGGAGTCATTAAAACTAGATTTTCAACCACTCCTCACATTTCTTGTTAACAAACTATAGTTCTGGCAAGTCGGTTAGGACATCTACTTTGTGTCATTTTTCCAACAATTGTTTACAGATAGAATATTTCACTTATAATTCACTGTTCCAGTGGGTCAGAATATTACATACACTAAGTTGACTGCGCCTTTAAACAGCTTGGACAATTCCAGAAAATTAAAACGAGTCCTATATCGACATAACCTGAATCAGTCACGAAGTTAAAGCTTGGTTGCAAATGGGTCTTCCAAATGGACAATGATCCTAAGCATACTTCCAAAGTTGTGGAAAAATGGCTTAAGGACAACAAAGTCAAGGTATTGGAGTGGCCATCACAAAGCCATGACCGCAATCCCATAGACATTTTGTGGGCAGAACTGAAAAAGCGTGCGCAAGCAAGGAGGCCTACAAACCTGACTTAGTTACACCAGCTCTGTCAGGAGGAATGAGCCAAAATTCACCCAACTTATTGTGGGAAGCTTGTGGAAGGCTACCCTAAACGTTTGACCCAAGTTAAACAATTTAACGGCAATGCTACCAAATACTAATTGAGTGTATGTAAACTTCTGACCCACTGGAAATGTGATGAAAGAAATAAAAGCTGAAATAAATAATTCTCTCTACTATTATTCTGACATTTCACATTCTTAAAATAAAGTGGTGATCCTAACTGACCTAAAACAGGGCATTTTTACTAGGATTAAATGTCAGGAATTGTGAAAAACGGAGTTTAAATGTATTTGGCTAAGGTGTATGTAAACTTCTGACTTCAGCTGTATATGTTGACCAGATTCCAGACTAGTTCCCTCTGACATGCCTGACCTCTGCCCTCAGTGGGATAGCAGGTCTAGTAGCTGTCTGTGTCTGACAGACAACACAGCAGGAGGACAGAGATTCTGCAGCACTTTGCCCTCTTTCTTTCTCAGATAGGGCCTCTTCTTCCCTCCACCAGGTCTGTTTCAATATTAATAACTCATGAAAGGCTCCTCCAGCTGGGGAAAATGGCTTTGGTCCTTTAAAGGTACGCTGTGGCTCATAATAAGGAGAGAAGGAGATGGACAGATCACAGGGTTTAAATTGTGATCTGAGCTACTGAATATTTGAGGAGCCAAGTAAAGGTGGTTGTGGGTGTCAATATGTGGACATTCTGAGTGTTTGATCGTCTGGACACTCTTTTTCATTTGATATACACACTTGGGCAAAGCCTGGAACGTTCCACCTATTTGTTTTCTATTTGTAATCTCCAAACATTGTTTAAAGTGGCCAGTGATACATTTATCTTGATGTAATAAATGTATCACTAGCCACTTTAAACAAGGCCACTTTATATAATGTTTACATAGCCTACATTACTCATCTCATATGTATATACAGTACGCTATACCATCTACTGCATCTTGCCTATGCCGTTCTGCCATCGCTCATTTATATATTTTTATGTACATATTCGTATTCATTCCTTTACACTTGTGTGTACAAGGTAGTTGTTGTGGAATTGTTAGATTACTTGTTAGATATTACTGCACGGTCGGAACTAGAAGCACAAGCATTTCGCTACACTCGCATTAACATCTGCTAACCATGTGTATGTGACAAATAAGATTTGATTTGATTTGATTTAATAGCATTCTGATGAGGTATAGAAGTAGACTTGAATCTCTGTGATGGTTAGTGTATATGAAGAGTGTATGTCTCTGTAGCTGGGTGTAGAGGGGCCTCCTGCTCCTGTTGCGATGCCACTGTCCTTCCTCAACCTCTCCCTCCTACAGAAAAGAAGCCAGGCAGCATGTTGTGTCTCTGACATTGACGAGATTCACACACACAGGCCTTCAGAGATAAGCCTGTGTTCACTGAAACACTGAGTATGGTTACATGCACACGGTAATACGATTATTGTGAATACTCAGATTAATATAATAGTTTGATTTAAACGTTTGCATGCTTTGCAAAAATAACGATTTGCCTAATAATCTGTTTATATAGAAACATCTGACATCAGCCTCCTGAAGGGAGTTTGATAAATGCAGGAAATCGCCAAGCAAAATGAACCTTCTACCAGAGCGACCATGTTATTTTTGGGAAGCCTATTTGATTTTGAGTTCAGACATATACCATTTGTATGTGAAAACTATTTACAAGATGCATACTTTCAGTTTTTCCGAACTCACTTCACTCGCTCATAAGAGGGAGGCTGGTGCTGCTGGTGCTGCTGGTGCTGCTGGTACTGCTGGTGCTGCTGGTGCTGCTGGTACTGCTGGTGCTGCTGGTGCTGCTGGTGCTGGCCCTCTGAAATACAACAACTCCGACTAAGCTGTTTACATTTTGAAAGATTGCTCAGAAAACCAGGTGTGTTAATCAGCAAATGCTTACTTCAATTATGACCGTACGCAGATTGAGATAAACAGAGGAAGGTGTTTACATGACTAATGCCATCCTCGGCCTACTGCCATAATCACTTCAATATCCAATTATTAGTGTGTATGTAACCTAACGTAACAGGCAATGAAAGATGCCTGAGTGGAGTCCATACTTCCGTTTTTCAGGGGACGCATTTGCGTTCTGCATTCGCTTTTGTGTATTTGTACTTGCATAAGGTGAGTGTGCATGTGGACATTTGCAAAGGGGGGTTTGTAAAAATTCTGGAGTTTTGTCCATCTGCTGTGGAACGTGAGCGTGGTCTCCATGACGACAGCGCAGTCCCCTCCTTCCGGCTCACATCCGCAGGGTGCGCTGAGCTCGCCCAGAGACAGGCAGCCCAACCAAGTGTGCCGTCATAGCGAAAGATCATTCATTTATATGAACTATTTAAAAATCCATGAAGTTATTTATCTATCTTCAGTATTCAGTATCAGGTCCCCTGTCTCTGGAACTAGGTTATGTCCTGAGTGGGTATGGAAAGGCAGTAAGTAGTGTGTGTGTGTGTGTGTGTGTGTGTGTGTGTGTGTGTGTGTGTGTGTGTGTGTGTGTGTGTGTGTGTGTAGGTGGGGGGGTGGCAAATAGACAGACAGTCTTTCAAGGTTTTGGCAGGCTCTTGAAGGAAGTGTTGTTTAATGTTTTGTCTGCATGTGAGTGGGTGAGGGGGGATTTGTGTGAATACAGTGGAAAGTGTGTGTGAGTGTGTTGGGGTTTAGGGGAAGGGGGGTAGAAGTTAGTCATGTTGTAATGGGGGATGGTTTGCTGCAGGATTTCTGGTTCACTCTTTCAGGACATCAGTTTCTTCTTCAGCTCACACACACACACACACACACACACACACACACACACACACACACACACACACACACACACACACACATACAGTCAGTCACATTAGCCGACCTTGCCTTTTTCCACTGTGTTAGACCTTGCCTTTTTCCCCAGTGTTAGACCTTGCCTTTTTCCCCAGTGTTAGACCTTGCCTTTTTCCACTGTGTTAGACCTTGCCTTTTTCCACTGTGTTAGACCTTGCCTTTTTCCCCAGTGTTAGACCTTGCCTTTTTCCCCAGTGTTAGACCTTGACTTTTTCCACTGTGTTAGACCTTGACTTTTTCCCCAGTGTTAGACCTTGACTTTTTCCACTGTGTTAGACTTTGCCAAAGGAATATAATCTTCCCTCAAATGAGAAAAAACTCAGTTGTGTCTTCCATCTGTCTGTGTTTATGCAACTGTTTTAGTGTTATGTGGTCACTTCTGGGTCAAGACTAGTGCTTGTTCATGGGGCCATGAAGGTTCAGATAGCTTTTTTCCCTTAATAAATAAAATCATCACTGAAAAACTGCATGTTGTGTTTACTTGGGTTATCTTTGTGTAATATTTAAATTAGTTTGATGATCTGAAACATTTAAGTGTGACAAATGTGCAATAAAATAAGAAATCAGGAATGGGGCAAATACTTTTTCACAGCACTGTATAATGAATCTGACTACATTTGCAGATGGGTTGAGACTAGAGCACAGTACATCCCAGTTAAGTTGATGAGAATGGCCTAGTGAGGTAGGACGTAAGGAAAGAGGGCACACTGATAGGCCAGGGAGAGTTGACCATTTAGCTCAGCCCTACGTTCCCAAGACACACACACACACACACACACACACACACACACACACACACTGCCCCTGTTCTCCAGTGTTGCATAAGCTAAAGGGAGGTAGCAGGATTATGGGAAGTTTTTGAATTCCTTTCTGTTTCACTGGAAGAGTGTCTCTTAACCAATCCTTTCCTTGTCTCTCTCCTGCTTTCTTCTCCTAAATAGAACTCTGTCTGAACTAAAGTGTATGTCCTAGGTCTGCTGTCCTCTGTGTTTCTCCTCAGCTTTTACCTGACAAGTTGTGTTGGGTTCAGCACCCTGCTTTATTACTATGGACAAGAGCAGCTGATCCACAACTCTAGTAGGGGCCATAATATCAATCACCATGTTTCAGACAGTAGCAAAACAGTAGGTGGTGAGGTATGTGAATTAATACAGGTGAGCTCCCTATACCACACTTATTTTACAGCCTGGAAAGTCAAAGGCAGGATCAACACAAAATCAACAAGCTCTCACACTTTCTAACGAGCTTTTGACTCTCTTCCCTAAATGTGCTCAGTTTCACATCACGTGCATCTCTTGACTACATTTCACCCATCCCCCTCTCTTCCTCTCCTCTAATTCCACGTAATGATTTAGGAACAGTGATTATCTCCACACGGTTTCCATGGAAATCACAACTATTCATGGCGGGTTCTGTGTGGAAGTCGGGCGATGTCACCCGCTTCTTTCAGACGAGCGCCTCACCCTTCACCCTGACAGAGACTTGGAGGGATGGAGGGAGGGAGGGAGGGATGGAGGGAGGGAGGGAGGGATGGAGGGAGGGAGGGAGGGAGAGATGGATGGAGGGAGGGAGGGAGGGAGGGAGGGAGGGAGGGAGGGAGGGAGGGAGGGAGGGAGGGAGGGAGGGAGGGAGGGAGGGGAGAAAAAGAGGTATAATAGTATGTGCATATGAAGAAGGCTGTAAGCAGCTTGGACGCATCATCCTGCCAGCTTTCTCCTTCTGGATGAAGTCACTCGGGGTATGCTACACCCTAGACTCTGGAAATCCGCTGCGGAGTAACTAGGTCGCTGGGGTTATGGAATTCACGTAGTTATAATTTAGGATTTCCTTTTAAAAAATAGAATAATATGAAGAGAATAAAGACTACAATCAAGTTACTGTCTGTACTGTATATCATCACCACCTAAACCTATCACTCCCAAGCCTTCCCCCGAACGCTCAGTCACTCACATACATACACTCACACACTTCCCCCATCTTTCATTCAACCACTTCTTTCCTCTTATTCTCTCTCTCTCTTGCTCGTCCTCCCTCTACCCCTCCTTTCACTCTTTCCCCCTCCACCCGGCCAGGCCTTCATTAGTTTCCATGGTGACAGTGGGTAGGCATTATTGCTGGCTGAGAACGGCTTCTCCCCTCCTTTGAGAGTAGCGGTAGTTGGGGCATTGTTCACCAGCGCTCTGCTGAATGGGAGAGAGGGATCAGGACAAGGGGAGAGAGAGGGGAGGAGGACAGGAGCACATTTTTGGGGATAGGGCAGTGCATTTGCAGAGTGGGGGAAGCAGGAGGAGAGAGAGAGAGAGAGAGAGAGAGAGAGAGAGAGAGAGAAGAGAGAGAGAGAGAGAGAGAGAGAGAGAGAGAGAGAGAGAGAGAGGGGCAGTGTGGTGGAAGCTTGGGCAGAGTGAGTCAGAGAGAGTGAAAGAGAGCGAGAGAGAGAGAGAGTTAGAAAGAGAGAGAGAGAGTTAGAGAGAGAGAGAGAGGGGCAGTATGGTGGAAGCTTGGGCAGAGTGAGTCAGAGAGAGTGAGAGCCTGGAGAAGGAAAGTCATGCAGCTTGACAGACTGACTAAAGAACCACACCAGTACTGTATAAATCCATCCAGGCTTCTCTCACAACAACCTTGTGGCTCTAAGGATATGCTGCTGGACTACAGTGGAGCCCTGTGATTAGTGTTAGTGTGTGTCGGACTGGAGGAGAGTGAGCCTATAGAGGTTTCAGGGAGAGAGAGAAAACAGATGGCAGCCTGGACTTAGCTGGTGAGTTCCTAGTTCCTACTGTGTGTGATTTGGTTTTACTATCCATGTGGGGACCAGAAGTCCTCACAAGGATAGTAAAATAAGGACAATTCTGACAAGTGGGGGCATTTTTCCAGTCCCCACAAGGAAAAGGGCTATTTTAGTCTTAGGGGTTAGGTTTAGGGTTAGAATTAGGGTTAGGAGTTAGGGTAAGGTTAAGTTTTAGTGTTTTGTAGTTAGGGTTAAAGTTAGGGTTAGGTTAAGGGTTAGGGGTTAGGGAAAATAGGATTTTGAATGGGAAAATATTTTTGGGTCCCCACAAGGATGTGTGTGTGTGTGTGTGTGTGTGTGTGTGTGTGTGTGTGTGTGTGTGTGTGTGTGTGTGTGTGTGTGTGTGTGTGTGTGTGTGTGTGTGTGTGTGTGTGTGTGTGTGTGTGCGTGCGTGCGTGCGTGCGTGCGTGCGTGCGTGCGTGCGTGCGTGCGTGCATGTGTGGTATTGTTTGAGCACTGTAATGTATGATAAATATTTGTATGTGCTTGTATCACTGACTTGTGAGTGTTTACACATTCTCTGTTCTCGCTCTGAGCCAAACTTACAGCAACTGACTGTGGCTGTACACATGCATAATGTAAGTATGTGTGTGTGAATACTGTATGTTATCTCTGAAGCTCTGCCTGGGTCGAGGGGGTGTGTGGAGGTGTATGGGATAGGAGCTGTCTGCAGAATGTGGGCTACTTCTCATAGCCTGTTGAAATATGCATGCTGGTGTACATATTTTATTGAGAGACTAACATCGGGGACAGTTATGCCGCCTTCAGTCTCCCCCACAGGTGTTATTTCAGCTGTGTTGTGGTTTGTTACTCGATCTTCGTTTGTTTTTAACATTCATCTATCATACTTATGGATCATTTAGCTACAGAATCGAACCCTCGCATTGAAAGAGTGATGTTAGCCGAGCAGTGTGGGAATGAGCGTGGGAACTACATTAACCGTTTACATTCCTGCTTGGTGTGTGTATAGTCCTGGATCTTTGACTGATGAGGCGAGGAAGACTTTTCCCTTTCCCCCCTCACGTTTAGATCATTTATGGTGCTTTTCAAGTGTAATGGCAGCAGTTTAAAATGTCCCCCTGATGATTTGACAACGCCCCGTTTATTCCATCTCAGTTAACTAGCAGAATGAGGAGGAGGTCATGTTGACTCAAGGTGTCACACCACTGATCTCATTCAGCTGACCACTACACTATCCCTAAAGATTACCCAGCCATAACAGCAAGGTCATTGACTATTACATTTACCAATATTTTGCTGGTAATACCAGCATTTGTCTATTCACACCATCCTTCAGCCAACTTGGGGGGGTTGTCTTGAGTCATAGGGAGTCAGAGTGTTTCCATGACGACCGGCACCAGCTGTGCGAGGCAGGGGACTGTTGTGTTCCTGTAATCAACAACCTTTTGACCTGGGATCAATCTTTGTGATCCAGGAGTAAAGCCCTCCAGGCTGTAGGACATACAGTGGGGTCCATAGTTATTGGTGCCCTTGATAAAGATGCGCAAAACAGGATGTATAAAATAAATACTACTGTATATTGTATGCAATTTTGGGGGGCAAATTACATTATTTTATACTAATGCAACTGCCTATAGAAAGAGATTTTGGTTAATAAGTCATATTTGTTTGTAAAAAATGATTGGATTATTATAAATAAAGTCAAACAAAATAACATCTGGATTAACATTCTACTTTTTTAAAGGAGAAGTTCACAAATTTTTTACATTTATTTTCACTCTTCCTGTGATTGTAGTTGATCCCCCCCCCCCCCCCCAAAAAAAATGTTTTGATAGTTTGTTTAATTACAGAGAAAATTGGTAGAGAAATTTTTCTGTCATTACTTGCCATTGACAACAATGCATTATGAAAACGTGTCTTAAGTATATCAGAAAACACTCCAAACCAACACATTTTACATCAAAATCCCATTCTGAACAATGTCTCTGCACTTTTTTTCTATGTCCACTGTCTCATAAATCCATATTTTCATCTTTTTACTGTTGTTGCTGTAAACAGCATCGTTCAATCATGGATTTATAACCACGGTTACAGATTATAACCATGATGAATATGATGATTTGAATGAACCTCTCCTTGATTGTCAGATAGTGGTTGTCTGATTTCCTCTCCTTGGTACGTCCGGAAAGACGGGAGGAATAGATCGGTGGGAACAACCTTGGAGACAAGACTGCGGTGGCGCTGTCTGGCTGGCTACACCATACCACACACCCAAATACCAGGTTGAACACTCAGCATGATCAGGCTGCTGTATAACAGCTGTAATTTCCCAGGGATGGTTTATATACGGGCCACCTGGGGTCCTCCACTGGAGGGCTGGCCCTGGCATTTCCTCTCTGTCTGCAGCGTGTCATTTTAGGATTTGGCGTCTGAGGGTTTAAATATTGATGGATGTCCAAAGAGCTGTTTTTGGCCCACGTCGATTTCAGGTGCCACTTTTGGGAGTGTGTGACGCAGTGTCTGTCTGAGGTTAAGAGTGTTGTTGTCATAGTAACAATAGTCCCTGGTTTCTCCCAGTCCTTGGTGAACTTTCACTCAGATTCGTTGGTGTGTTGGATTCTAAGAAGCACAAGGACAGTATGTTTACAATACAATATATATATATATATATATATATATATATATATAGTACGTTACATTTTCTTCCATCAGAGCTTTAAACTCAGATAGAGATACCCTCTCCTCCAGTTTGAAAGTATTTTGTAGTTTGCTCCAGGACCAAGGAGCATTTTAGGAGAATGATTGTTTCCCCATTTCAGTCCTTTCCCTAGTAACTGAGAATGAGAGCACTGACTGAGAGGATTGTAGGCTGTAGGATTGTGCTGTTGTTGTTAGTTGGGAGCAAAGATATGTATCGAGGAGTCCAAGCACTGCTTTGTACACAAATATGTACCAGTGCTTAAGCCTTCTGGTGGGAAGGGAGTTCCACTTCACCATGTTGTATAGTTCAGAATGATGGGTGAGTGGTCTTGCATTAGTGATGAGCCTACGCTCTGCTCTCAGTGATACACTGCGTCCAGGGTACTGGTGGAGGCTTGTTTGTTTGTGTATGTGTCCATGTGTATCTGCGTGTACACTACTGGTCAAAAGTTTTAGAACACCTACTCATTCAAGGGTTTTTCTTTATTTTTTTACTATTTTCTACATTGTAGAATAATAGTGAAGACTTCAAAACTATGAAATAACACATATGGAATCATGTAGTAACCAAAAAAGTGTTAAACAAATCAAAATATATTTTGTATTTGAGATTCTTCAAATAGCCATCCTTTGCCTTGATGACAGCTTTGCACACTCTTGGCATTTTCTCAACCAGCTTCACCTGGAATGCTTTTCCAACAGTCTTGAAGGAGTTCCCACATATGCTGAGCACTTGTTGGTCTTGAAGGAGTTCCCACATATGCTGAGCACTTGTTGGCTGCTTTTCCTTCACTCTGTGGTTCAACTCATCCCAAACCATCTCAATTTGTTTGAGGTCGGGGGATTGTGGAGTCCAGGTCATCTGATGCGGCACTCCATCACTCTCCTTCTTGGTAAAATAGCTTTTTGGTTTTTGCGACTGAACTTGAAGAAACGTTCAAAGTTATTGAAATGTTCCATATAGACTGACCTTCATGTCTTAAAGTAATGATGTACTGTCGTTTCTCTTTGGTTATTTGAGCTGTTCTTGCCATAATATGGACTTGCCATAATATTGACTTTTAAGAAGACACACCTGTTAATTGAAACGCTTTCTAGGTGACTACCTCATGAAGCTGGTTGAGAGAATGCCAAGAGTGTGCGACGCTGTCATGGGTGGCTATTTGAAGAATCTCAAATATAAAATATATTTTGATTTGTTTAGTACTTCTTTGGTTACTACATGATTCCATATGTGTTATTTCATAGTTTTGATGTCTTCACTATTATTCTACAATGTAGAAAATAGTAAAAATAAAGAAAAACCCTTGAATGACTAGTTGTTCTAAAACTTTTGACCAGTAGTGTATGTCTGTGGGTTTGTTCATTATAGTATGTGTGGGTTTGTTCATTATAGTATGTGTTGGTTTGTTCATTATAGTATGTGTGGGTTTGTTCATTATAGTATGTGTGGGTTTGTTCGTTATAGTATGTGTGGGTTTGTTCATTATAGTATGTGTGGGTTTGTTCATTATAGAATGTGTGTGTGTTCCAGCAGGATTGATTAGCCAGTCTGTAAGCGTTAGGGCCACTCTCTAGTGAAGCATGCGTGTTGTGTCTAGGAGAATCTTTAGCAACACAGAGGGGGAACAATCACACACACACACACACACAGACAAACCCACACACCACACACTGCCTTCATCTAAATAAAAGAGCAGAGCAGTGTACATGTGTGTTTGTTTGAGAGCCAAGTCAATGTAGTTCTAGCAGTCAAGAGGATCTTTAACATCTCCTACCTTTAGGACTGACCCCATTTAGTCCACTGGTCGATTGTTTGGTCCATAGGCTGTTGGTCGACCAATATTTTGTTAGTTGAGCAGTCTAAAATATATATTTATTTGTTATGGTACACGAGACTCCTGTCTGATTCACACACGTCTCAGTGGACTAATCCACTGTGGAGGCCACAGGGACACCAGTATCACCAGTAGTACATTTACCCTTAATTACCATCATTTCTCATCTACAATATTGGTTTGGTTACGGTCATTTCTGTTAATGCATTCAATATATTATTATTACAGTCTTTTACACTTCTCGTTGTCGGATTGGACACATTGTTGGCGGAATGCACAACTTAGGCTACACTTGTGAGGAACAAGTTTTGGTTTATTTAATTCCATGTAGGAGTTGTCAATTTATTAATTGTCTTTTATTTGTAGCGCTCCTGTCAATCAATGTTGAGTAAGGTCACGCACCTGATAATACATAAGAAGTATGCCTAGGCTACCTGGCCTGCATGCAAATGTAGAACTATAAATACTCCCATTTGGGGATCTGATATTATTTATGATTGTCTTAACTCACCACCACTGTGGCACTTCTCAAAGTATTTTTTTCTGTCTGTTTTTATATCCATTAAGAATGACAACAGTTCCTCAACGTAACCTATTTGAAGAAAATGTCCAGCTCTCTTTTGATAACCACTCAGTGTGAAAGGGGGAAAAATGTAACGCTCTGATCCGGTGGATATGTCATAAAATAGGCCTACCTGATTACTTCTTATACCTTGTGCAAATAGCCTACAGCTGTGTCTGTCAGGAGCTCACTGGAGCAGGAAACTCTGAGGGCCCAGAATATTTTATACAATGTTGTAAGTTTGCTAGCAGAGCTTGAGGCCGGACCAATTAATAGTTGATACAATGGTTTCAAGTTCCTTCCAGACAGCCCATGTGTAGCCAATGTGATTTATAGGATATTTATTTTGATCAGGATATTTTCTACCTGCAGGCTGCAAGGTTTTTATTTGTTGACTTTATGTAGGCTATTTTTACATAGTTGGCAATGGCAATAGAAGTTAGTTTGATAATTTTGATTAACCACGTGATAATGATTTTAAGAAAACTTTATTAATAAATTAAATGAAACTGTTCCACGAAAATGTGCAAATAACAATCATAACTGTCATGCAGATGGGTAGAAATGGTAAGATGAATTGGCACTTCAAATGGAAACGTTTGCCAACCCCTCGTGTAGCCTATTAGGAGCAGCGTAACAGCAGGAGAATCTGCGAAGAAGAAGAGGATCAGGTACAGGTATTTTCTTCTAGTTTGGCTATCTTGATCTCTAGCTCCCTCTTGAGTCATTTGTAAGTCTTAGTTGTTTAATCACAATGTGCTTAAAGCATCAGACAAGCTCAGTAGCCTACATATAGTTGATTTTATTAACATTTTGACTGATCGATTGGTCTAAAGAACCGACCAATGTAGGTCGACCAAGATTTGACTTACCTCGCACCTCCTCTAGGATAGGAGACCATTTCCCTCTCATTCTGTCTCCTGTTTTAAAGAGCTTCTTTACTTGGAAAGGAAGCAGGGACCGCGAGGTATCACTGCTCATGCTGGAGCTGTGCCTTTGTAGTGCCCTACTCTAGTCTCCTACCAGTCTGGGGAAGAAGAAGGATGAGTTCCAGGGGCGAGTAACGGGATATTTAACGACCCTCAAAGATCCCCTCTCTGCGCCGTAGGCCACGGTGTGTGTGTAAGTGTGTGTGTGCCTGTGCGGGTGGGCGTGCGTGTGTCTGTGAGGATGTAAGACTTCAGTCCAGGCCCTCTTCACTAACAGGAGGAATTTTTAAACGTTGCATTAAAGCTGGAAACTCAGTGCTTATACTCACATATGTGTCTGTGACAGGAATACCTTCAGCTGTAATATTCTGCTTTATAGATCCACATAAATACATCACAAAGAAAGCTCATTTTATTTCTCTCATTGACCACAAATTGTAGTTGGTGTGTATGATGCTGCTGCTGTGCTCTGTTATTAGATATGCCAGTGGTTGCTACTGTTGCAAGAATAGAAATAGGGATGTGGTTATATTTTTACCACAGCATAGGATCATTAAATGTTGTTATGGGCACCGCGTTTGTTTTATGATGCAGTTTTCTGAAAAACAATTTTGGTTGCCTACATGAGTTCATTTTCAGGAATTCTCTCCACCCAGACTAAAGATCTACATACGTACATCCTCCACACTCCAAGCTTTGACCAATACACTCTTAGAAAAAAAGGTGCTATCTAGAACCTAAAAGGGTTCTTCAGCTGTCCCCATAGGAGAACCCTTTGAAGGTAGAACCCTTTTGGGTTCCATGTAGAACCATTTCTACAGGGTGTTCCACATGGAACCCAAAAGGGTTCTTCCTGGAACCAAAAAGGGTTCTCTTTTGGGGACAGACGAAGAACCTTTTTGGAACCTCTTTTTAAGAATGTAGGCTTCCTCTATCTCACTAATACGGTCATTTAGCTTAGCAGACATTTGATATCCACACTGATTGTACAATATGTGGTCCGTATGGGAATCAAAGCCTCTGGTGTTATATTGCAGTATAATTGCCCCCCTTCCCTACTGTAACTGTCCTCTTCCCCGCTACTGTAATTGCCCTCTGCCCCCCTACTGTAACTGCCCTCCCTGCTGTAACTGCTCCCTGCCCCCCTACTGTAACTGCCCCCCCTGCTGTAACTGCTCCCTGCCCCCCTACTATAACTGCCCCCACAGGCTGTGGCAGTTGCAGGTGGCAGATAGGTGACAGGTGGTCAGGTGTGCTGTAGCCACAGGTCTGTGAAAGTGAAACACAGCCCAGGAGATCATCAATGACAATGTCACCATGATCCACTGTGGTTCCCTCTTTAGAAATCTAAAGTGGGGGCTGATTTTGCCAACGGACATATGGAATAGGATATGGCTGCCATTACAGTCAGCTGACCTGGCGGTTAGTTGAACAACCCCAGCTGCTTTGCTGCAATATATTTACTCCACTTATGTAGTAATTTCTGGCTTTCAATAGATTCATGAATATTGCAAATACAGTACATGTGTTCACTCACTGTAAGTTGCTGTGGATAACATCTTCTGCTACTTGAACATGCTATCATACTAAATTATCTTTGATATCTGTAGCCTAGTGTGACAGACCTCTCATTAAGAGCCCACTGGCCAGGCCAGTTTCCATGATTTGACTGAGTGAACAGGAAACTGGCCCTGGCAGCCCCAGTCCCAGTTTCCTGTGGGCTTGCTAACATGCCTTAGAGTGGTGCTCTGCTATACACTGGAGTCATTAGAGAGGAAATAGGGTCCTTTATTACCCTGTCTGCTCTACACCTGTGTTCTATAACCAAGGCCACGTTGTGTGTGTGTGTGTGTGTGTGTGTGTGTGTGTGTGTGGTGTGTGTGTGTGTGGTGTGTGTGTGTGGAGGTTCTACTGTAACATGTAGACTATTGTTTGAGGTGTTAGGGGCGAAAAGGACATCAGGGATATCACAAGACCATTATGTTTTTCTTATCATTTCAAGTACATGAGTCACCTAAAATGTTGAAACTTCCTCTCCGAGTCACACGCTATTCACCGCAGAGTTGTGGAAACAGGAGCGGTAGTTGGCGAGAGGACTCATGCTGACACTGCAATTTAGAGGCCCAAAAGGCTGAGTGACATTTTGAAACTGGGAATGACGTCAAATGAAAATAAAAAAGGCCAGTAACTGTGCACTGTGTGCAGTGACCTGTCTGTCTGTCTGTCTGTCTGTCTGTCTGTCTGTCTGTCTGTCTGTCTGTCTGTCTGTCTGTCTGTCTGTCTGTCTGTCTGTCTGTCTGTCTGTCTGTCTGTCTGTCTGTCTGTCTGTCTGTCTGTCTGTCTGTCTGTGTTTGTAGTCCAGGGTTCATTAACACAGGAGATCAGAGATCAGTGTCATGTCTTCAACACACCCCTCCCACACTCTCACCCCTCCCACACTCTCACCCCTCCCACACTCTCACCCCTTCCACCTCTCTTCTTCTCTTTCCTCTAATTCTCTCTTCTCCACCAAACCCACCTGGTGTGGTCTGGACAGACCTAGTTGTCCTGTCCTGGGCCTCATCCCAACCCCAGACCAAGGCAGTACTGTATCTATCTTCCCCCACAGGACCACTCTGACTGTCAACAAACAGGGTGACACTTCCCTCTACAGGAACACACCCATTGGGTCCTATGGAGGAACCTACCACACGTGTGAAGGAAAAGAGAGGGAGGAGGGGTATGAAGCCATGCTGGAGAGAGGTTAAGGGTGAGGATGAGGGGGAAGCTGGTCTCATCCCTCCCTGTCAGTGATAGCAGCACACTAACATAAACACACACACACACACACACACACACACACACACACACACACACACACACACACACACACACACACACACACACACACACACACACACACTCACACAGTCTAGGATTGCCTCTTTAAATGCCATTTCCTGCTGCTGGTGTCTTGATAAACTGTTTCAGAGTGATGATACAGGCTGTACGAGACACAGGCCATTTGTCTAACTGCCAGTACTGTTACATAGCTGGTAAATATGACAGTGTGGGAGAGAATTTGGGGTTTCAGTGAGATGTTATTTTGTGGCAGTGAGAGATGTCTTTAGGTTGTCTGTGACATTTTCTAAGTGTGGGGTGTGTGTTTTTTCGGGCTCTTTGTGAAAGACAGTGGCTTTGTAGGGCTATGTTTTTGGCCTATTATTCTGTAGTAGCGGTGGGACCTTTAGCAAGAGCTGTAAGATGTTAAAGTGGGAGTGTAATGTTAACAATGTTAACATAAGTTATTGTGGTCTCACTCTCAGTTTAGTGTTTGGTGTGTTTGAGGACCGGGCTTAGCTGTGGAAGAGTAGTAGTGAACATTTCTGAACTAAGTGTGTGTGTATAGTGTGTGGTTTTGTATGGGCATTTTTGGGTGTGTGACCAGTGGCATTGGCTGCAGGAAGTTAACATTCCATCATCAATCAAGGAATCAGTCATGCTGTCACCTGGTTGGTTAGTCTGTCAGCTGGTCCTGCACATCATAGTGATTGGTTAAATCAGACCAGTCAATATATGTTAAGATAATCAATCTTTTCACACTTCAGAAGCCCTTAGTCAGTAACCGATAGCATACAGAATATTGACCAATGTAATCCAGAGGGAATCAAGTCTCAGAATCTACATAATCCTATGTAATTTAATGGATAACAAAATGAAATGATAGGCCATTTTCTCTTGGCTAATAGTTGGTAGGGACATGACTGGTGTTTACTGTAGTAGAGCCAACCTTCCTTAGTGACAGTGGACAAGGTGGGACTGCTGTTTTCCACCAGCTGTGTGTGTGTGTGTGTGTGTGTGTGTGTGTGTGTGTGTGTGTGTGTGTGTGTGTGTGTGTGTGTGTGTGTGTGTGTGTGTGTGTGTGTGTGTGTGTGTGTGTGTGTGTGTGTGTGTGTGTGTGTGTGTGTGTTCTTCTTTCCAACGAGATGCTGTGTCTCTGTTTGGGGCTGGTAGTTCGACATTAGAGTTGTAACATTTTCACAGTGAAACA
The DNA here is from genome assembly GCF_965601325.2 of Salmo salar. NCBI lineage: Eukaryota > Metazoa > Chordata > Actinopteri > Salmoniformes > Salmonidae > Salmo > Salmo salar. The sequence continues at coordinate 24,659,130 of NC_138303.1, read as the reverse complement.
GTGAAAGGCTCCATTGAAGGAAGGCAGGGTGAATGGCAGGCACCAGTAGTTTCTAGAACAGTTGGTTTGTGAGGTTTGTAAAACCCCCTGCCTGTCTTCCTGTCCATCCGTCCAGGCTCTGTCCTAATTACCAAGTGGAGGCAGGAGAGAGGAGTCTGTCACTACTACAGTACATCCCAAGGCTACGCTACTGTAATCTACCACATCCACACAGGAACACACTTTACTGTGGGAACCCATAAAAACATCCTCATAACATATATAAAAGTCCTCATAAGCCATATAAAAGTCTTCATAGCCCATATAAAAGTCCTCATAACCCATATACAAGTCTTCATAACTTATATAAACGTTATCATAACTATTTAAAGATCCTCATAACCAATGTTCCCTCTAAGCTGCGCGCTTGTCTAAAAGGGACAGTGTTGTATTTTGAGACAGGCTTGAATAAGCTAAGTAGCCAATAGGCAGAGGGTAGCATCATTTCTCTGATTCTCTGTAATAATGGTAGATGAATAATGATGCATTATATTTTCTAAAATGGTTTCTTGCATCAAACAACACAACAACATTTCAGTCAACTCCTGAGTGGATAAACATGTTAATGTCAAGACCTGCTTGTTTTTTATCAGACGAGTCATAGAATGTAGGTCTATATTAACACCACACATTGGCTGCTACTGTAGGCTGAATGATAGAACAGCTATTTCCATGTTAAAATGTTATGGGATACATTTTCTCTATAGTTTTTGATGGTAGGCCACTCTGGTAGGCCTGCAGTATTATCAAATAGCCACAGTAGTCTACTTGACCACTGTTAAAACTGTAACTTAAAACGGGTACAGCCTCGGTCTTCACAGTAAATGTGTGTAGGAAGTTGCACAGAATTTTTACAACATTCAAGTTTGCGCTCAGCAGACCTGAAATCTGCTCAGTGACAAAAACAATTACAGGGAGCATTGCTCATAACCCATATAGAAGTCATCATAACCCATATAAAAGTTATCATAACCCATATCAATACCTCATAACCCATATCAAAGTCCTCATATTCCTTATAAAAGTCCTCATACCCCAATATAAAAGTCACCATAACCCTTATCAAAGTCCTCATAAACACAGGCTCTGTCACAGATGACTCCTTATTCCCCAGAATACTTTTAAACTTCTAAAAGTAGCACACTAACAGGGTCATTTGACATAAATCCTTAGTCATGCAGTATGTGACTCTGGTCAAAAGTAGTGCACCATCTGCAGAATTGGGTGTCTTCCTGGTGTAGCCTACAGTACGTGAGTCAGCTGATGGAGAAGCAGGCTTTAAGATCCAGTCCCAGTGATATCTATCCAGTCACATGGTTGCTGAGCAACATGCATGATGATGATTTACCGCTGTTTTCAACCACACACTGTTTTCCTCTTAACATCATCAGCTAGTGGAAGCAACAGGGGCCTCACTGAACAGTCTCAGTGCTCTGATATTGCAACAGGTATGGTAGGGGTGAGTGTGTTAGGCTGCTGTGATGGCCTTTAGTCACTGTTGAAGAGGATGAGATTGCCACAGTGGATGTGTATCCCCTCCTACAGCTGACCTCTACACACACCGCACCACACAAACAGTACACTGACTCAGCTCTATTTTTACACTCTATCCCCCTGAGATGGAGCCTTGCAGTGTGTGTATGTATTTGTATTTATTATGGATCCCCATTAGCTGCTGCAGCTACTCTACCTGGCAGTTTATACAATTTTAAAAACATTACAATACATTCACAGATTTCACAACACACTGTGTGCCCTCAGGCCCCTACTCCACCACTACCACATATCTACAGTACAATATCCATGTGTATGTGTGTGTATAGTGCGTATGTTTTCGTGTGTGTGTATGCATGTGTCTGTGCCTATGTTTGTGTTGCTTCACAGTCCCTGCTATTCCATAAGGTGTGTTTTTATCAGTTTTTTTATCACATTTTACTGCTTGCATCAGTTACTTGATGTGGAATAGAATTCCATGTAGTCATGGCTCTATGTAGTAATGTGCACCTCCCATAGTCTGTTCTGGACTTGGGGACTGTGAAGAGACCCCTTGTGGCATGTCTTGTGGGGTATGCATGGGTGTCCGAGCTGTGTGCCAGTAGTTCATGAAGTCAAGTAGTGATGAAGTCAATCTTTCATCCACTTTCAGCCAGGAGAGATTGACATGCATATTATTAATATTAGCTCTCTGTGTACATCCAAGGGCCAGCCGTGCTGCCCTGTTCTGAGCCAATTGCAATTTTCCTAAGTCCCTTTTTGTGGCACCTGACCACATGACTGAACAGTAGTCCAAAACTAGAGCCTGTAGGACCTGCCTTGTTGATAGTGTTGTTAAGAAGGTAGAGCAGCGCTTTATTATGGACAGACTTCACCCCATCCTAGCTACTGTTGTTTTTTTTTGTTGTTTTTTTTACCTTTATTTAACCAGGAAAGGCTCATTGAGATTTAAAATCTCTTTTTCAAGAGCGTCCTGGCCAAGATAGGCAGCGCCAAGTCATTACAAAAATTAGACAAACAACATGAAAAACTACAAGTAATCTAGTAAAAACCATAAAATTAACAAAGAATATAACAAAATCAAAAACAGCAAATTAAAAACATTGACAGGTCAGGGAATCAGTCTCAAGATCATTCATCAGTGATTTAAAAATACCAATCGGGACAAGTTCTTCCAGTTTAAAAGTATTTTGTAAGGCATTCCAAGACGATGGCGCAGAGTACATAAAAGCCCTTTTACCAAATTCAGTTCGGACATTTGGAACAGTTAGCAAGATAAAGTCCCTCGAACGAAGAGAGTACCCACCACATTTCTGAACAATAAAAATGCCCAAATAAAAAGGTAGTAAACCCAAAATGGCTTTGTAAATAAAAGTATACCAGTGACTGAGCCTACGAGTGACTAGAGAAGGCCAGCCAACCCTGGTATACAAAGTGCAGTGGTGCGTAAGGGTTTTGCAATTTAAAATAAATCTCAAAGTGCCATGGTAAAGGGTGTCAATTGATCTCAAACACTGAGCGGAAGCATTTATATATAAAATATCCCCATAGTCTAGTAAAGGCATAAATGTAGCTGATACTAGCCTCCTTCTGGCTTCAAAAGAAAAACAAGCCTTATTCCTAAAATAAAATCCTAATTTCAGCTTCAATTTTTTTGTAAGTTGTTGAATATGCATTTTAAAAGAGAGGCCATCATCAATCAAAATTCCAAGATATTTATATGAGGTTACAACCTCAATCTCCTTGCCCTGAAAGGTAGTAATAGGTGAAAGGGTCAGGGGTCTATTTCTTGCTTTAGAAAACACCAGAAGTTTAGTTTTGTCAGTATTGAGGATAAGCTTCAATTGAGACAAGGTATGTTGAACAGTATTAAAAGCAGTTTGCAAGTTCTGGAAAGCTTTTGTAAGAGATGAAGCACAACTGTAAATAACAGTATCATCAGCATAAAAATGAAGTTGTGCATTTTGGACATTTTTGTCTAAATTATTTATATAAATAGTGAATAAGAGAGGACCAAGTACAGAGCCTTGGGGCACACCATTTAAGACAGACAATTTAACAGACCTAAGCCCATCAAATTGAGTGCACTGAGTTCTATCAGACAGATAGTTAACAAACCATGCAACTGCATGCTCTGCATGACCATGACCGTTTACAATCCAGGGTTACTCCAAACAGTTTAGTCACCTCAACTTGCTCAATTTCCACTTTATTTATTACAAGATTTAGTTAAGATTTAGGGTTTAGTGAATGATTTGTCCCAAATAAAATCCTTTACATTTTTGGATTAGCAAACCTAGGCATGGCATGCCAGCAACAAGCACTGACACTACACATCCAAGTATATCTGACCGATAATTTTTCAAAATTACAATGCTTGTCTTTCATAATTTAATTATGAAAGACAAGCATTGTAATTTAGAATTCCGTAAAGTGAGTGTCAGATATACTTGGATGTGTAGTGTCAGTGCTTGTTGCTGGCATGCCATGCCTAGGTTTGCTTGCCTATGAAAAAATCATTAAAGTAGTTGGCAATATCAGTGGGTTTTGTGATGAATGAGCCGTCTGATTCAATAAATGATGGAGCTGAGTTTGCATTTTTTCCCAAAATTTCATTTAAGATGGTCCAAAGATTTTTACTATTATTCTCTTTGTCATTTATCTTTGTTTCATAGTGTAGTTTCTTCTTCTTTTTATTCAGTTTAGTTACATGATTTCTCAATTTGCAATACGTTTGCCAGTCGGTTGTGTAGCCAGACTTATTTGCCATTCCTTTTGCCTCATCCCTCTCAACTAATGATGCACCGATATGCCATTTTTGGCCAATACCGATATCCGATATTTTCCTTGACAAAATAAAATTATACCGATAACAGATATTTACATTTTTTGTGGCCTTTTAAGCATTCTAGTACAGTTAAATCGTTAACACACACACGTGGACGCAGCGGTCTAAGGCACTGCATCTCAGTGCAAGAGGCGTTACTTCAGTCCTTGGTTCGAATCCAGGCTGTATCACATCTGGCCGTGATTGGCAGTCCCATAGGGCAGTGCACAATTGGCCCAGCGTCGTCCGGGTTTGGCCGGGGTAGGCCGTCATTGTAAGTAAGAATTTGTTCTTAACTGACTTGCCTAGTTAAATTAAGGTTACACACACACACACACACACACTCACACACCACACTGACCAAAAAGTTATTTTGTTGGCATTTACGTATGTCCCCATTACCAGTAAAACATAATCAAAACCTATTTCTTTCACTTACTTGCTGTGCTGTTTCATTGTTCATTTGTTCAGTTGTTTCATTCTCCACCGGGATTTCTATGGAACACTGTTTGGGTCTTTGCGTGTCAAAAAAGATACACGTCAAATAATACCCCCAGAGGTTGCGGTTGAACAAATGCTTTATTACCAATGCAGTATTGTAAACACATCGTTCGTGGCCGGTGTTTGCTTGTTTGAAGACTTTTTGTACAGCTTTGACAATGCTACTGATACTAGTAGTGGTGGCACTTGGCCTGCACGAGCAAATTCAGAACACACAACATTCTGTAATAGAACTGTGTTATTTGACGTGTCAAGTTAAAGGCTTATTTATCGTGTCAAATAGTGTTATTTGACCTGTATCTTTTTTGACACGCAAAGACCGAAGCGACGTTCCATAGTATGTCGTGAAGCTAATAGCAGTGACGCTATTACTGTGTAACTCCTGTAGGGCAACAACTGAAAAATAGCGCACTTGGTAGTGTGTACCGGTGCTCGACCAGTCGGCGAAAGCTAACATCAAATCAAATCAAATGTATTTATATAGCCCTTCTTACATCAGCTGATATCTCAAAGTGCCGTACAGAAACCCAGCCTAAAACCCCAAACAATAAGTAATGCAGGTGTAGAAGCACGGTGGCTAGGAAAAACTCCCTAGAAAGGCCAAAACCTAGGAAGGAACCTAGAGAGGAACCAGGCTATGAGGGGTGGCCAGTCCTCTTCTGGCTGTGCCGGGTGGAGATTATAACAGAACATGGCCAAGATGTTCAAATGTTCATAAATGACCAGCATGGTCAAATAATAATAATCACAGTAGTTGTCGAGGGTGCAACAAGTCAGCACCTCAAGAGTAAATGTCAGTTGGCTTTTCATAGCCGATCATTGAGAGTATCTCTACCGCTCCTGCTGTCTCTAGAGAGTTGAAAACAGCAGGTCTGGGACAGGTAGCACGTCCGGTGAACAGGTCAGGGTTCCATAGCCGCAGGCAGAACAGTTGAAACTGGAGCAGCAGCACGGCCAGGTGGACTGGGGACAGCAAGGAGTCATCATGCCAGGTAGTCCTGAGGCATGGTCCTAGGGCTCGGGTCCTCCGAGAGAGAGAGAGAAAGAAAGAAAGAAAGAAAGAGAGAAAGAGAGAATTAGAGAGAGCATACTTAAATTCACACAGGACACAGGATAAGACAGGAGAAATACTCCAGATATAACAGACTGACCCTAGCCCCCCGACACATAAACTACTGCAGAATAAATACTGGAGGCTGAGACAGGAGGGGTCAGGAGACACTGTGGCCCCATCCGATGATACCCCCGGACAGGCCCAAACAGGCAGGATATAACCCCACCCACTTTGCCAAAGCACAGCCCCCACACCACTAGAGGGATATCTTCAACCACCAACTTACCATCCTGAGACAAGGCCGAGTATAGCCCACAAAGATCTCCGCCACGGCACAACCCAAGGGGAGGCGCCAACCCAGACAGGAAGACCACGTCAGTGACTCAACCCACTCAAGTGACGCACCCCTTCTAGGGACGGCATGGAAGAACACCAGTAAGCCAGTGACTCAGCCCCTGTAATAGGGTTAGAGGCAGAGAATCCCAGTGGAGAGAGGGGAACCGGCCAGGCAGAGACAGCAAGGGCGGTTCATTGCTCCAGTGGCTTTCCGTTCACCTTCACACTCCTGGGCCAGACTACACTCAATCATAGGACCTACTGAAGAGATGAGTCTTCAGTAAAGACTTAAAGGTTGAGAACGAGTCTGTGTCTCTCACATGGGTAGGCAGACCATTCCATAAAAATGGAGCTCTATAGGAGAAAGCCCTGCCTCCAGCTGTTTGCTTAGAAATTCTAGGAACAATTAGGAGGCCTGCGTCTTGTGACCGTAGCGTACGTGTAGGTATGTACGGCAGGACCAAATCGGAAAGATAGGTAGGAGCAAGCCCATGTAATGCTTTGTAGGTTAGCAGTAAAACCTTGAAATCAGCCCTTGCCTTAACAGGAAGCCAGTGTAGGGAGGCTAGCACTGGAGTAATATGATCAAATTTTTTGGTTCTTGTCAGGATGCTGGCAGCCGTATTTAGCACTAACTGAAGTTTATTTAGTGATTTATCCGGGTAGCAGGAAAGTAGAGCATTGTAGTAGTCCAACCTAGAAGTAATAAAAGCATGGATTCATTTTTCTGCATCATTTTTGGACAGAAAGTTTCTGATTTTAGCAATGTTATGTAGATGGAAAAAAGCTGTCCTTGAAACAGTCTTGATATGTTCTTCAAAAGAGAGATCAGGGTCCAGAGTAACGCCGAGGTCCTTCACATTTTTATTTGTGACGACTGTACATCCATCAAGATTAATTGTCAGATTCAACAGAAGATCTCTTTGTTTCTTGGGACCTAGAACAAGCATCTCTGTTTTGTCCGAGTTTAAAAGTAGAACGTTTTTAGCCATCCACTTCCTTATGTCTGAAACACAGGCTTCTAGCGAGTGCAATTTTGGGGCTTCAACATGTTTCATTGAAATGTACAGCTGTGTGTCATCCACGTAGCAGTGAAATTTAACATTATGTTTTCGAATGACATCCCCAAGAGGTAAAATATATAGTGAAAACAATCGTGGTCCTAAAACGGAACCTTGAGGAACACCGAAATTTACAGTTGATTTGTCAGAGGACAAACCATTCACAGAGACAAACTGATATCGTTCCGACAGATAAGATCTAAACCAGGCCAGAACTGGTCCGTGTAGACCAATTTGGGTTTCCAATCTCTCCAAAAGAATGTGGTGATCGATGGTATCAAAAGCAGCACTAAGATCTAGGAGCACGAGGACAGATGCAGAGCCTCGGTCTGATGCCATTAAAAGGTCATTTACCACCTACACAAGTGCAGTCTCAGTGCTATGATGGGGTCTAAAACCAGACTGAAGCGTTTCGTATACATTGTTTGTCTTTAGGAAGGCAGTGAGTTGCTGCGCAACAGCTTTTTCAAAAATGTTTGAGAGGAATGAAGATTCGATATAGGCCGATAGTTTTTTATATTTTCTGGGTCAAGATTTGGCTTTTTCAAGAGAGGCTTTATTACTGCCACTTTTAGTGAGTTTGGTACACATCCGGTGGATAGAGAGACGTTTATTATGTTCACGACAGAGAACAGTTGATTGTCAAGGGCAATGAATTCCATTATCTTGTCATTAATGGATTTCGCCTTTGAGTTGTCTCACTGAAATATTCTTACTCTTTCAAATGACTGCTCGACTTGTTGTCTGCTCGATCCACACAGCAGACATTGTGGGCTAGGTTAGGAATGCTGTGTTGCACATGTAGCACAAAATCTTACGTGGCGTCATTACGTCATGTACCTACGTCATATAGGTATGCACGTCAGCTTTGACATCGGTTTTGCACATCGGGCGTTAAAGAGCAAATTGACTCTCTGCTAGACACTAATAAAAGACCCATCATATCTGGCCCAAAATATCTGCTCAAAATAGCCCATGTTAACATATGTAGCTTAAGAAGGTGTAGCTTTGAGAGGTGACAGGTAGCCAAGTGGTTAGCGTGTTGGGCCAGTAACCGAAAGGTTGCTAGATCGAATCCCTGAGCTGACAAGGTAAAAATCTGTCGTTTCGCCCCTGCAAAAGGCAGTTAACCCAATGTTCCTAGGCCGTCATTGTAAATAAGAATTTGTTCTTAACTGACTTGCCTAGTTAAATAAAGAAACAAGGTTCCTGAAATCAATAATTTGCTAGTACTCACTTACATAATTCATTTGATGATACAGTGGTAGCAATACAAGGTAATAATATTTACAGAAAAGAGAGAAATGCCAATGGTGGAGGTGTTGCTATTTATATTCAGAGCCACATTCCTGCTTAGAGAGGATCTCATGTTAAATACTGTTGAAGTAATATGGCTACAGGTTCATCTGCCTCACCTAAAGCCCATTCTGGTGGGAAGCTGCTATAGAGTGCTAACAGTGCTAACAGTCAGTATCTGGATAACATGTGTGAAATTATTGTTAATGTATGTGTATGTGATATCAACAGAGATGTATATTTTCTGGGTGATTTAAATATTGACTGATGCCCACTCAAGAAAAAGATTCAAACTGTAACCAGTGCCTGCAAACTGGTTCAGCTTATCAGTCAACCTACTGTACCAGGGTAGTTACAAACAGCACAGGAATTAAATAATCAACATTCAATGGCGCCGAAGGAGATGGCTGCCGTTTTACGATCCCGTAACCAATTGTATGTTTTTTCACGTTATTTGTAACTTATTTTGTACATAATGTTTCTACCACTGCGTCTTATGACCGAAAAGAGCTTCTTGATATCAGGGCAGCGATTACTCACCCCGTACTGGATGAATTCTTCTTCTTCAACGAGTAGGATGGGAAGGATTTACTCCAGACACCCGACAAGGCCCTCATCCCCGTCAGTGGCAGGAGGAAAAGACGGAGGTATTGTGGACGACGGTCCAGGTGCCTTGTAAGGATCCGTCGCCGAGAGGGTAATCTACCTTTACCATCGGTCCTATTAGCCAACTTACAATCAATCGATAATAAAATAGACGAACTACGAGCTCGTAAATCCTACCAACGGGACATTAAAAACTGTAATATATTATGTTTCACCGAGTCATGGATGAATGACGACATGATTAACATACAGCTGGTAGATTTTAAGCTTTTTCGGCAGGATAGAACAGCGGCCTCTGGTAAGACAAGGGGAGGCGGCCTATGCATATTTGTAAACAACAGCTGGTGCACAAAATCTCAAGGTTTTGCTCGCCTGAGGTAGAGTATCTCATGATAAGCTGTAGACCACACTATTTACCAAGAGAGTATACATCTATATTTTTCGTAGCTGTATATATACCACCGCATCCCGATGCTGGCACTTAGACCACACTCAATGAGCTGTATACGGACATAAGCAAACAGGAAAATGCTTATCCAGAGGCAGCGCTCCTAGTGGCCAGGGACTTTAATGCAGGGAAACTCAAATCAGTTTTACCTAATCAGCAAATTATTACCTTCTATCAGCATTTTAAATGTGCAACCAGAGGGGGAAAAAAACTCTAGACCACCTTTACTCCACACACAGAGACGCGTACAAAGCTCTCCCTCGCCCTCCATTTGGCAAATCTGACCATAATTGTATCCTCCTGATTCCTGCTTACAAGCAAAAACTAAAGCAGGCTACAGGACTGTTTTGCTAGCACAGACTGGAATATGTTCCAGGATTCTTCTGATGATATTGAGGAGTACACCACATCAGTCACTGGCTTCGTCAATAAGTGCATCGATGACGTCATCCCCACAGTGACTGTACGTACATACCCCAACCAGAAGCCATGGATTACAGGCAACATCCGCACTGAGCTAAAGGGTAAAGCTGTCGCTTTCGAGGAGCGGGACTCTAACCCGGAAGCCTATAAGAAATCCCGCTATGCCCTCCGACAAACCATCAAACAGGTAAAGTGTCAACACAGGACTAAGATTGAATCGTACTACACCGGCTCCAATGCTCATCGGATGTGGCAGGGCTTGCAAACTATTACAGACTACAAAGAGAAACCCAGCCATGAGCTGCCCAGTGACACAAACCTACCAGACAAGCTAAACTACTTCTATGCTCGCTTCGAGGCAAGTAACTCTGAAACATGCATGAGAGCACCAGCCGTTCCGGACGACTGTGTGATCACGCTCTCCGTAGCTGATGTGAGTAAGACCTTTAAACAGCTCAACATTCACAAGGTCGCAGGGCCAGATGGATTACCAGGACGTGTACTCTGAGCATGCTCTGACCAACTGGCAAGTGTCTTCACTGACATTTTCAACATGTCCCTGACTGAGTCTGTAATACCAACATGTTTCAAGCAGACCACCATAGTCCCTGTGCCCAATAACACTAAGGTAACCTGCCTAAATGACTACCGACCCATAGCACTCATGTCTGTAGCCATGAAGTGCTCTGAAAGGCTGGTCATGGCTCACATCAACACCATTATCCCAGAAACCATAGACCCACTCCAATTTGCCTACTGCCCCAACAGATCCTCAGATGATGCAATCTCTATTGCTATCAACACTGCCCTTACCCACCTGGACAATAGGAACACCTATGTTCATTGACTACAGCTCAGTGTTCAACACCATAGTGCCCTCAAAGCTCATCACTAAGCTAAGGACCCTGGGACTAGACACCTCCCTCTGCAACTGGATCCTGGACTTTCTGACGGGCTGCTCCGAGGTGGTAAGGGTAGGGAACAACGGGGCTGTAGTGGAACAGGTTGAGAGCATCAATTTCCTTGGTGTCCACATCACAAACAAACTATCATGGTCCAAACACACCAATACAGTCGTGAAGAGGGCACGACAAGACCTATTCCCCCTCAGGAGACTGAAAAGATTTGGCATGGGTCCTCAGATCCTCAAAAGTTTATACAGCTGCACCATCAAGAGCATCCTGACTGGTTGTATCACTGCGTGGTATGGCAACTGCTCAGCCTCCGACCGCAAGGCACTACAGAGAGTAGTGCGTATGGCCCAGTACATCACTGGGGCCAAGCTTCCTGCCATCCAGGACCTCTATATCAGGCATTGTCAGAGGAAGGCCCTAAAAATTGTCAAAGACTCCAGCCACCCTAGTCATAGACTGTTCTTTCTGCTACCGCACGGCAAGCGGTACGGGAGCGCCAAGTCAAGGTCCAAAAGGCTCCTTAACCTCCCTGGGCAAGGTGGGACGCTTGCGTCGCCCGGTTGGAGTGCATTCTGATGAAGAACAGCAAAGGTAATCCAATTTTTCTTATAGTAATTCTGAGTTTAGTGAGCACCAAACTTGGTGGGTGTCAAATTAGCTAGCCTGTGATGGCCGAGCTATCTACTCAGAATATTGAAAAATTTGCTTTTGCTGAAAAGCTATTTTAAAATCTGACACCACGATTGCATAAAGGAGTTCTGTATCTATAATTCTTAAAATAATTGTTATGTTTTTTGTAAACGTTTATCGTGAGTAATTTAGTAAATTCACCGGAAGTTTGCGGTGGGTATGCTAGTTCTGAACATCACATGCTAATGTAAAAAGCTGTTTTGTGATATAAATATGAACTTGATTGAACAAAACATGCATGTATTGTATAACATAATGTCCTAGGAGTGTCATCTGATGAAGATCATCAAAGGTTAGTGCTGCATTTAACTGTGGTTTTGGTTTTTGTGACATATATGCTTGCTTTGAAAATGGCTGTGTGATTATTTTTGGCAGGGTACTCTCCTGACATAATCTAATGTTTTGCTTTCGCTGTAAAGCCTTTTTGAAATCGGACAATGTGGTTAGATTAACGAGAGTCTTGTCTTTAAAATGGTGTAAAATAGTAATATGTTTGAGAATGCAGAGTACCCAGCCAGAAATAATCAGACACTCATTTTTCAAGCTAGCATATAATGTCACATAAACCCAAACCACAGCTAAATGTAGCACTAACCTTTGATGATTTTCATCAGATGACAACCCTAGGACATTATGTTATACAATACATGCATGTTTTGTTCAATCAAGTTCATATTTATATCAAAAACCAGCTTTTTACATTAGCATGTGACTAGCATGTGACTAGCATTCCCACCGAACACTGCCGGTGAATTTACTAAATTACTCACGATGAACGTTCACAAAAAGCATAACAATAATTTTAAGAATTATAGATACAGAACTCCTCTATGCACTCGATATGTCCGATTTTAAAATAGCTTTTCGGTGAAAGCACATTTTGCAATATTCTCAGTAGATAGCCCGGCATCACAGGGCTAGCTATTTAGACACCCAGCAAGTTTAGCACTTATCAAAGTCAGATTTACTATAAGAAAAATGTTATTACCTTTGCTGTCTTCGTCAGAATGCACTCCCAGGACTTCTACTTCAATAACAAATGTTGGTTTGGTCCAAAATAATCCATCGTTATATCCAAACAGCGGCGTTTTGTTCGTGTGTTCAAGACACTATCCGAAAGGGTAAATAAGGGTGGCGAGCATGGCGCAATTCGTGACCAAAAAATTCTAAATATTCCATTACCGTACTTCGAAGCATGTCAACCGCTGTTTAAAATCAATTTTTATGCCATTTTTCTCATTAAAAAGCGATAATATTCCGCCCGGGAATCTGCGTTTAGGTAAACAGACAAAAGAAAAGAAAGCATTCGGTCGACTCGGGCACGCGCCTAAGCCCATAGTACTCTGAGCGGCCACTTGCCAAAAGCGATAAAGTGTTTCAGCCAGAGCCTGCCTCGATATCGTTCAGCTTTTTCCCGGGCTCTGAGAGCCTATGGGAGCCGTAGGAAGTGTCACGTTATTGCAAAGATCCTCAGTCTTCAATAAAAAGAGCCAAGATGAAACACTACTTCTCAGACAGGCCACTTCCTGCATGAAATCTTCTAAGGTTTTGGCCTGCCATATGAGTTCTGTTATACTCATAGACACCATTCAAACAGTTTTAGAAACTTTAGGGTGTTTTCTATGCAAAGCCAATAATTATATGCATATTCTAGTAGTAACCAGATTAAATCGGGTACGTTTTTTATCCGGCTGTGTCAATACTGCCCCCTAGCCCTAACAGGTTAAGGCGTGGTGTTTACAGTGTCTAGTCCTTCTGAAAACGTACCTTCTGAAAAACAGCAGCATACATAGGCTGTGTGAAACTGGGCAGCTGTGATCGTATTCCCTATTCCCAGTCTCCTTGACCCACCTGCTATTTTACCAATATGGATCATCTGCCCTGTTGCCATGACGATACCCTGTTCCACTGGTTTCCCTTAGGGCAGAGCAATCCAGAGCTCACTCACTCTGGCATCGCTTAATTTAGCCTGTGGCTCCAGAGGAAGGATGTCAGTCTTGCATTCACTTGTCAGGCCTTGTTTGTGCTAGCTCCTCTGTGGAAGGTGAAAGTGTATCATTAGGGGAAGGAAAGCAGACAGCCCTATTTTTAACTACCTAGCTGCCTGCGCCCTACATACTGCTTAATGTTACAGTGTGTGTGTGTGGGTCTGTGGGTCTGTGTGTCTTTGTCTATGTGTGCACTCTTAGAAAAAAGGGTTCCAAAAGGGTTCTTCGGCTGTCTCCATAGGAGAACCCTTTTGGTTCCATGGGTTCCAAGAGTTCTACATGGAACCAAAAGGGTTCAACCTGCAACCAAAAAGGGTTCTTCAAAGCGTTCTCCTATGGGGACAGCTGAAGAACCCGTTAAGGTTCTGGATAGCACCTTTTTTCTAGTGTGCGTAAGTGTCTGTCTGTCTGTCTGTCTGTCTGTCTGTCTGTCTGTCTGTCTGTCTGTCTGTCTGTCTGTCTGTCTGTCTGTCTGTCTGTCTGTCTGTCTGTCTGTCTGTCTGTCTGTCTGTCTGTCTGTCTGGCTGGCTGGCTGGCTGGCTGGCTGGCTGGCTGGCTGGCTGGCTGTCAACACTCTCTTCTCATATTATTGTCTTCATGTCATGTAGAGCTCTATAATAACTACAGCTTGTCTTGAGAAGGATTCTTTCTCTCCATTTCATTTTCTCTTCTTTTGTTACTTCCATCATTCTCCCTTCTAAACATGCAGTGAATTTGTAAAGTAATCAGACTCCTTAACTTTTTCCACATTTTGTTATGTTACTGCCTTATTCTAAAATGAATTTAATAAAAAAAATTCTGCAGCACTGAAGTTCCCCAAGAACACAGTGGCCTCCATCATTCTTAAATGAAAGAAGTTTGGAACCACCAAGACTCTTCCTAGAGCTGGCTGCCCAGCCAAACTGAGAAATCGGGGGAGAAGGGCTTTGGTCAGGGAGATGACCAAGAACCCGATGGTCACTCTGACAGAGCTCCAGAGTTCCTCTGGGGAGATGAGAGAACCTTCCAGAAGGACAACCATCTCTGCAGCACTCCACCAATCAGGCCTTTATGGTAGAGTGGCCAGACAGAAGCCACTCCTCAGTAAAAGGCACATGACAGCCCACTTGGAGTTTGCCAAAAGGCACCTAAAGACTCTCAGACCATGAGAAACAAGATTCTCTAGTCTGATGAAACCAAGATTGAACTCTTTGGCCTGAATGCCAAGCGTCACTTCTGGAGGAAACCTGGCACCAGCCCTACGGTGAAGCATGGTGGCGGCAGCATCATGCTGTGGGCATCTTTTTCAGCGGCAGGGACCAGGAGACTAGTCTGGATCGAGGGAAAGATGAACAGCGCAAAGTACACAAAGATCCTGGATGAAAATCTGCTCCCAGAGTGCTTAGGACCTCAGACTGGGGTGAAGGTTCAACTTCCAACAGGACAACAAATGTCCTTGAGTGGCTCAGCCAGAGCCCAGACTTGAACCCGATCGAACATCTCTGGATAGACCTGAAAATAGCTGTGCAGCGACGCTCCCCATCCAACCTGACAGAGCTTGAGAGGATATGCAGAGAAGAATGGGAGAAACTCTCCAAATACAGGTGTACCAAGATTGTAGCGTCATACCCAAGAAGACTCGAGGCTGTAATCGCTGCCAAATATGCTTCTACAAAGTACTGAGTAAAGGGTCTGAATACTTATGTAAATGTGTATTTCAGTTATTTATTTTTTATACATTAGCCAAATTTTTATAAAAAAAACTGTTTTTGCTTGGTCATTATGGGTTATTGTGTGTAGATTGATAAGGGGAAAATAAACAATTTAATCAATTTTAGAGTAAGGCTGTAATGTAACAAAATGTTGAAAAAGTCAAGGGGTCTGAACACTTTCCGAATGCACTGTACAATCTCTCTTTCGTTCTCCCTCTCCTTCTGTCTCACACTCTGTCCTCTCCTCTTTGTCATCCCACGAAAATCCCCCCGTCTTCATCTGTGGGAGCTAGTGAAATACTTCAACTTAATGTGTGAGCTGGGTTGATTTACCCTACCGCTGTGTCCACTGACCTGATTTAGGACTGACAGGGGCAGGATGACTTATCCCTGATCCCCTTCTTACCCCCTTCCCTTCCCTCTGTAGCCCAGCTTGGGAATCCATGATACCATGGAGGAGGCTTAGAGGCATGGCTCATTCCTGGAGAACACAGTCTGGGAGAGGTGCTGTCTGATGTTGTGTGGTTGAATCAAAGAGTAAGGAAAGAAATGAATGGATGTGCAGTACTATGGTAGTAATCTGAGGGAGGCCAGCTGCTACTGTATATGTGATTGGATGGGATCATTATCCCTCTGTATACCTATAGATAAGCCAGTGAACTAGGCACGCTGCATTATCACTCTACTGTACTCTAGTGTACTCTACTGTACTCTAGTGTACTGTACTGTACTCGACTGTACTCTGCTCAACTGTACTCTACTCTACTGGACTGTACTCTATTGTACTGTACTCTACTCTAGTCTGCTGCACTCTACGCTACTGTACATTACTCTACTGTACTGTACTTTACTGCGCTCTACCCTACTGTACTGTACTGTACTGTACTCTACTGCACTGTACTCTACTGCACTGTACTGTACTGTACTGTACTGCACTGTACTGTACTGCACTGTACTCTACTCTACTCAACTCTACTCTACTCTACTGCATTGTACTGTACTGTATAGAGATTGACCGATTATGATTTTTCAACGCCGATACCGATTATTGGAGGGCCAAAAAACCCCGATACCGATTAATC
This sequence comes from Salmo salar, assembly GCF_965601325.2. Lineage (NCBI taxonomy): Eukaryota > Metazoa > Chordata > Actinopteri > Salmoniformes > Salmonidae > Salmo > Salmo salar. The sequence continues at coordinate 24,642,680 of NC_138303.1, read as the reverse complement.
GGCCGATTTCTTATATGTATTTATTTGTAATAATGACAATTACAACAATACTGAATGAACACTTATTTTAACTTAATATAATACAACAATAAAATCAATTTAGCCTCAAATAAATAATGAAACATGTTCAATTTGGTTTAAATAATGCAAAAACAAAGTGTTGGAGAAGAAAGTAAAAGTGCAATATGTGCCATGTAAAAAAGCTAACGTTAAGTGCCTTGCTCAGAACATGAGAACATATGAAAGCTGGTGGTTCCTTTTAACATGAGTCTTCAATATTCCCAGGTAAGAAGTTTTAGGTTGTAGTTATTATAGGAATTATAGGACTATTTCTCTCTATACGATTTGTATTTCATATACCTTTGACTACTGGATGTTCTTATAGGCACTTTAGTATTGCCAGTGTAACAGTATAGCTTCCGTCCCTCTCCTCGCTCCTACCTGGGCTCGAACCAGGAACACATCGACAACAGCCACCCTCGAAGCAGTGTTACCCATGCAGAGCAAGGGGAACAACTACTCCAAGTCTCAGAGCGAGTGACGTTTGAAACGCTATTAGCGCGCACCCGGCTAACTAGCTAGCCATTTCACATCGGTTACAGCAGCCTAATCTTGGGAGTTGACAGGCTTGAAGTCATAAACAGCACAATGCTTTGCGAAGGGCTGCTGGCAAACGCACGAAGGTGCTGTTTGAATGAATGCTTACGAGCCTGCTGGTGCCTACCACCGCTCAGTCAGACTGCTCTATCAAATCATAGACTTAATTATAACATAATAACACACAGAAATACGAGCCTTAGGTCATTAATATGGTCGAATCCGGAAACTATCATCTCGAAAACAAAACGTTTTTCCTGTCAGTGAAATACGGAACCGTTCCGTATTTTATCTAACGGGTGGCATCCCTAAGTCTAAATATTCCTGTTACATTGCACAACCTTCAATGCTTTGTCATAATTACGTAAAATTCTGGCAAATTAGTTCGCAACGAGCCAGGCGGCCCAAACTGTTGCAAATACCCTGACTCTGCGTGCAATGAACGCAAAATGACACAATTTCACCTGGTTAATATTGCCTGCTAACCTGGATTTCTTTTAGCTAAATATGCAGGTTTAAAATATATACTTCTGTTTATGGTTAGGTACATTCGTGCAACAATTGTGCTTTTTTCGCAAATGCGCTTTTGTTAAATCATCCCCCGTTTGGCGAAGTCGGCTGTCTTTGTTAGGAAGAAATAGTCTTCACAGTTCGCAACGAGCCAGGCGGCCCAAACTGCTGCATATACCCTGACTCTGTTGCAAGAGAAGTGACACATTTTCCCTAGTTAAAAGAAATTAATGTTAGCAGGCAATATTAACTAAATATGCAGGTTTAAAGATATATACTTGTGTATTGATTTTAAGAAAGGCATTGATGTTTATGGTTGGAGCAACGTGTACCTAAGGGATTATATGCAACGCAGGACAGACTAGATAAACTAGTAATATCATTAACTATGTGTAGTTAACTAGTGATTATGATTGATTGATTGTTTTTCATAAGATAAGTTTAATGCTAGCTAGCAACTTACCTTGGCTTCTTACTGCATTCGTGTAACAGGCAGGCTCCTCGTGGAGTGCAATGTAAAGCAGGTGGTTAGAGCGTTGGACTAGTTAACTGTAAGGTTGCAAGATTGAATCCCCGAGCTGACAAGGTAAAAATCTGTCGTTCTGCCCCTGAACAAGGCAGTTAACCCACCGTTCCTAGGCCGTCATTGAAAATAAGAATGTGTTCTTAACTGACTTGCCTAGTTAAATAAAGGTCTAAAAAAAATAAAAAATTATAATAATCTGCCAAATCGGCGTCCAAAAATACCGATTTCCGATTGTTATGAAAACGTTAAATCGGCCCTAATTAATCGGCCATTCCGATTAATCGGTCGACTTCTAGTACTGTACTGTACTCTACTGTACTGTACTGTACTGTACTGTGTACTGTACTGTGTCTCTTTGTGCGTGTTTGACAGTGTCTCTCTTTCTCTCTCTCTCTCTCTCTCTCACCCTCTCTGTAAATACGGGGGTTTGGCCGTGGGTGATAAATGAGAGAGACAGATCAAGGTCAGAGCACTAGTTACTGTCTCAGAGTCGCAGGAAGGAGAGAGGGAGAGATGGCGAGAGAGGATGGAGAGGGAGAGAGAGCCATGGGAGGTCTCTGGGTATATAAAAGGGTACATATGGTTCTCTCCCTTCTCCCATATTCACTGTCTTCATATTTTCATACTTATTTCAGATGATGCACTCTTCTAATAAAAAACTCTACGAAGCCTGTTTCAGACAGTGTGTGGGAATGCATATGTATGAGTGTCTGTGCCTGTCAGCGTAGTCGAGCAGTATGGAGAAGTAGATTGGATGCAGCTCCTGTGTGCGTGTGTGTGTGTATGTGTGTCTGTAACACTGCTCTGATCGATGGCCATTATTAATCACAGTGCCATTAGATGAGAGTCTATATCAGCCTGTATCAGCCTGTATCAGCCTGTATCAGTCAGTCTGTATCAGCCTGTATCAGCCTGTATCAGCCTGTATCAGTCAGCCTGTATCAGTCTGTATCAGTCAGCCTGTATCAGTCTGTATCAGTCAGTCTGTATCAGCCTGTATCAGCCTGTATCAGTCTGTATCAGTCAGCCTGTATCAGCCTGTATCAGCCTGTATCAGCCTGTATCAGCCTGTATCAGTCTGTCTGTATCAGCCTGTATCAGCCTGTATCAGTCTGTATCAGTCTGTCTGTATCAGCCTGTATCAGCCTGTATCAGTCTGTATCAGTCTGTCTGTATCAGTCTGTCTGTATCTGTCTGTCTCAGTCTCTATCAGTCTGTATCAGTCTGTCTGTATCTGTCTGTCTCAGTCTGTCTCAGTCTTTATCAGTCCGTCGTATCAGTCTGTATCTGTCTGTCTCAGTCTTTATCAGTCTGTATCAGTCTGTACCTGTCTGTCTCAGTCTTTATCAGTCTGTATCAGTCTTTATCATTCTGTATCAGTCTTTATCATTCTGTCTCAGTCTTTATCAGTCTGTATCAGTCTGTACCTGTCTGTCTCAGTCTTTATCAGTCTTTATCAGTCTGTATCAGTCTGTATCTGTCAGTCTCAGTCTTTATCATTCTGTCTCAGTCTGTATCAGTCTGTCTCAGTCTTTATCAGTCTGTATCAGTCTGTATCAGTCTGTCTCAGTCTTTATCAGTCTGTATCAGTCTGTATCTGTCTGTCTCAGTCTTTATCAGTCTGTCATCAGTCTGTCATCAGTCTGTATCAGTCCGTCGTATCAGTCTGTATCTGTCTGTCTCAGTCTTTATCAGTCTGTCATCAGTCTGTATCTGTCTGTCTCAGTCTTTATCAATCTGTCTCAGTCTTTATCATTCTGTATCAGTCTTTATCATTCTGTCTCAGTCTTTATCATTCTGTCTCAGTCTGTCTCAGTCTTTATCAGTCTGTATCAGTCTGTCTCAGTCTTTATCAGTCTGTCATCAGTCTGTCATCAGTCTGTATCAGTCCGTCGTATCAGTCTGTATCTGTCTGTCTCAGTCTTTATCAGTCCGTCGTATCAGTCTGTATCTGTCTGTCTCAGTCTTTATCAGTCTGTATCTGTCTGTCTCAGTCTTTATCAGTCTGTATCAGTCTCTACCTGTCTGTCTCAGTCTGTCTCAGTCTGTATCAGTCTGTCTCAGTCTTTATCAGTCTGTCTCAGTCTGTATCTGTCTGTCTCAGTCTTTATCAATCTGTCTCAGTCTTTATCATTCTGTATCAGTCTTTATCATTCTGTCTCAGTCTTTATCATTCTGTCTCAGTCTGTCTCAGTCTTTATCAGTCTGTCTCAGTCTTTATCAGTCTGTCTCAGTCTGTATCATTTTTTATCATTCTGTCTCAGTCTTTATCATTCTGTCTCAGTCGTTATCAGTCTGTCTCAGTCTTTATCATTCTTTATCATTCTGTCTCAGTCTTTATCATTCTGTCTCAGTCTTTATCATTCTTTATTATTCTGTCTCAGTCTTTATCATTCTGTCTCAGTCGTTATCATTCTGTCTCAGTCTTTATCAGTCTTTATCAGTCTGTATCAGTCTGTACCTGTCTGTCTCAGTCTTTATCAGTCTGTCTCAGTCTGTATCAGTCTGTATCAGTCTTTATCAGTCTGTCTCAGTCTGTATCAGTCTGTATCAGTCTGTATCAGTCTGTCTCAGTCTTTATCAGTCTTTATCAGTCTGTATCAGTCTGTCTCAGTCTTTATCAGTCTTTATCAGTCTGTATCAGTCTGTATCTGTCTGTCTCAGTCTTTATCATTCTGTCTCAGTCTGTATCAGTCTGTCTCAGTCTTTATCAGTCTGTATCAGTCTGTATCAGTCTGTCTCAGTCTTTATCAGTCTTTATCAGTCTGTATCAGTCTGTATCTGTCTGTCTCAGTCTTTATCAGTCTGTCATCAGTCTGTCATCAGTCTGTATCAGTCCGTCGTATCAGTCTGTATCTGTCTTTCTCAGTCTTTATCAGTCTGTATCAGTCTGTACCTGTCTGTCTCAGTCTGTCTCAGTCTGTATCAGTCTGTCTCAGTCTTTATCAGTCTGTATCAGTCTTTATCATTCTGTCTCAGTCTTTATCATTCTGTCTCAGTCTTTATCATTCTGTCTCAGTCTGTCTCAAGTCTTTATCAGTCTGTCTCAGTCTTTATCAGTCTGTCCCAGTCTTTATCAGTCTTTATCATTCTGTCTCAGTCGTTATCAGTCTGTCTCAGTCTTTATCATTCTTTATCATTCTGTCTCAGTCTTTATCATTCTGTCTCAGTCTTTATCATTCTTTATTATTCTGTCTCAGTCTTTATCATTCTGTCTCAGTCGTTATCATTCTGTCTCAGTCTTTATCAGTCTTTATCATTCTGTCTCAGTCTTTATCATTCTGTCTCAGTCTTTATCATTCTGTCTCAGTCGTTATCAGTCTGTCTCAGTCTTTATCAGTCTTTATCATTCTGTCTCAGTCTTTATCATTCTGTCTCAGTCGTTATCAGTCTTTATCATTCTGTCTCAGTCTTTATCATTCTGTCTCAGTCGTTATCAGTCTTTATCATTCTGTCTCAGTCTTTATCATTCTGTCTCAGTCTTTATCAGTCTTTATTATTCTGTCTCAGTCTTTATCATTCTGTCTCAGTCTTTATCATTCTGTCTCAGTCATTATCAGTCTGTCTCAGTCTTTATCATTCTGTCTCAGTCGTTATCAGTCTTTATCATTCTGTCTCAGTCTTTATCATTCTGTCTCAGTCTTTATCATTCTTTCTCAGTTTTTATCATTCTTTATCATTCTGTCTCAGTCTTTATCATTCTGTCTCAGTCTTTATCATTCTGTACCAGTCTTTATCATTCTGTCTCAGTCGTTATCAGTCTGTCTCAGTCTTTATCAGTCTTTATTATTCTGTCTCAGTCTTTATCAGTCTTTATCATTCTGTCTCAGTCTTTATCATTCTCTCAGTCTTTATCAGCCTTTATCATTCTGTCTCAGTCTTTATCATTCTGTCTCAGTCTTTATCATTCTGTCTCAGTTTTTATCATTCTGTTTCAGTCTTTATCAGTCTTTATCATTCTGTTTCAGTCTTTATCAGTCTTTATCATTCTGTCTCAGTCTTTATCAGTCTTTATCATTCTTCCTCAGTCTTTATCATTCTGTCTCAGTCGTTATCATTCTGTCTCAGTCTTTATCAGTCTTTATCATTCTTCCTCAGTCTTTATCATTCTGTCTCAGTCTTTATCATTCTGTCTCAGTCTTTATCGTTCTGTCTCAGTTTTTATCATTCTGTCTCAGTCTTTATCAGTCTTTATCATTCTGTTTCAGTCTTTATCAGTCTTTATCATTCTGTCTCAGTCTTTATCATTCTGTCTCAGTCTTTATCAGCCTTTATCATTCTGTCTCAGTCTTTATCATTTTGTCTCAGTCTTTATCATTCTGTCTCAGTCTTTATCAGTCTTTATCATTCTGTCTCAGTCTTTATCATTCTGTCTCAGTCTTTATCAGTCTGTCTCAGTCTTTATCAGTATTTATCATTCTGTCTCAGTCTTTATCAGTCTTTAACATTCTGTCTCAGTCTTTATCATTCTGTCTCAGTTGTTATCAGTCTGTCTCAGTCTTTATCATTCTGTCTCAGTCTTTATCAGTCTTTATCATTCTGTCTCAGTCTTTATCATTCTGTCTCAGTCTTTATCATTCTGTCTCAGTCTTTATCAGTCTGTCTCAGTCTTTATCAGTCTTTATCATTCTGTCTCAGTCTTTATCATTCTGTCTCAGTTGTTATCAGTCTGTCAGGACAACAGAGCAGAGGCCAGATCAATACTAGCAGGTTCAGAGAGAGAGAGAGAGAGAGAGAGGGTTGAGGTGGAGAGAGAGAGAGAGGGTTGAGGTGGAGAGAGAGAGCGAGAGGGTTGAGGTGGAGAGAGAGAGAGCGAGAGGGTTGAGGTGGAGAGAGAGAGAGAGAGAGAGAGAGAGAGAGAGAGGGTTGAGGTGGAGAGAGAGAGAGAGAGAGCGAGAGGGTTGAGGTGGAGAGAGAGAGAGCGAGAGGGTTGAGGTGGAGAGAAAGAGGTCGGTTAAAAGATCAAGAGAGAAAGAGGTAGAGACCGATAAAAGGACTGTCTACGAGGCAGGAAGAGAGCGGAAGAAATGGAGATGAAGAGAGGTGCAGAGGGAATGACGTGCTGACTGAGGGAAGGACAGCGAAAGTGTTGGTAGATGTGGGGGTAGCTGTGTGTTTGTGGGATGGGGTTGGAGTGTCAGGGGGGTCACAGAAGTGGTGACTGACTGATGAGACGCTCCCACGCCTGGAGTGATCCATCTCCCAGACAGCACTGGGGCAGAAATACTTTACTCTAGGGATGATGGGTAATAAATGACTCCAACAGGGTTGCCTCAGGGCTGACATTGATTGACAGCAGTGTGTTTTTATGTGTGTTTGTGTGTGGGTGTGAGTGTGAGTGTGTGCTTTTGCTTGTGCTTGTGCATGTGTGTTCATCATTCAGCTAGAGAAAGGGGGAGGGGGAGAATGAATATTGTGTATGTGTCTGTTTTCTAGGTGTGAATGTCTGTGGGTACGTGTGCATGCAGGACACACTGTTGGTTGTCCTCTCTACTCTCTGCAGTCGTAGAAATGTTGAGCCCCAGTCTGTGACAGCAGGCTGTCATTTCATAGCTGTTTGTCTGATGGAATCTGAATATGTCACCCATAGAGATAGATTATATTAGCGTGTGACCTCTGGCACAGGGTCATGTGCTTTCTGGGCTTGACTTACCCTTCATCAGACACACACACACACATACACACACGAATGAACATACACAGATACACACACACACACACACGAATGAACATACACAGATACACACACACACACACCGAATGTACATACACAGATACACACACACACACACACACACGAATGAACATACACAGATACACACACACACACGAATGTACATACACAGACACACACACACACACACACACACACATACACACACAAATGTACATACACAGATACACACACACACACACCACACACACACACACGGATGTACATACACAGACACACACACACACAAATGTACATACACACACACACACACACACACACACACACACACACACACACACATTAATGTACATACACAGACACACACACACACACACAAATGAACATACACAGATACACGCACACACACACAAATGGACATACACAGATACACACACACACACACACACACACGAATGTACATACACAGATACACACATACACACACACAAATGTACATACACAGACACACACACACACGAATGTACATACACAGACACACACACACACGAATGTACATTCACAGACATACACACACACGCGAATGTACATTCATAGATACACACACACGAATGTACATACACAGATGCACACACACCCACACTACCGTTATGCTTCCATATCCCCTTTCTCAGTGTCAGAATATTTCAATGTATAAGAACACACACTTGCACTACCATACCACAGCCTTAGAGCTAACAGTAACACTGTCCTCTCTAGTGCTGTTCTGTGAGTCCTTCTCATTCTGTCCTGTTTTCTTCTGGCTGGAGAGTGACCATGACATCACCATCTCCACTCTCAAGCAACGGGCAGGTGAGTCAACGGGTCGCCTAGGAGACACAATTCTTGGCATGTCCATAATGATGGGGTATGGTCGTTGATGAGGTGGTCTTCTGAGTCATGCCATCCTAGCAACCCCCAGCTCCTCAGAGCACCATGGTGATGGTTGTGCTGGGAAGCAAACTGTTCCAATGATCTGTTCCTTATCGTGATTGGAGCTCAGAAGAGGAAATGAATGAATCCACTTTTCTATTCTCTTGTGTGTGTTTATTAAAATGCTCTTAGATTGATTCTCATAATTACAGAATGTTAATCTCATCTCTCCATCTGTAAGCAAATTCATTTGATGACTCCTGTTTGTGTTGGACATTGTGTAGCTCCTGTTTGTGTTGGACATTGTGTAGCTCCTGTTTGTGTTGGACATTGTGTAGCTCCTGTTTGTGTTGGACATTGTGTAGCTGCTGTTTGTGTTGGACATTGTGTAGCTCCTGTTTGTGTTGGACATTGTGTAGCTCCTGTTTGTGTTGGACATTGTGTAGCTCCTGTTTGTGTTGGACATTGTGTAGCTCCTGTTTGTGTTGGACATTGTGTAGCTCCTGTTTGTGTTGGACATTGTGTAGCTCCTGTTTGTGTTGGACATTGTGTAGCTGCTGTTTGTGTTGGACATGGTGTAGCTCCTGTTTGTGTTGGACATTGTGTAGCTCCTGTTTGTGTTGGACATTGTGTTGCTCCTGTTTGTGTTGGACATTGTGTAGCTCCTGTTTGTGTTGGACATTGTGTAGCTCCTGTTTGTGTTGGACATTGTGTAGCTGCTGTTTGTGTTGGACATGGTGTAGCTCCTGTTTGTGTTGGACATTGTGTAGCTCCTGTTTGTGTTGGACATTGTGTAGCTCCTGTCTGTGTTGGACATTGTGTAGCTCCTGTCTGTGTTGGACATTGTGTAGCTCCTGTTTGTGTTGGACATTGTGTAGCTCCTGTTTGTGTTGGACATTGTGTAGCTCCTGTTTGTGTTGGACATTGTGTAGCTCCTGTTTGTGTTGGACATTGTGTAGCTCCTGTTTGTGTTGGACATTGTGTAGCTCCTGTTTGTGTTGGACATTGTGTAGCTCCTGTTTGTGTTGGACATTGTGTAGCTGCTGTTTGTGTTGGACATTGTGTAGCTCCTGTTTGTGTTGGACATTGTGTAGCTCCTGTTTGTGTTGGACATTGTGTAGCTCCTGTTTGTGTTGGACATTGTGTAGCTCCTGTTTGTGTTGGACATTGTGTAGCTCCTGTTTGTGTTGGACATTGTGTAGCTCCTGTTTGTGTTGGACATTGTGTAGCTCCTGTTTGTGTTGGACATTGTGTAGCTCCTGTTTGTCCTGTAGTTGTTTACTTTGTTCTGTTTTGTCATTTTCCTGTGATTGGTCACGTGCGTGCTTGCATGTGCGCACATAACTTTACCACTCTGCCACTGAACAGGACCTGATGGAATGTGTAAGGTGTCAGAGACATAGCCTATAGTGATCATGCAGTCTGTGGCGTTTCATCTTGGTTCCTACCCTGTACTGTTTCACAGACAGAGATAATCAGGGAATCTGTTGACCTGTTGCCATAACAATACCACACACACACACACACACACACACACGTCAGCTGGGCTCGGGGGCAGGTGTGTAGAGCAGGTTTGGCAGGTGCAGTTAGACTAGGGCACACAGTACACCTGACAACAGGTGTGTGTTATGAAGGACTGAACTTTACTGAGCTCCAGGGTGTGTGTGTGAAAGGAGCTGGCACCGAGAGCTTCACGGTCTCATACTGGGAGAATAGTATTTACTTTGTTGACCAAGGAAGACGGTGTGTTGGATTTTCCCATTGAAACGGTTTACTGGATTTTTGGCGTCTGAGGAAAGGGGGAACATTGAATGACAAGGTAGCTTTTTCCTTCTTGTTCTTGTCTTTTCTTGTGTGTTTAATTCCCCAAATCAGCCAAGTCTTGTCTGTTTATCAGGTTTAGGTCGTTGTTTTGCTATCCTTCTTTTCTGTACTTTGGCAAATGTTCTAATGAACACAATGACTTTTTGGTCTTGAAGACCTTTGGAATCATTTGCGCTTTCAGTATTGTAACAGACATGTAGAAGAGTTGTGAGTGTTGTGTAGAGTTGTGTAGAGTTGTGAGTGTTGAGTAGAGTTGGAGTTTTGAATAGAGTTGTGAGTGTTGTGTAGAGTTGGAGTTTTGAATAGAGTTGTGAGTGTTGTGTAGAGTTGTGAGTGTTGAGTAGAGTTATAAGTGTTGTGTAGAGTTATGAGTGTTGTTTAAAGCTATGAGTGTTGTGTAGAGTTAGGAGTGTTGAGTAGAGTCATGAGTGATGTGTAGAGTGATGAGTGTTGTGTAGAGTTATGTGTTGTGTAGAGTTATGAGTGTTGTGTAGAGTTAGGAGTGTTGTGTTGAGTTGTGAGTGTTGTGTCGAGTTATGAGTGATGTGTAGAGTGATGAGTGTTGTGTAGAGTTATGTGTTGTGTAGAGTTATGAGTGTTGTGTAGAGTTAGGAGTGTTGTGTTGAGTTGTGAGTGTTGTGTCGAGTTATGAGTGTTGAGTAGAGTTATGAGTGTTGTGTAGAGTTATGAGTGTTGTGTAGAGTTATAAGTGTTGAGTAGAGTTGTGAGTGTTTTGCAGAGTTATGAGTGTTGTGTAGAGTTGTGAGTGTTTTGCAGAGTTATAAGTGTTGTGTAGAGTTATGAGTGTTGTGTAGAGTTGTGAGTGTTGTGTAGAGTTGTGAGTGTTGAGTAGAGTTATGAGTGTTGTGTAGAGTTATGAGTGTTGTGTAGAGTTGTGAGTGTTGTGTAGAGTTGTGAGTGTTGTGTAGAGTTGTGAGTGTTGTGTAGAGTTGTGAGTGTTGAGTAGAGTCATGAGTGATGTGTAGAGTGATGAGTGTTGTGTAGAGTTATGTGTTGTGTAGAGTTATGAGTGGTGTAGAGTTATGAGTGTTGTGTAGAGTTATGAGTGTTGAGTAGAGTTGTGAGTGTTGTGTAGAGTTGTGAGTGTTGTGTAGAGTTGTGAGTGTTGTGTAGTGTTGTGAGTGTTGAGTAGAGTTGTGAGTGTTGTGTAGAGTGATGAGTGTTGTGTAGAGTTATAAGTGTTGTGTAGAGTTATAAGTGTTGTGTAGAGAGTGTTCAGTGGAAGTGATTCCTCTGTGTCGTCAAGTTCCTGTTTACTGTTAGGACGTTTGATCTGCGGGCCAGGTTTCACTCTCTCTCAGGTAACCATGACTACGGAGTTTCAATAGACCCAGACCCTTATGACACCGTAGGTCTCGTTACTGATACAGACTGTTTGTTTTTCCCAAGACTTGACCTGTGTCTAGGGTCAGAGTGTTTCTCATTGGTCAGTGGTTTGGCTGAAGGACTTAAGAGTAGATAGATGTTGCCCCAAACCACTGATGCTGGATCAGATCTGATTTCATCACCTTAAGGGTTAAGGTTAGGATTGGGGACAGGAAAAGCTGATCCTAGATTAAGTTTTACAAAGTCATCAGTTCTCTTTGTTGAATGGCTTTCCTCTATATGATAATGCGGGATGCTGTGTGTACTGTATAGTCAATACTATACAGTCTGCTGTTTAGCAAATGGATTTCTGTTGCAGCGGTAGTGAAAGTGAGAGCGGGAACTGGGCACTATTTTATGATTTGCTGCTCTACATCTATTGACCCAGTAGCTGTGTGTATTACAGTTACTTTTTATGGCTTAAGTGAAAAGCTTTGTCTTCCACAGTTGTATGCAAACTGTAACGCACTCGCTCTCTCGCTCTCTCTCTCTTTCTCCTCCCCGTCTCCCTCTCCCTCTCTCACTCACTCGTCCCTCCCTCCCTACTTGGTTTGGTAAAGGCCTGGTAGATATCATATGGTGGGAAAGCAAGCCTGCAGCAGGACCTCATGAGGGCAGGCAGCGAAGCAAGACTCATTACAGACTGACATAGCTCTGCCTGCCTTCACTGCCTGAAGCTGCAGGCTGGAGCTGGGCTGGACAACACCAAATCAGATATGGAAAAGCTCCTCAGGGGTCTCACTACCATCTCTAAACTAATCCTTTGGCGATGCGTGTGGAGTGAATAGATACCGTCCATAAGCCTGCAGGAAAGAGAGTAGAGAGGAGTAGTGTGGATGGTAGTTTATATAGATTATCATAATGTACTGACAGGGTTATCGTTGATAACACACAGCAAGGCTAAACACAGGCTGTGATGAGGGCATTAGGAACAAAGACAGCGGTACTTAGACACACACACACACACACACACACACACACACACACACACACACACACACACACACACACACACACCCCCCTACACACACACACACACACACACACCGGCATAGGGATACACAAGCACACGTATATACACAGTAAACACATACTTCCCCCACTCTCAACACAAGCAATACATTATGTGAACATACCAACATATTGCACAAAACAGCACTCATTAAAAAGGCCACACTTCAATTCACTTGACTGGATTTCAAAAATCCCCTATAGCCATCTCCCTGATGTAACTAGCTAGCTGCTAAAGGCCTCATTGTCCCACAGTGCATCTGTTTGTAGTTCTGTTGAGTGGGTTTCTTAAACACACAGCCTGATATCACAGACATACAGAGAGTAAGTGGGAGACACACACACAGGCCATTATCATTCCCAGCCAGTCAAAAGGATGGAGGATCAGGATGTAGAAATGTATTATTTATAAGCAGGCCTATCAGAGAGCTCTCTGTAGACTCATTGAGGCAGAAGCCTCTTCTCTCTCTCCTCTGGCCTGGTGTCAGGATCGATACTGGGCCTGTCTGTTCCCTCTCTGCTCCCTCTATGCTTCCTCTCTAGTTCTTCTTGCTCCCTGCAGCATGGTCGTTTGTTCACCTCCTACAGTTACAGTTACACGCCACACTGCACCACTCAAGTGTAATGCAGCTAGGCCTGTATGGATCTGCATCATTCAGGTGTCCTTGGACTGAAACTGGGCCTGCATAAGGCTGCATCGTTCAGGTGTCCTTGGACTGAAACTGGGCCTGTATAGGGCTGCTTCGTTCTGGTGTCCTTGGACTGAAACTGGGCCTGTATAGGGCTGCATCGTTCAGGTGTCCTTGGACTGAAACTGGGCCTGTATAGGGCTGAAATAGGGCTGCATCGTTCAGGTGTCCTTCGACTGAAACTGGGGCTGTATAGGGCTGCAATAGGGCTGCGTCATTCAGGTGTTCTTGGACTGAAACTGGGGCTGTATAGGGCTGCTTCGTTCTGGTGTCCTTGGACTGAAACTGGGCCTGTATAGGGATGAAATAGGGCTGCATCGTTCAGGTGTCCTTTGACTGAAACTGGGGCTGTATAGGGCTGCAATAGGGCTGCGTCGTTCAGGTGTTCTTGGACTGAAACTGGGGCTGTATAGGGCTGCAATAGGGCTGCGTCGTTCAGGTGTCCTTGGACTGAAACTGGGGCTGTATAGGGCTGCATCGTTCAGGTGTCCTTGGACTGAAACTGGGGCTGTATAGGGCTGCATCGTTCAGGTGTCCTTGGACTGAAACTGGGCCTGCATAGGGCTGCATCGTTCAGGTGTCCTTGGACTGAAACTGGGCCTGTATAGGGCTGCAATAGGGCTGCGTCATTCAGATGTTCTTGGACTGAAACTGGGGCTGTATAGGGCTGCTTCGTTCTGGTGTCCTTGGACTGAAACTGGGCCTGTATAGGGCTGAAATAGGGCTGCATCGTTCAGGTGTCCTTCGACTGAAACTGGGGCTGTATAGGGCTGCAATAGGGCTGCATCATTCAGGTGTTCTTGGACTGAAACTGGGGCTGTATAGGGCTGCAATAGGGCTGCGTCATTCAGGTGTTCTTGGACTGAAACTGGGCCTGTATAGGGCTGAAATAGGGCTGCGTCATTCAGATGTTCTTGGACTGAAACTGGGGCTGTATAGGGCTGCATCGTTCAGGTGTCCTTGGACTGAAACTGGGCCTGTATAGGGCTGAAATAGGGCTGCATCGTTCAGGTGTCCTTCGACTGAAACTGGGGCTGTATAGGGCTGCAATAGGGCTGCGTCATTCAGGTGTTCTTGGACTGAAACTGGGCCTGTATAGGGCTGCATCGTTCAGGTGTCCTTGGACTGAAACTGGGCCTGTATAGGGCTGAAATAGGGCTGCATCGTTCAGGTGTCCTTCGACTGAAACTGGGGCTGTATAGGGCTGCAATAGGGCTGCGTCATTCAGGTGTTCTTGGACTGAAACTGGGGCTGTATAGGGCTGCTTCGTTCTGGTGTCCTTGGACTGAAACTGGGCCTGTATAGGGCTGCAATAGGGCTGCATCGTTCAGGTGTCCTTGGACTGAAACTGGGCCTGTATAGGGCTGCATCGTTCAGGTGTCCTTGGACTGAAACTGGGGCTGTATAGGGCTGCATCGTTCAGGTGTCCTTGGACTGAAACTGGGCCTGCATAGGGCTGCATCGTTCTGGTGTCCTTGGACTGAAACTGGGCCTGTATAGGGCTGAAATAGGGCTGCGTCATTCAGATGTTCTTGGACTGAAACTGGGGCTGTATAGGGCTGCTTCGTTCTGGTGTCCTTGGACTGAAACTGGGCCTGTATAGGGCTGAAATAGGGCTGCATCGTTCAGGTGTCCTTCGACTGAAACTGGGGCTGTATAGGGCTGCAATAGGGCTGCATCATTCAGGTGTTCTTGGACTGAAACTGGGGCTGTGTAGGGCGGCTTTGTTCTGGTGTCCCTGGACTGAAACTGTTGCCTGTATGGAGCTGAAGCTGCTGGGTTTTTTGGCTCACCTATGTCATTTTCTTGGTGTTCTCAAACTAATACTGTGTTCCTTCAGAACAGGTTGCATTCCTGCGTGTTCTGTGAACATAAGTTATGTACTCACCAGTCAACCTAATATATCATCTCCCTCTCTCTCCCTCAGACCTCTCTCCCTCCTCTCTACAGTACCAGTGTGGATCGGTGGACTTCCTGTGTTCCCCACGGCTGGGAAAGAAAGCCCCGCCCCCTCCCAGACCATGTCACGGCCGGCCTGCAGTCAAGCCCCACCCCCAGCCCACCGCCACACCCACCCCTCAGAAACCTCAAGGTACAGTGTTGGTTTATCTGTCATTTAGCATTATAACTAGTTGTTTATTACAATAATGTCATTGTCATGTTGGTACAATATCCAGCATTGTGTTATTAGCCTGGGTTTCTTAGGCAATGACTATGACCCAGACCCCAGAGTTTTATTTGGTCAGGTCAGCCTTCACCCACATATTTATCCCACAAACACATCAGTCAGAATAAGAGATCAATGGTTCAGATCAGACTGTTGTTAGTCCAACTATTGCGTCATGCTATCTGCCTGTTGAGGCATTACTTTAGGCCAGCGTTTCTTAAAGTATGGGGACCTGTTAATGGTGGGTCGCGACGTAAATGTAGAATTATTTCATTAATTACTGGAATTGATTTGGCCAAGTGCAACTGCGCTCTCGGTTCAGTGCGCTCTGTGCTGTGCAGCGGTCTCTGCTCTAGTTCGGCAGCTGCGCGAGTGGGAGAGAGAGCGGGAGATGCCCGTGTGCTTCGCGGTGTACCGGATCTTTTTTTCCGCAGTTTTGTTGAAGATCACTCCGCGACCCACACGCTGCAGCGCTGTGGTTCAAGCCACTGACTTGTTATTCCTCAGCGCTGTCATGAAATGGACTTATGCTAGCTACAAGTTCTGACTGAGCTCAATGGTCATGACACGCAAATACAGTGATGACTTTTTGTCTCTTTCATACAAACTTTGAGAAATAATGAGGAGCGCCCACAATGTGTTTTGTGTGTGGAAGTGCTTAGTAATGAGTCTCTCAAAACGAACAAATTAATAAAACGACACGCCCTGACCAAACATCCAGGCACTACTGTACATGACGGTAAACCCAGGGAGTTATTTCAGAACAGGGCAGAATGCTTCAGGAAACAGTGCTTCAAAGTGGAAAAGTAAGTCAACTAACAAAGCATTGTTGTCACGCCCTGACCTGAGAGAGCCGTTTTTCTCTGTTTGGTTAAGTCAGGGTGTGACATGGGGTGGGCATTCTATGTGGGGTATGTCTATGTTTTGGCTGAGTATGGTTTCCAATGGGTGGGGGGAGTGGGGGAGGGGGGGGGGGCACACGGGGAGATTGGCTAAATCAGGGTTCAGACCTGAGTCAACTCCCCGTGCTTACCGTGGGGAGCGAGTAATCGAGCAAGCACCGTGTTATGCGGTGATGCGCACTGTGTCGCCAGTACGCCTTCACAGCCCAGTTCGTCCTGTGCCAGCGCCCCGCATTTGCAGGGCTAAAGTGAGCATTCAGCCAGGACGGATTGTGTCGGCTCAGCGCTCCTGGTCTCCAGTGCGTCTCCTCGGTCCAGGATATCCTGCGCCAGCTCTACGCACTGTGTCGCCAGTACGCCTTCACAGCCCAGTTCGTCCTGTGCCAGCGCCCCGCACTTGCCGGGCTAAACTGAGCATCCAGCCAGGACGGGTTGTGCCAGCCATACGCTCCAGACCTCCAGTGCACCTCCACGGCCCAGTATACCCTGTGCCTGCTCTGCGCACCCGGTCTCCAGTGCACCTCCCCAGTCCGGTGAGACCGGTTCCAGCTCCACATAAGAAGCCTCCAGTGATGATCCATGGTCCGAAGCCTCCAGTGATGATCCATGGCACGAAGCCTCCAGTGATGATCCATGGCCCGGAGCCTGTAGTGATGATCCATGGCACGAAGCCTGTAGTGATGATCCATGGCACGAAGCCTCCAGTGAAAATCCATGGTATGGAGCCTCCAGTGATAATCCATGGCACGAAGCCTCCAGTGGTGATCCATGGCTCGGAACCTCCAGTGATGATCCATGGCAAAAAGCCTCCAGGGATGATCCTTGGCACGGAACCTGTAGTGATGATCCATGGCACGGAGCCTACAGTGACGTCCCCCAGTCTGGAGCCTCCAGTGACGTCCCCCAGTCCGGAGCCTCCAGTGACGTCCCCCAGTCCGGAGCCTCCAGCGACATCCTCCAGTGACGTCCCCCAGTCCGGAGTCTCCAGCGGCGGTCCGCAGTCCGGAGTCTCCAGCGGCGGTCCGGAGTCTCCACCGGTGGTCCGGAGTCGACAGCGGCGGTCCACAGTCCGGAGTCTCCAGCGGCGGTCCGCAGTCCGGAGTCTCCAGCGGCGGTCAGCAGTCCAGAGTCTCCAGCGGCGGTACGCAGTCCAGAGCCTCCGGCGATGATCCGTGGCCCGGTTCCTCCTCCTCCTCCTCCGACGATCCACGGTCCGGTAATACAAAAGCGGAGGGATCAGCGGGCGGAGCGGGGGCTACGCCCCGAACCGGAGCCGCCACCATGGGTAGATGCCCACCCGGACCCTCCCCTATAAGTTCAGGTTTGCGGCCGGGAGTCCGCACCTTTGGGGGGGGGGGGTACTGTCACGCCCTGACCTGAGAGAGACGTTTTTCTCTGTTTGGTTAGGTCAGGGTGTGACATGGGGTGGGCATTCTATGTTTTGTATTTCTTTGTTTTGGCCGAGTATGGTTTCCAATCAGAGGCAGCTGTCTATCGTTGTCTCTGATTGGGAATCATACTTAGGCAGCCTTTTCCCCACCTGTGTTTGTGGGTAATTATTATTTCTGTGAGTGTTTTGTGTGCACCACAGTTGCGTCACGTTTCTTTCTGTTTACCTGTTTATTGTTTTGTTCGGTTTTCTTCAATAAAGTATGTGGAATTACCGGCACGCTGCGCCTTGGCTGATATATGACAGGGAGTTTGAAGATAGTGAACGTGACAATTGTTGTCATTTTATAACAAGTGATAATAAGCAGAAATAAGGGAGTACTATCTCTCATAGTAGTAGATGTGAGTTTCTCTTTCAAAAAAATCCCCTGGCCGTTTAACGTTACACAGCTAATAGCTAACGTTAGCCAAAGCAAGCTAACTAGCTACTGATAGTGCAACCCTAAGAAACGGTACAGATGAAGATGAAAAATGATCAGGCCTACTGTACATTTTACTGTAGAAATGATTGTTGATAACAAGTCTAGGTTGGAACTGTTACTGTTACAAGTAATCAGTTTTATTCTGAACTGGAATAAACTGATTGAAGCCAGATGCTTTTTGAGGCAAACACTCACACAGTTCTGGGTTGATCATCTACAGCATGAACCCGTCTCCTGCCTGACTGAGAAAGCAGTAGATGTTCTGATCCAGTTTGGTACCACATACCTATGCAAGTCAGGGTTCAGTCAGGGTTCAGAAAGTACAGAAACAGTGTCAATGCTGAACATGACCTCAGTGTTGCACTATCAAAAACATGCTTGTTGAAAGCTTCAACCAGCCACACACCTCTCATTAGGACTGTGTGTATGTGTGTGTTTTCTGGTCTGTGTGATGTGATCAATCAGTTTATTACAGTTCAGAATAAAACATATGTATTTTAACAGCAACAGTTCCAACCTAGACTTTCTATCAACGATAATTTATACAATAAGATGTACATTAGGCCTGATCATTTTTTATCTGTACTGTTACTTAGGGTTGCACGATCAAAAAGCCTGTGTGTTTTATTATACATCTGTGATGTGATCAATCCGTTTATTCCAGTTCAGAATGAAATTATTTATTGTATTTTAACAGCAACAGTTCCAACATAGACAGGCATGTAAGAGTGTTTTTAACGGGGAAATATAAACAAAAGATATGTATGGGTATTTCATTGTTATTTGTGTTTGTCTATATTGCATTTTTTTAGGAATAAGGGCAATGAAATGTACAGATATTTACGTAAAGTTGCATATTTTCCTAAGCTTGGGTCCCAGGAAAACACAGAATTTCTCATTTGGGTCCCAGGCTGAAAAAGTTGAAGAACCCCTGGTTTAGGCTGTGCTGTAGCCACACACACACACACACACACACACTCAGAGAGAGAAGGGGACACAGACTGGCAGAGATACTTGCTTCCTCATTCAGCCCTAATACAATACCAAGCACACAGCAAAGACTGGCCTGCATAAAATATGTAGAAAAAACCCAGTGTCCTCTAAATGCATTCTGCAGTAACCATGTTTTAAGAGCATGTAGCTAGCTATACAGTAGCGTGTTAGCCTCTGATAGTGTGGGTGGCCATTTGTGCAGAGTCTGTTTTTGGACTGCTCTTGGCCTGTCATTTTTTTGTCTGTGTGCTTGTGTTTTTTTTTATCTGACTTTGAAACCACAGTGGCTTACAAGCAGTCATCACTGCATCCTGTTCTGAAACCAGGAAGCTGTCTCAGCTCTGTGAAGCACCATCAGAACTTCTCCTGTGCTGTGTTCGAGGACCTACTCTTGGAGTTGAGCATTTCTATGTTGTGTTTTGTGGTGACATTTGGACTGTGGTTTTGTGAGTAGGTAGCTGCAGCAGCCAAGGGCATCTGGAATACAGAAATGGAGGCTTTCTCACACCGGGGCACTTGAAACAGGACTATTTTTGTCGTCACACCAGTGACCTGACCTTGTATCTGTCTTTTTCACTCTTTCCTTCTTCCTCCCTCCATTCCCCCTCTTCCTGGACCTGGACCTACAGTGCCGCCTAAGCCCCCGCACCTGCTGGCCCTCGGACAGGACAAGAAGCCCAAGAGGATCCCCCCGGCCCCCTCCAGGCCGCTGCCTGCTCCCCCAACTTCGCCCAAACCGCGGCCCTGCCAGACCCCCCCTGGCCTGGCCACACTGCCTCAAAGAGAAGCCCAGAACGTGGGACTACTCATCGAGAGGTTTGAGAAGTCCAGGTACTTTACCGCACTGCAGGGGGTAGGAGATTCCACAAAGTGTTCTCACCCTGTATCATTATATTTAGTTGGATGATTTATGATGTGGGTATTGTTATATGAGTATGAATGTTTTGCACGGAATACACACTCAATGTCTGTCTTAACCTCTGTCACAGAATACACACTCAATCAATGCCTGTCCTACCCTCTGTCACAGAATACACACTCAATGTCTGTCTTACCCTCTGTCACAGAATACACACTCAATGCCTGTCTTACCCTCTGTCACAGAATACACACTCAATGTATATCTTACCCTCTGTCACAGAATACACACTCAATGCCTGTCTTACCCTCTGTCACAGAATACACACTCAATGTCTGTCTTACCCTCTGTCACAGAATACACACTCAATGCCTGTCTTACCCTCTGTCACAGAATACACACTCAATGCCTGTCTTACCCTCTGTCAGAGAATACACACTCAATGCCTGTCTTACCCTCTGTCACAGAATACACACTCAATGTATATCTTACCCTCTGTCACAGAATACACACTCAATGCCTGTCTTACCCTCTGTCACAGAATACACACTCAATGTCTGTCTTACCCTCTGTCACAGAATACACACTCAATGCCTGTCTTACCCTCTGTCACAGAATACACACTCAATGTCTGTCTTACCCTCTGTCACAGAATACACACTCAATGCCTGTCTTACCCTCTGTCACAGAATACACACTCAATGTCTGTCTTACCCTCTGTCACAGAATACACACTCAATGTCTGTCTTACCCTCTGTCACAGAATACACACTCAATGTCTGTCTTACCCTCTGTCACAGAATACACACTCAATGTCTGTCTTACCCTCTGTCACAGAATACACACTCAATGTCTGTCTTACCCTCTGTCACAGAATACACACTCAATGTCTGTCTTACCCTCTGTCACAGAATACACACTCAATGCCTGTCTTACCCTCTGTCACAGAATACACACTCAATGTCTGTCTTACCCTCTGTCACAGAATACACACTCAATGCCTGTCTTACCCTCTGTCACAGAATACACACTCAATGTCTGTCTTACCCTCTGTCACAGAATACACACTCAATGCCTGTCTTACCCTCTGTCACAGAATACACACTCAATGCCTGTCTTACCCTCTGTCACAGAATACACACTCAATGTCTGTCTTACCCTCTGTCACAGAATACACACTCAATCAATGTCTGTCTTACCCTCTGTCACAGAATACACACTCAATGTCTGTCTTACCCTCTGTCACAGAATACACACTCAATGCCTGTCTTACCCTCTGTCACAGAATACACACTCAATGTCTGTCTTACCCTCTGTCACAGAATACACACTCAATGCCTGTCTTACCCTCTGTCACAGAATACACACTCAATGCCTGTCTTACCCTCTGTCACAGAATACACACTCAATGTCTGTCTTACCCTCTGTCACAGAATACACACTCAATCAATGTCTGTCTTACCCTCTGTCACAGAATACACACTCAATGTCTGTCTTACCCTCTGTCACAGAATACACACTCAATGCCTGTCTTACCCTCTGTCACAGAATACACACTCAATGTCTGTCTTACCCTCTGTCACAGAATACACACTCAATGCCTGTCTTACCCTCTGTCACAGAATACACACTCAATGCCTGTCTTACCCTCTGTCACAGAATACACACTCAATGTCTGTCTTACCCTCTGTCACAGAATACACACTCAATGCCTGTCTTACCCTCTGTCACAGAATACACACTCAATGTCTGTCTTACCCTCTGTCACAGAATACACACTCAATGCCTGTCTTACCCTCTGTCACAGAATACACACTCAATGTCTGTCTTACCCTCTGTCACAGAATACACACTCAATGCCTGTCTTACCCTCTGTCACAGAATACACACTCAATGTCTGTCTTACCCTCTGTCACAGAATACACACTCAATGTCTGTCTTACCCTCTGTCACAGAATACACACTCAATGTCTGTCTTACCCTCTGTCACAGAATACACACTCAATGTCTGTCTTACCCTCTGTCACAGAATACACACTCAATGTCTGTCTTACCCTCTGTCACAGAATACACACTCAATGTCTGTCTTACCCTCTGTCACAGAATACACACTCAATGCCTGTCTTACCCTCTGTCACAGAATACACACTCAATGTCTGTCTTACCCTCTGTCACAGAATACACACTCAATGCCTGTCTTACCCTCTGTCACAGAATACACACTCAATGTCTGTCTTACCCTCTGTCACAGAATACACACTCAATGCCTGTCTTACCCTCTGTCACAGAATACACACTCAATGCCTGTCTTACCCTCTGTCACAGAATACACACTCAATGTCTGTCTTACCCTCTGTCACAGAATACACACTCAATCAATGTCTGTCTTACCCTCTGTCACAGAATACACACTCAATGTCTGTCTTACCCTCTGTCACAGAATACACACTCAATGCCTGTCTTACCCTCTGTCACAGAATACACACTCAATGTCTGTCTTACCCTCTGTCACAGAATACACACTCAATGCCTGTCTTACCCTCTGTCACAGAATACACACTCAATGCCTGTCTTACCCTCTGTCACAGAATACACACTCAATGTCTGTCTTACCCTCTGTCACAGAATACACACTCAATCAATGTCTGTCTTACCCTCTGTCACAGAATACACACTCAATGTCTGTCTTACCCTCTGTCACAGAATACACACTCAATGCCTGTCTTACCCTCTGTCACAGAATACACACTCAATGTCTGTCTTACCCTCTGTCACAGAATACACACTCAATGCCTGTCTTACCCTCTGTCACAGAATACACACTCAATGCCTGTCTTACCCTCTGTCACAGAATACACACTCAATGTCTGTCTTACCCTCTGTCACAGAATACACACTCAATCAATGTCTGTCTTACCCTCTGTCACAGAATACACACTCAATGTCTGTCTTACCCTCTGTCACAGAATACACACTCAATGCCTGTCTTACCCTCTGTCACAGAATACACACTCAATGTCTGTCTTACCCTCTGTCACAGAATACACACTCAATGCCTGTCTTACCCTCTGTCACAGAATACACACTCAATGCCTGTCTTACCCTCTGTCACAGAATACACACTCAATGTCTGTCTTACCCTCTGTCACAGAATACACACTCAATCAATGTCTGTCTTACCCTCTGTCACAGAATACACACTCAATGTCTGTCTTACCCTCTGTCACAGAATACACACTCAATGCCTGTCTTACCCTCTGTCACAGAATACACACTCAATGTCTGTCTTACCCTCTGTCACAGAATACACACTCAATGCCTGTCTTACCCTCTGTCACAGAATACACACTCAATGCCTGTCTTACCCTCTGTCACAGAATACACACTCAATGTCTGTCTTACCCTCTGTCACAGAATACACACTCAATGTCTGTCTTACCCTCTGTCACAGAATACACACTCAATGTCTGTCTTACCCTCTGTCACAGAATACACACTCAATGTCTGTCTTACCCTCTGTCACAGAATACACACTCAATGCCTGTCTTACCCTCTGTCACAGAATACACACTCAATGTCTGTCTTACCCTCTGTCACAGAATACACACTCAATGCCTGTCTTACCCTCTGTCACAGAATACACACTCAATGTCTGTCTTACCCTCTGTCACAGAATACACACTCAATGCCTGTCTTACCCTCTGTCACAGAATACACACTCAATGCCTGTCTTACCCTCTGTCACAGAATACACACTCAATGTCTGTCTTACCCTCTGTCACAGAATACACACTCAATCAATGTCTGTCTTACCCTCTGTCACAGAATACACACTCAATGTCTGTCTTACCCTCTGTCACAGAATACACACTCAATGCCTGTCTTACCCTCTGTCACAGAATACACACTCAATGTCTGTCTTACCCTCTGTCACAGAATACACACTCAATGCCTGTCTTACCCTCTGTCACAGAATACACACTCAATGCCTGTCTTACCCTCTGTCACAGAATACACACTCAATGTCTGTCTTACCCTCTGTCACAGAATACACACTCAATCAATGTCTGTCTTACCCTCTGTCACAGAATACACACTCAATGTCTGTCTTACCCTCTGTCACAGAATACACACTCAATGCCTGTCTTACCCTCTGTCACAGAATACACACTCAATGTCTGTCATACCCTCTGTCACAGAATACACACTCAATGCCTGTCTTACCCTCTGTCACAGAATACACACTCAATGCCTGTCTTACCCTCTGTCACAGAATACACACTCAATGTCTGTCTTACCCTCTGTCACAGAATACACACTCAATCAATGTCTGTCTTACCCTCTGTCACAGAATACACACTCAATGTCTGTCTTACCCTCTGTCACAGAATACACACTCAATGCCTGTCTTACCCTCTGTCACAGAATACACACTCAATGTCTGTCTTACCCTCTGTCACAGAATACACACTCAATGCCTGTCTTACCCTCTGTCACAGAATACACACTCAATGCCTGTCTTACCCTCTGTCACAGAATACACACTCAATGTCTGTCTTACCCTCTGTCACAGAATACACACTCAATCAATGTCTGTCTTACCCTCTGTCACAGAATACACACTCAATGTCTGTCTTACCCTCTGTCACAGAATACACACTCAATGCCTGTCTTACCCTCTGTCACAGAATACACACTCAATGTCTGTCTTACCCTCTGTCACAGAATACACACTCAATGCCTGTCTTACCCTCTGTCACAGAATACACACTCAATGCCTGTCTTACCCTCTGTCACAGAATACACACTCAATGTCTGTCTTACCCTCTGTCACAGAATACACACTCAATCAATGTCTGTCTTACCCTCTGTCACAGAATACACACTCAATGTCTGTCTTACCCTCTGTCACAGAATACACACTCAATGCCTGTCTTACCCTCTGTCACAGAATACATAGTTGTGGTTTTCAGTCCAACCAAGACTGAAATGTGAGAAAGGTTTCATTGCACAAGTGCTTTGTTTTTTAGTCACGTTTCTTCTTTATTTCCCAGGATTCCGATTCTTGGCGTCCCCCCGAAGAATCAGCTCCACCTGTGCCTGACTATGGACGCCATGTCTGAGACCACACCCCCCTCTGCCCCTGACCCCACAGAACACTCCCCTTCAGGGTCAGCAGGAGCAAAGGACTCTGGGGATCGCTCCCCCGCCGACAAACTTGCACATATCGTCTCGGAGCGAATTGACGAGGTCACAGAGCTGATAGAACTCTCACGCCTGACCTCACTCCACATCGATGGCCACGAAGACATTGCTCTGGACTCAATGGAGGACCACCTCGACATCACCCATGGAGTTGGTTCCCTTGACGATGCGGAGCGGGAGGAGAGAAGCTCTTCCCATGAGCTCCAGGACAATCCAGACTCTCTCTCCTCGGAGCAGAACTTAAACGGGAAGATTCCCAACCGGGACAGCGGGATTGACAGCCCATCGTGTGCGGTGGAGGGGGAGGTGTTCCCCAACGAGGACGCCATCGACGAGGAAGAGCGCTATGACAGCATCACGGAGACGGAGACCAGCGTGTCCTGCTGCATAACCCTGGACAACAAGCGTGACTCCACGCAGGACGAGGACAGTGACCTGGATGAGGTCAGCAGTGGGGAGATGGAGGGAGGGGAGAAGACAGACACACACAGGGTGAGTCAGACACACACACATTCTTATCAGTCTCCTCACTCCGTAGGGCAGTAACTGTAACCTGACCATCTATTCTTGTCTGGGTGAACTATCTGAAAGTCTGCATCAGTTTCAGGTGTTTTTTTATGAAACTGTGGGCCTATACATAACACACACACACACACACACACACACACACACACACACACACACACACACACACACACACACACACACACACACACACACACACACACACACACACACACACACACACACACACTATTTCAGACTCTCAAGTGTATGTGTGATGGTCACAAGAGTCTGTGCGGTATTTAAAAGTGGATGTGCTGTGGGGTGTAGGGAGACGAGTACCTGCCCAGGGCTGTAAAAGGATCTTGTGACTGCTGCTAGAGGACAGACTGAAACAGACAGAAACCTGACCACAGCTCAGCTGCTGTTTCCTCTGACTTCCCACCGTTGATCTGTGTGAGAGTGATACTGACACTTCCAACAGAGAACTTCACATCTTACCGGTCCGGTATACATGAACCCCCTTGCCAGAAAAATACTGTCTATTTATTGAAATTAAAGGATGAGGGGAAGGTCAAGAAACATCAGACAGAAATATAAAGAGAGAAAAGGAGGTATAGAAAAAATTGAGAGACAGAATGCAAGTCAGCAAGATAGTGAGAGAGTGTGCTGATAGTTAGCTAACGAGGACAAGTGTGAGAAAGAGATGGATGGGCGGAGGTGGTGAGTGGTACCTGAAACTAGAGTACAGGACAGTCATCATGGGTGTCATCAGTACAGGACAGTCATCATGGGTGTCATCAGTACAGGACAGTCATCATGGGTGTTAGCAGCACTGGGATTTTATCCCCTCAGCATTGTTATGATGGGGCACAGCCCAACACACCCAAACACACACCCATGTGAGCACACGCACTTACACACACACACACACACACACACACACACACACACACACACACACACACACACACACACACACACACACACACACACACACACACCGTAGTGACAGCCCATACCCTTTGCCTCATGAGCAAGGGATCTCCATGTTTCTTGATATCAGCATTACTGTCAAGAGGAAATGTGTGTGTGGAGGGGTGTGAGGGGACAGTGCCACTCTCTGACACTAACAGCTGGTATGTTGATAGCGTTTTAATGGCACTGCTGTCGCAGAGGATGTGGGTTGTGGGGATGCACATTGCGACAGGAAAATAAAGAAATGTACTTTCTTTCAGTCTTTAGCATCCTCTGCTACAGAAATAGATGAGATATTTTAGGTATTATTATGCCTATGTGAGTGTGTGCTTGTTTGTGAACATACACTGCATGACCAAAAGAATGTGGACATCTCATTCAAAAATCATGGGCATTAATATGGTGTTGGTCCCCTCTTTGTTTCAACGACAGCCTCCACTCTTCTGGGAAGGCTTTCCACTAGATGTTGGAACATTGCAGCAGGGACTTGCTTCCATTCAGCCACGAGCATTAGTGAGGTTCACCACTGATGTTGGGCGATTAAGCCTGGCTCGCAGTCGGCATTCCAATTCATCCCGAAGTTGCTCGATGGGGTTGAGGTCAGTGCTCTGTGCAGGCCAGTCAAGTTCTTCCACACCAACCTCGACAAACCATTTCTGTATGGACCTCGCTTTGTGCACGGGGGTATTGTAATGCTGAAACAGTAAAGGGCCTTCTCCAAACTATTGCCACAAAGTTGGAAGCACAGAATTGTCTAGAATGTCATTGTATGCTGTAGCGTTAAGATTTCCCTTCACTGGAACTAAGGGGCCCGAACCATGAAAAACAGCCCCAGATCATTATTCCTCCTCCACCAAACTTTATAGTTGCACTATGCATTCAGGCAGGTAGTGTTCTCCTGGTATCTGCCAAACCCAGATTCGTCCGTGGTGAAGTGTGATTCATCACTCCAGAGAATGCGTTTCCACTGCTTCAGAGTCCAATGGCGACGAGCTTTACACCACTCCTGCTGATGCTTGGCATTGCCCAAACCGATCTTAGGCTTGTGTGTGGCTGTTCGGCCATGAAAACCTATTTTATAAAGCTTCCGATGAACAATTATTGTGCTGACGTTGCTTCCAGACGCAGTTTGGAACTCAGTAGTGAGTTGCAACCGAGGACAGACAATTTTTACGCGTTATGTGCTTCAGCACTCGGCGGTCCCATTCTGTGAGCTTGTGTGGCCTACCACTTCGTGGCTGAGCCATTGTTGCTTCTAGACGTTTCCACTTCACAATAACAACACTTACATTTGATCGGGGCAGCTCTAGCAGGGCAGAAATTTGACGTACTAACTTGATGGAAAGGTGGCATCCTATGACGGTGCCACGTTGAAAGTCACTGAGCTCTTCAGTAAGGCCATTCTACTGACAATGTTTGTCTATGGAGATCGCATGGCTGTGTGTGTAACGTGTGCGCTGGGAGTCGGGAAGCAAGTTCAGAGAGTGAATCATTTAATTAATAAATGAATGAAACAAAATACAAAACGCGAGCAACGCACAGACAGGAAACAGAAACAGAAACAATAACACCTGGGGAAGGAACCAAAGGGAGTGACATAAATAAGGCAGATAATCAAGGAGGTGATGGAGTCCAGGTGACAATGTGTTCGATTTTATACACCTCTCAGCAACGGGTGTGGCTGAAATAGCCGAATCCACTAATTTGGGGGGGTGTCCAGATGCTTTTGTTTGTATAGTGTGTCTGTCTGTACAGTATGTTTCACAGTTTTCTCCTATTTCCTGGTTGTGTGTGTGATATTGTGTGTGTACCAGACAGCTGTTACAAAACACAATGTCACAATATAGTACATCCTCACTCTGTGAGGTCTGGTCCCTGTCACTGTCAGTCCAGGAATGTAATTTTACCCATTATGTTAATCCCTGTTCTAGACCCTGTGAAGAAGTAAAACTGAATACACATCCGCAGCAGTTTACATGTCATCTCAGCTCCACTAGTAAACACAGTATTGGTGACTAAATCAGCGCTCAGTAAACCAGAACTGACGGCTGATTACTGCAACATGCCAGTGTTCATTTCATTAACAAAAAAGTGACAAAAATATTCGTCAAACACCAATTTTACAGTGGCAATTGATGAAACTTTAACTGACTAAATAGACCCAAAAAAGACTATAACTAAATACTTTTTTTTTCTTCATTTCAATTGACTAAAAGAAGATTATCTCTGTCACTGAAATCTGACTACTAAATGGACTGGACAAGAGCTTTTGGAGAGATTGAGAGCTTTTCAGTGATAAGCACAATTGATATTAGCAGCACAGATGCGCAGCACAGTTCTGTTCAGCAGTGGGAAGGATGGGCCACACTCGGCACACACAGCCTACATCAGCTGGTGAGCTGCGGGAGAGCAAGCGGTGCAGTGCGTGTGGGCAGACAGGCTCCGCTTCGACTCCTCGGATTATACACATTGTGCAGGCAACCCTCTTGCTTCCCCATAGCTAACCAGTCACCATCAGCCTTCTAGTTAGCTACCTTTTCGCTGGTTAAGAACCACAATCAGCTTTACAATTACATAGTGTTTAGTAGTAAAACAACAGTCTAGCTATATTTTTCTTTCCCTTGAGTCTAGAAAGGCAGTTTGAAATTGTAGTCTTGCTCAACCCTCCCAGTTTCCCCACTGGATTTCATAGCCAGGTTCTGTAGCCAACATAGCGAAGTCTCCCTGTTTTCCTCAAAGTAATTTGAGCCCTTAACGTTCAAAAGATATGACCCCAAATTCCGGCGCTACATTTTTTTTATTTCTATTGTGCATTGGCGGGCCGCATTTTACGTCCATAAAGCATATCACGGGCCGTTCTGAAACTAGGCTACTTGCGGACCGGACAGTTTGTTTAGGCTATACCTTGTTCAGTCATGTTACCTCATTAGCTAGCTACAATATAGCTAACAACCTGATGCACGTTCAGCTGGACACAACATTTTGGAACGTTCAGATAGAAATATGCTATGTAGAACAAACATGACTCTCTGACAAGTTGAATAAGGAATAACGTCGGCTCTATTCATATAATTTCTATCTGCAATGTTCGATAACGTTTTGCAACAATGTGGCAGCGGTGTCTGTGGAACGTTGATAACAATGGCAATGACGCAACCGAGTGACAGAGGTGCAACCCATACTACTTTGCCAAAATTCTGCAGCAACATCTGGTGATTGTGCTGCTCTCTCTCTATTTCTCTCGTTCTATCTTTCTCTCTCTCTCACTTTCTCTCGTTCTATCTTTCTCTCTCTCACTCTCTCTATTTCTCTCATTCTATCTTTCTCTCTCACTCTCTTTTTCTCTCGTTCTTTCTCTCTCTCTCGCCAGATAATTCTCAGATATTCTTATATACAGTATGTTTGTCATCTGTCTGCTGTTGGGAAGAGAATAGGATGTTATGCAGAAGAATAAAATTGGTAGGACAAGGCAATGTATGTTTGTGCATATGGAAGACAGTGATTTATTTTTGCTATAGGTTAATGAGTCAATAAAAATGTGATGTGACTAAAATATGACTAATTCAAAATTCAAAAGCACTCGCGCATCATTTTTTGCAGGTGCATGGTAACAGTTTAATAAAATGAGGAAAGGGAAGGAACCCGCACACTGCTCTTTAATAAGCTTTACGTATCGGCCTCACGGCCTTCGTCAGGGCTTTTCAAAGCTCTGATACGTAAAGCTTATTAAAGAGCAGTGTGCGGTTTCCTTCCTTTTTCTCACTCAAATATGACAAAAATGAAAGGGCATTTAGTTGACTGAAATGGACCACTGCTTCTGTCATTTTGACAATAACTAGATTAAATCATTATTCAAAAGACATAAATGTGAGTAAGACTTAATGATATTTTGGACTAGACTAAATATATATATTTTTTTTTTACAAATTTAAGACTACAACATATGAGAAGAGCACCAGCAGACATCCCCATTTCAGAGCACTTTTTTTCTTTGTATGTTTTTACGAGTTAGAGTTCCGTTGCTTTCACCAACAGGCCTAAACACAAATGTGTTTTGTGTTAATATTGCTGATATTCTCTTTCAAAGGTCATAGGCTCAGAGGCATATGCGTAGTGTATGATAGAGGTCTAGTGTAGGTTTGTGTAGTTGAGTGGATTCTATAGGTTTAGTATGGTTTGGTGTGTCTGACTGTGTGTGTCCTCTTCTGTCTGTCAGTGCTCAGAGACCCAGAGGCTACTGAACATCGCCAGAGAGCTCCTTCACACTGAGGAGGCCTACGTCAAGAGACTCAACCTCCTGGACCAGGTACACACACACACACACGTATGGGTTGGGAGATACACCGCTGGTCTTCCTATCATAGTAGAGACGTTTTAATGATTTGTTGTTGAGGGTGACAGTCACGTAGAGTTGAAGTCGGAAGTTTACATACACCTCAGCCAAATACATTTAAACTTAGTTTTTCACAATTCCTGACATTTAATCCAAGTAAAAATGCCCTGTCTTAGGTCAGTTTGGATCACCACTTTATTTTAAGAATGTGAAATGTCAGAATAATAGTAGAGAGAATGATTTATTTCAGCTTTTATTTATTTCATCACATTCCGAGTGGGTCAGAAGTTTGCATACACTCAATTAGTATTTGGTAGCTTTCCCTTTAAATTGTTTAACTTGGGTCAAACGTTTTGGGTAGCCTTCCACAATAAGTTGGGTGAATTTTGGCCCATTCCTCCTGACAGAGCTGGTGTAACTGAGTTAGGTTTGTAGGCCTCCTTTCTCGCACACGCTTTTTCAGTTCTTCCCACAAATTTTCTATGGGATTGAGGTCAGGGCTTTGTGATGGCCACTCCAATACCTTGACTTTGTTGTCCTTAAGCCATTTTGCCACAACTTTGCTTGGGGTCATTGTCCATTTGGAAGACCCATTTGCGACCAAGCTTTAACTTCCTGACTGATGTCTTGAGATGTTGCTTCAATATATCCACATCATTTTCTTTCCTCATGGTGCCATCTATTTTGTGAAGTGCACCAGTCCCTCCTGCAGCAAAGCACCCCCACCACATGATGCTGCCACCCCCTGTGTTTCACGGTTGGGATGGTGTTCTTCGGCTTGCAAGCCTCCCCCGTTTTCCTCCAAACATAACGATGGTCATTATGGCCAAACAGTTCTATTTTTGTTTCATCAGACCAGAGGACATTTCTCCAAAAAGTACGATCTTTGTCCCCATGTGCAGTTGCAAACCGTAGTCTGGCTTTTTTATGGCAGTTTTGGAGCAGTGGCTTCTTCCTTGCTGAGCGGTCTTTCAGGTTATGTCGATATAGGACTCGTTTTACTGTGGATATAGATACTTTTGTACCTGTTTCCTCCAGCATCTTCACAAGGTCCTTTGCTGTTGTTCTGGGATTGATTAGCAGTTTTCACACCAAAGTACGTTCATCTCTAGGAGACAGAACGCATCTCCTTCCTGAGCGGTATGACAGCTGCGTGGCTCCATGGTGTTTACACTTCCGTACTATTGTTTGTACAGATGAACGTGGTACCTTCAGGCGTTTGGAAATTGCTCCCAAGGATGAACCAGACTTGTGGAGGTCTACAATTTTTTTCGGAGTTCTTGGCTGATTTCTTTTGATTTTCCCATGATGTCAAGCAAAGAGGCACTGAGTTTGAAGGTAGGCCTTGAAATACATCCACAGGTACACCTCCAACCGACTCAAATTATGTTAATTAGCCTATCAGAAGCTTCTAAAGCCATGACATCATTTTCTGGAATTTTCCAATCTATTTAAAGGCACAGTCAACTTAGTGTATGTAAACTTCTGACCCACTGGAATTGTGATACAGTGAATTATAAGTGAAATAATCTGTCTGTAAACAATTGTTGGAAAAATGACTTGTGTCATGCACAAAGTAGATGTCCTAACCGACTTGCCAAAACTATAGTTTGTTAATTAACAAGAAATTTGTGGAGTGGTTGAATAACAAGTTTTAATGACTCCAACCTAAGTGTATGTAAACTTATGACTTCAACTGTACATGATTACAGACAAAAGGCAGTAGGCTAACCTCGGAGCTGCTTCCTGTTTTTGTCAAGCTTCTGCTTCTTCACGGTGGTACCGGTTGCCATGGAAACACAGGTTCAAACAGGCCCGTGGTTGGTTGACTGACAGGAAGGTGAAAGGTCATGGACCTGGTGTTGTTGAGAGATATTAGGTCAAAGAGCCCATGGTTTGTTTTATCATTTATAGTTATGTAGTAAGTAAAGTTTCTGTTTGTTTAATATGTTAATCATTTCTACCATTACTTTCCTGTTGTCTGCAGGTATTTTGCACTAAGCTGACAGAAGCTGGATTCCCTCAGGAGGTGATAACAGGGATCTTCTCCAACATCTCCTCCATCTACTGCTTCCACCACAAGTTCCTTCTCCCTGAGCTCAAGACACGCATCACTGGAGAATGGTGAGGAGACCAGGGCCAATGTTGCAGTAGGGTTTCAATAACATTCTATTAGCATTAGCAGTAGTAAGACTCCCTGTGTAATAGGGTTTCAATAACATTCTATTAGCATTAGCAGTAGTAAGACTCCCTGTGTAATAGGATGCTTAGTTTTCCACAAACAGTCATGTGACGTTATGTTTCAGATCTGTCTGTCTGTCTGTCTGTCTGTCTGTCTGTCTGTTTCTCTCTCTGTTTCAAATCAAATGTATTTATATAGCCCGTCTTAGATCAGCTGATATCTCAAAGTGCTGTACAGAAACCCAGCCTAAAACAGGTGCAGAATTACGGTGGCTAGGAAAAACTCCCTAGAAAGGCCAAACCTAGGAAGAAACCTAGAGAGGAACCAGACTATGAGGGGTGGCCAGTCCTCTTCTGGCTGTGCCGGGTGGAGATTATAACAGAACATGGCCAAGATGTTCAAATTTTCATAAATGACCAGCATGGTCAAATAATAATAATCACAGTAGTTGTCGAGGGTGCAACAAGTCAGCACCTCAGGAGTAAATGTCAGTTGGCTTTTCATAGCCGTTCATTGAGAGTAACTCTACCGCTCCTGCTGTCTCTAGAGAGTTGAAAACAGCAGGTCTGGGACAGGAAGCACGTCCGTTGAACAGGTCAGGGTTCCATAGCCTGACCATTGTTTCTCTGTGTATCTCTCTCTCTCTCTCTCTTTGTATTGCTCTCTCTCTCTCATTACTCGATAGTGATAATGTGTGCAGTGAGTGTGTGTGCAGTCAGTGTGTGTGTTGGCCGCGGAACTATGACAGCTGGGTTGCAGTGGGGGGTTGTTGCTGGGCAGTGGGGTGTGTGTGTGAGTGCGTGCCGGGCTGGTAGAATGGGGGCTTTATCCGCTTGTCTTCATCTGCAGGGTGTGTGTGTGCCAACGCCAGTCTCTCTCTGGAGATTATTGAGTCCTTCAGAAATTATGTAGAGGGATTCCACCTGTTGCATTCTGCACACATTATATACGGTGTTCACCCATAAAATGAGTCATTCATTCAAGGTTTATACAAATTCCGCTAGAAAAACAATAGTCCAAACCCCATATCTCTACCATATATGGTTCAAAGGTTATGGACGATTTACTGTAAGAACATAGCATGTTTAGAGTGAATGGAATATCATTACAGGCATGATCAACAAGTGGTCACTGTTGTATAGAACTAACTAACAAGCTAACTAATTGGCTGCAGGTTGTGAAAATAAAGGCTTTTTCGAAATGAAATCCACTGAACACAAAACTATACTCAACAAAAATATAAACACCACATGTAAAGTGTTGGTCCCATGTTTCATGAGCTGAAATAAAAGATCCCAGAAATTTCCATACGCTCTGTAAGCGTATTTCTCTCAAATTTTGCGCACACATTTGTTTACATCCCTGTCAGTGAGCATTTTCCTTTGCCAAGATAATCTGTCCACCTGACAGATGTGGCATATCAAAAAGCTGATTAAACAGTATGATCATTACACGAGTGCACCTTGTGCTGGGACAAAAGTATGTGGACACCTGCTCATCAAACATCTCATTCCAAAATCATGGAGTTGTTCCCCCTTTGCTGCTATAACAGCCTCCACATTTTTGGTAAGGCTTTCCTCGAGATGTTGTGGGGACTTGCTTCTGTTCAGCCACAAGAGCGTTAGTGAGGTCGGGCACTGATGTTGGGTGATTAGGCCTGGCTCACAGTCGGCGTTCTAATTCATCTCAAAGATGTTTGAGGGGGTTGAGATCAGGGCTATGTGCAGGCCAGTCAAGTTGTTCCACACCGAACTCGACAAACCGTTTCAGTATGGACCTTGCTTTGTGCACGGGGGCATTGTCTTGCTGAAAAAGCCAAACTATTGCCACAAAGTTGGAAGTACAGAATTGTCATTGTATGCTGTAGCGATTTCCCTTCACTGGAACTAAGAGGCCTAGCCCGAACCATGAAAAACAGCCCCTGACCATTATTCCTCCACCTAACTTTACAGTTGGCACTATGCATTGGGGCAGGTAGCGTTCTCCTGGCATCCACCAAACCCAGAGTTGTCCATCGGACTGCCAGATGGTGAAGCGTGATTCATCACTCCAGAGAACGTGTTTCTACTGCTCCAGAGTCCACTGGCGGCGAGCTTTACACCACTCCAGCCAACACTTGGCATTGTGCATGGTGACCTTAGGCTTGTGTGTAGCTGCTCGGCCATGAAAACCCATTTCATGAAGCTCCCGACGAACAGTTCTTGTGCTGACGTTGCTTCCAGAGGCAGTTTGGAACTCGGTAGTGAGTGTTGCAACCTGAGGACAGACGTTTTTTTTACACGCTTCAGCACATACAATCTACTTGCAGTGAAGCGGCTCAACATTTACATGTATATGTACAGTATCTTTCAACTATGCTGTGATGTTTAAAATAGATTTAAATCTATCTAATCGAATGGAATCCACAGATTGCGAGTGGAAGATACACACTTTTACTAATAGTATTAGTAATTGACTGACCAGGTCTCTCCAGATCTCCCAGCAATGCTATTTCTAGTGTCAATTTTAGATTAATGTTATGCTTTTTCAGCCTTTCCTGAACCTGAGACCAGAAACAGGCTACCTGAGGGCAATACCAAAACAATTGATTCTGTATCCTCACAACAAAATCTGCAGAGCTGCGATGACTGTATGCCCCAAATATTCAACATTCTGTTGGTGGCAAGAATTCTGGACAAGAATTTTAGCTGAAAAGCACGAAGTCTTGAATCTTGCGTTGTTTTATATGTAGACTCATACACCTATCAAGGCACAAAGGCGAGACCCAGATGCAGACACAGGAGGCAGATGGTTGGAGACTTACAATGTTTATTAATCCAAAGGGGTAGGCAAGAGAATGGTCGTGGACAGGAAAAAAGGTAAAAACCAGATCAGAGTCCAAACGGTACTGAAGGGCAGGCAGAATCAAGGTCAGGGCAGCAAGGTCAGGCAGGCAGGAAAGTAGTCCAGAGTCAGGCAGGGGTCAGGACAGAGAAGGACTATAAAAAGAGAAAAGAAAACACGTACGGGAAAAACACGCTTGTTGACTTGCCTTAACATACAAGACGAACTGGCACAGAGAGACAGGAAACAGGGAAAAACACGCTGGTTGACTTGCCTTAACATACAAGACGAACTGGCACAGAGAGACAGGAAACAGGGAAAAACACGCTTGTTGACTTGCCTTAACATACAAGACGAACTGGCACAGAGAGACAGGAAACAGGGAAAAACACAGCTGGTTGACTTGCCTTAACATACAAGACGAACTGGCACAGAGAGACAGGAAACAGGGAGAAACACGCTGGTTGACTTGCCTTAACATACAAGACGAACTGGCACAGAGAGACAGGAAACAGGGAGAAACACGCTGGTTGACTTGCCTTAACATACAAGACGAACTGGCACAGAGAGACAGGGAACAGGGAAAAACACACTGGTTGACTTGCCTTAACATACAAGACGAACTGGCACAGAGAGACAGCAAACAGGGATAAATACACTGGGACAATAAGCGACACCTGGAGGGGGTGGAGACAATCCCAGGAACAGTTGAAAAAGATCAGGGCGTGACAACACCCTGTGCCATGGTTTCGGTTCCCTACCTCCTGAGCTTTTGTTGCTCCTAGACGTTTCCACTTCACGATAACAACACTTACAGTTGACTGGGGCGGCTCTAGCAGGGCAGAAATTGGAGGAACTGACCTGTTGGAAAGGTGGCATCCTATGACAGTGCCACTTTGAAAGTCACTGAGCTCTTCAGTAAGGTCAATGCTACTGCCAATGTTTGTCTATGGAGATTGCATGGCGGTGTGCTCGATTTTATACAACTGTCAGCAATGGGTGTGGCTGAAATAGCTGAATCCACTAATTTGAAGGGGTGTCTACATACTTTGTATATATAGTGTATATTAAGGTTATAACATTGTAGAGAACAATCTAATGATTAATTATATGTTATTTATAATGACATAGAGCAAAGAAAACAAGGTGTTTACATTAATTTCATTGCAGCATCTTGAATTCGCCTGTTTTTCTCTACATTGTACAGCAGTGAGTGGATGCTCTACTTTATACAGTACATGTACTGTAGCTTACTATTTCCTGAATTACAGATTCTACATTTTACATTGAATGAAATGTGTACTCTAGGTATACTGTAAGTACATTGCAACATATGTGTTCAGAGTACATACACACATGAAAATCTACCATGAGAGTTTTGAGCGTTGACTTAGTTTTAAGCCGTGTGTGTGTTTTCTGTGTGTTAGGGACTCAAACCCGCGTATAGGAGATATCCTCCAGAAGCTGGCTCCCTTTATGAAGATGTACGGAGAGTACGTGAAGAACTTTGACCGTGCTATGGACCTGGTCAACACCTGGAGCCAACGGTCATCACAGTTCAAGAGTGTGGTCCAGAATATACAAGTAAGTGTGTGTGCGTGTGTCCGTGAGTGCACCTGTGTGTGCGTGTATCAGTGGAGGCTGCTGAGGGGAGGACGGCTCATAATAATGGCTGGAACGGAGCGAATGGAATGGCATTAGACACAAGGAAACCATGTTTGATGTATTTGATACCATTCCACTGATTCTGCTCCAGCCATTACCACCAGCCTGTCCTCCCGTCCTGTGTATGAATGGTAAAGTATGTCTTTGTTATCGCTGCACTGTGTGTTGTGTACCTACAGTACAGTAGGCCTGTTAACAGTACTGTGTGTGTACTATCTGTACAGAAGCAGGATGTGTGTGGGAACCTGACTCTTCAGCACCACATGTTGGAGCCTGTTCAGAGGATCCCTCGCTATGAGCTCCTGCTCAAGGACTATCTGAAGAAACTGCCTGACGATGCACTGGACAGGAAAGACACAGAGAGTACGTCTGTTTGTCTGTCTGCCTGTCTGTCTGTGTCCGTTTGTCCTTCTGTTTTTCTGTTTGTCTGTCTAGGTTTATCTGTCTGTTCCTCACTAACCTTCCTAAACTAGGGCCCATCACAAGCTCCATGTCTTGTGACCTTACTATAACCTTGTACTGTACATTGTCCTTGTTTGAAGTAGTGTCTAGGTAAAGCCTGCATAACCCGGTGTTGTGGGTTAGTAGTCTGTCTCAGTGAGGCCCTGCTCTCCTAGGCCTGGTCATGTAGAGGGGAAAGTCAGCTCTGTTTATGTAGTTTGTGATTAAGATGGCTGCTGCAGGTGCACTCCCACATCAGTGCTCTGCTCCTCTGGCTTACAGTCACTTTAATGCAGTGTGTGTGTGTGTGTGTGTGTGTGTGTGTGTGTGTGTGTGTGTGTGTGTGTGTGTGTGTGTGTGTGTGTGTGTGTGTGTGTGTGTGTGTGTGTGTGTGTGTGTGTGTGTGTGTGTGTGTGTGTGTGTGTGTGTGTGTGTGTGTGTGTGTGCGCGCGCGTGTTCATTTAATGGAGAATGTGTGTGTCTTTGATGTTGGGTAATGTACATGAATGGTATGTGAGGCCAAACACTTTATCTCCCTGTCTGTGTAACACAAACACACACTGTTTGAGGTGTTTGATGTGTGGTAATTTACAATAGGCCCGTAGTCTGATGATGCACAGGCTGGCTGCAGTGAAAGGTTGGACCCTAGCCGATTTCTAACAGAGTATTCAGTTGAGTGTTTTGCTAAATGTAGGTCTGATGCATAGTTATGTAGAGGTTCTGCAGACAGGTCTAACAGTCTGTCTGTGTGTGTGTGTGTGTTTTACAGAGGCATTGGAGCTCATATCCACAGCGGCCAACCACTCCAATGCTGCCATCAGGAAAATGGTACAATTCTACTTTCTTCTGTTTGGAATCCTCTCTGTTCCCTCCCTCTCCATCACTTTGAAACACCCTGTCTCTCCATCTCTCTCTGACATGCATCTTACTTTTTATGGTTTTCAAGGTGATGGTGCTGTAGCTCACAACAGTGTAGGAAGGAAGGAAGGAAGGAAGGAAGGAAGGAAGGAAGGAAGGAAGGAAGGAAGGAAGGAAGGAAGGAAGGAAGGAAGGAAGGAAGGAAGGAGAGAGAGCAAGGGAGGGAGAGAATTAGGGAGGTATGAAGGGAAGAAGGGAGGTTGTGAGGGCCCTGGTTGGTTTAGTACAGACAGGAAGTTGCTGTTTCCTGCCACTAGTTTTACAGTCTGCAGAAGAGTGACAGCTGTCTCTGACACACACACACACAGTCCCACTTCTGCCCCCTGGTGTGGCTTGTCCTCTAGCGCGTCTAATGCGGCCTCAACCGTTTAAGTTCAATAGCTTCCTGTGTTTTAGGCTCCACTGACTTATATTTATGCATCGTTTTATCTTGTTCTATCTGCTCTCTGTGTGTTTTTCATCTATGGTGTTCCTCAGGAGAAGATGAACAAACTGCTGGAGGTCTATGAGAGACTGGGGGGAGAGGAGGACATTGTGAACCCAGCCAACGAACTCATCAAGGAGGGACACATCAAGAAGATGTCTGCCAAGAATGGGACGGCCCAGGACCGATACCTCTATCTGGTGAGTGGCAGGAGGAGCTGGAATGAAGAACATGTGTAGGAATGGGATTACTATATGTGACCGACCTCCTCGATTCGGTCTTATGTAGCAACATTTGAAAATGTGTTTTTTACATTGGATAAAAGTAGAGACTCATAGCTAGAAAATGGTATATCATATACTGCAGTTGAGGAACAATGGGAAAGTAATTCTGCTTTGAAAGTAGATAAACTTGTAACACCACTTTTGAGAAAATGGCCCTTGAATGTTTTTGGTACACCAACTGGAGAGCTCTTCTTTGTCTACACCCATTCAGCATCGTTCACACCCTCTTAAGCCTTAGATATCTATCTCTTTAAGGATTCACATGTGAGGCCATGTGGTAAACACACGCTATATCAAATAAATGTTTATTTGTCACATATATAGCATACAGAAGGTGTAAATAGTACAGTGAAGTGGTTACGTCCATAGTAGCAATATCAAAAACAGAAAGTGTCCAGATTAAAATCTGTTATAAATATGTGAAGGAAATGCTATAACCTCCCCCCAGCCACATCTAGCTAAGTGGATTGGTCACTATTGTCTAGACATGTACACATGTTCATGAAATACAATACATGGCCATAATCACCCCCAGACACACCTGGCTAATTTGATGGGTCATATAAGGATCCGGCCGAAGTGGAGTCTTTTTGTTTAGACATGTAGCTAGCTAGGTAGCTTGCTAGCTAAACAATGAACTGGCATTACTGGCATAATCCCAACTCACAATACTACCAATACAAACATTGGTAGTATCAATCTGCAGGTAGCTAAAGCTAACAAACTAGGTTCAATGTTAGCTA
Source organism: Salmo salar (assembly GCF_965601325.2). Lineage (NCBI taxonomy): Eukaryota > Metazoa > Chordata > Actinopteri > Salmoniformes > Salmonidae > Salmo > Salmo salar. The sequence goes on along the minus strand of NC_138303.1, from coordinate 24,602,259 downwards.
GCTAACATTAGGCTATAACTAACAATGCAAATGGTTTCTGATTCGAATAATTTTACTACACAAAAGCTAACGTTTGCTAGCTAACTAACAGTATGCTTTAACTAAAAATGACTTTCTGCCTTAATTAGAAACTTATATCTGCAAATATATCTAAACTCTTACCCGTATTAAAACTTCACGGCAGACTGGAACCATTTAACTCTGTTTTGTTTATAGCTACATCTTGTTTGGGCAGCATTGTGTCAAGTCACTCCAGTTCACCCTGACTGGTTCACACTGACCGTGGCATCATTTTTTCTAACTGATCTGTCGATAGTGCCTGCTAAATTCAGGACATCAATGTTGTTGAGAAAAGTAGCAAAACTTTACTAGTTCTTGAAGGCTAACGTTATATCTTTCAAAAACGGTGTGGTAGAAAGGACTGTCAACACATATTGAACAGATCATGTTATCGACAGATGCATGCTACATGGCAGACCAATCCACACTCATCTCCCGGCATGTCCAGCCCATCCATTATCTCAGCCAATCATGGCTAGCGGGAAAGTTCCTGTATTTTTCTGTGGCAAAACTAACTAAGCTCGTAATTTAACAATTTTATTCGTATTTATGGATGGGGTACATGTTTGTTATAAATGCACATGAAAGTTCACATGTTCCAGAAGGCATTCCTACCAAAAAACGCATTTTGATTTAAAAAAAATATGTTTACGTTCAAATGCCGCTCCTGTGAGGTAGTGACGTGCGACACACGCCTAGTTTCCTGGAGCTATTCACATATCAAAGTGTGTGTGTATTCATGTGTTTATTATATTTATCTGTTTCCCCCTCTCTCGCTCTCTGTGTCTCTGTGCTGCAGTTTAATAACATGGTGCTGTACTGCGTTCCCAAGCTGAGGTTGATGGGGCAGAAGTTCAGTGTGAGAGAGAGGATCGACATCGCTGGGATGGAGATCAGGAAGGAGGTAATGGAAGCAAGGATACAACAAATGCAACCTAGCTTCCTTTTCTGCTGAACACCAGATGTGGAAACTCCGCTCAGGCGTATTTTCACGCCTGCTACGTTAGGTTAGAGGTAAAGTGACACTGTTCTCCTCTGTGTCTTCAGGTTCAGGAGAATGTGAAGCAGAACCTCCCTCTCACGTTCGCCATCATCGGCAAGCAGCGCTCACTAGAGCTGCAGGCCAGGTAAGAACTATGGAGCGGTTACATGAGAGAACTGTAGAACTGTGCCTTTTGTAATGGGCCACAACATTTCAGGCACAGCTAGAATACATAGTAGTATTTATAGCTAGAGAGCCTTAATATTTGTGTTAAGTGTTTCAGTTATTACTGTTGTTGAAACCTTCCCTCTGCTTTTCAGCACGGCAGAGGAAAAGGAAGACTGGATACAGGTAAGAAATACCATCTTGACAGAAACACACTAACATGGAATGAGAGGTTTTGCAGAAGGATTTGTGCCCCCACAGTTTCAGTGTATTATGAACAGTATTAGTATTAGGGAGGCTTTCCTCCACACTGCCATTCTGTGAGTTGGGGAATTGTTTTCCTCTCATTATAGCTCATTTAGCCCATTAAAGCTGACTAAAGCTGATTAAAAAGGCTAATAGACTGGAGGGGAGGAGTGTGTGCCAAGCAGGGGGGCTGGGTATGTGGAAAGGACTGGAAGGACCATTCAGCAATCTGAAGGACACAGGGAATGTGTGGTGTCACAAGAGACTGAAGAGGGGGGAACAAAGATTGCACACACGTACATACACTGTCTATTTTATTCGCATATGAATACAGAGCTCATTATTTGCACACGTGCATATACACACACACACTCTCTGTCTTAGTGCGGTAGATAGTGCGGTCTCTGACGCAGACCACTGGGCTGGATCAGAGGTTTTGATGAATTTGGCCCTCTGATGTCATGTCAATGTATAGCAGGGTCAGTCCAGTCTACAGCCAGGCACAGTCTCTCTCTTTGTTCTCCTCTCTCCTACTCAGACAGTCTCTCTCTCTCTCTCTCTCTCTCTCTCTCTCTCTCTCTCTCTCTCTCTCTCTCTCTCTCTCTCTCTCTCTCTCTCTCTCTCTCTCTCAGGGCTTTATTAGCATGGGAAACATATGTTAACATTGCCAAAGCAAGTGAAGTAGATAATGAACAGAAGTGAAATAAACAATACAAATTAACAGTAAATTACACTCACAGAAGTTCCAAAAGAATTACGACATTTCAAGTGTCATATTATGTCTATATACAGTGTTGTAACTATGTGCAAATAGTTTAAGTACAAAAGGAAAAATATATAAACATAAATATGGGTTGTATTTACAATGTTGTTTGTTCTTCACTGGTTGCCCTTTTCTTGTGGCAAAAGGTCACAAATATTGCTGCTGTGATGGCACTCTGTGGTATTTCTCCTAGTAGATATGGGAGTTCTTTGTGGATCTGTGTAATCTGAGGGAAATATGTTTCTCTAATATGGTTGTACATTTGGCAGAAATTGAGGAAGTGCAGCTCAGTTTCCACCTCATTTTGTGGGCAGTGTGCACATAGCCTGTCTTCTCTTGAGAGCCAGGTCTGCCTACGGCGGCCTTTCTCAATAGCAAGACTATGCTCACTGAGTCTGTACATGGTCAAAGCTCTCCTTAAGTTTTGGTCAGTCACAGTGGTCAGGTATTCTGCCACTGTGTACTCTCTGTTTAGGGCCAAATAGCATTCTAGTTTGCTCAGTTTTTTTGGTTAATTCTTTCCAGTGTGTCAAGTAATTATCTTTTTGTTTTCTCATGATTTGGTTGGGTCTAATTGTGTTGCTGTCCTGGGGCTCTGTGGGGTCTTTTTGTGTTTGTGAACAGAGCCCCAGGACCAGCTTGCTTAGGGGACTCTTCTCCAGGTTAATCTCTCTTTAGGTGATGGCTTTGTAATGGAAGGTTTGGGAATCGCCTCCTTTTAGGTGGTTGTAGAATTTAACGGCTCTTTTCTGGATTTTGATAATTAGCAGGTATCGGCCTAATTCTGCTCTGTATGCATTATTTGGTGTTTTACGTTGTACACGGAGGATCTTTTTGCAGAATTCTGCATGCAGAGTCTCAATTTGGTGTTTGTCCCATTTTTAGGAATTCTTGGTTGGTGAGCGGACCCCAGACCTCACAACCATAAAGGGCAATGGGTTATATAACTGATTCAAGTATTTTAGCCAGATCCTAATTGTAATGTCAAATTTTATGTTCCTTTTGATGGCACAGAAGGCCCTTCTTGCCTTGTCACTCAGCTCGTTCACAGCTTTGTGGAAGTTACCTGTGGCGCTGATGTTTAGGTCTCTCTCGCTTTCGCTCTGTCTCCTGTAGATTGCCGTAGGAATGTTACTGTTGTAAAATCTGTTGCTTTACTTTTTGCCTCTGTCACTGCCTCTTGACTTTTATTATAAACCGGCGAAGAATATGATGACCGTATGTAACTACAGGCCTTTATAAAGCGTTCTATCCCTCTCTGTTCTCCTATTTCCCTCTCCCCCGTCCCTTCCACTCCCAGGTTATCCTGGCCACCATAGAGAGACACAAGCAGAACAGTGAGACCTTTAACAAAGCCTTCAACAGCTCCTTCTCCAGGGAGGAAGACCACCTGCCAGACTCACCGGTCAGTCTGCCTGCCTGCCTGCCTGTCTGTCTGACTGCCTGTCAGTCTGTCTGTCTAGCCATGAGTCAACCTGCACTATGAGTGTATATATATTCATATGAGAGCACTACAGCTTGGTCAGAGAGTGTATATATTCATATATATAGAGTGTGTACAGTACCAGTGAAAAGTTTGGATACACCTACTCATTCAAGGGTTTGTCTTCATTTTTACTATTTTCTACATTGTAGAATAATAGTGAAGACATCAAAAACTATGAAATAACACATTTGGAATCATGTAGCAACCAAAAACATAGTTAAACAAGATTTTAGATTCTTCAAAGTAGCCACCCTTTGCCTTGATGACAGCTTTGCACACTCTTGGCATTCTCTCAACCAGCATCATGAGGAAAGCTTTTCCAACAGTCTTGAAAGAGTTCCTCCATATGCTGAGCACTTGTTGGCTGCTTTTCCTACACTCTGCGGTCCAACTCATCCCAAACCATCTCAATTGGGTTGAGGTTTGGTGATTGTGGAGGCCAGGTCATCTGATGCAACACTCCATCACTCTCCTTCTTGGTCAAATAGCCCTTACACAGCCTGGAGGTGTGTTGGGTCATTGTCCTGTTGAAAAACAAATGATAGACCCACTAAGCCAAACCAGATGGGATGGCGTATCGCTGCAGAATGCTGTGGTTGTCATGCTGGTTAAGTGTGCCTTGAATTATAAATAAATCACTGACAGTGTCACCAGCAAAGCACCATCACACCTCTTCCTCCATGCTTCACGGTGGGAACCACACATGCGGAGATCATCCGTTCACCTATTCTGCGTCTCACAAAGACATCCAAAAATCTCACATTTGGACACATCAGACCAACGGACAGATTTCCACCAATTTAATGTCCATTGCTCGTGTTTCTTGGCACAAGCAAGTCTCTTCTTATTGGTGTCCTTTAGTGGTGGTTTCTTTAAAGAAATTCGACTATGAAGGTCTGATTCACACAGTCTCCTCTGAACAGTTGATGATGAGATGTGTCTGTTACTTGAACTCTGTGAAGCATTAATTTGGGCTACAATGTCTGAGGCTGGTAACTAATTAACTTATCCTCTGGGTCTTCCTTTCCTGTGGTGATCCTCATAAGAGCCAGTTTCATCATAGTGCTTGATGGTTTTTGCGACTGCACTTGAAGAAACTTTCAAAGTTCTTGACATTTTCCGTATTGACTGACCTTCCTGCCTTAAAGTAATGATGGCCTGTCATTTCTCTTTGCTTATTTGAGCTGTTCTTGCCATAATACGGAATTGGTATTTTACCAAATAGGGCTATCTTCTGTATACCACCCCTACCTTGTCACAACACAACTGATTGGCTCAAATGCATTAGGAAGGAAATAAATTCCACAAATTAACTTTTAAACAAGGCACACCTGTTAATTGAAATGCATTCCAGATGACTACCTCATGAAGCTGGTTGAGAGAATGCCAAGAGTGTGCGACGCTGTCATCAAGGCAAAAGGTGGCTACTTTGAAGAATCTCAACTATAAAATATATTTTAATTTGTTTAAAACTTTTTTGGTTACTACATGATTCCATATGTGTTATTTCATAGTTTTGATGTCTTCACTATTATTCTACAATGTAGAAAATAGTAAAAATAAAGAAAAACCTTGGAATGTAGGTGTGTCCAAACTTTTGACTGGTACTGTATATGTTAAACTTTTTTGAGTTGGCAAACAAACTGAAAGGGTGCACACTGTCAGTGTGTTGTTTGAACAGATATAAAGCCAAGGTAGGTGATTTACTGCCAACTGCAGTTGTGGAATATTTCCTCGTGAGTATAATTAATTGGCCAAACCCTCCTGGTGACGTCGATGGAATGATGTGATTCTTAACCTATAGGAAGTCCCACTAGTTAACTATTTCAAAATTGTGAAAGTCCTCAATGGCGCTGCCCATACTAAGATGGGAGATTCCTCTATCTATCTGTATGACTGACCCACTATGGACCTGGACCTGGACACAGGCCAAACTAGAAACACATAACAGACTACTGTCTTTCTCTCAGGCGTGGCTGCCATCTAGTGGGAGTAAACACACACTGCAGCTTTAAGGGATATTCAGTGGCGTTGTTCTCATTCTCTGGCAATGTGGGAGAATGCTTTGTTAGTGATATGTTGTCACCTGACATGAAGTGCTATCCGTGTAATAACAAGGGGTGTACTTTCAATGTAACTCATACATCTCTCCCAGGGTTAAATATGTCACTCTGATCCTGTATTCATGTTCTTCTCTCCTCAGGGTCCCTGGAGCACCACATCCATAGACTCAGACAGTGAAAGACTGCATGAAAGGGTAGGTGTCAAAAGTCAGATTACAATACATTTCCTCCGGCCCCTATTACCTTTTGTGTGATGTTATGGACTCAGCTTTGGATTTCAAGACCATTGATCTCTCTTTGCTACAGCGTCAATGACATCGCCCAACATAATACTAGAACCCATACAATGGGAAATAGAATGGGAATACATTGTACCATGAATGTCTGTCTGAGTTCATAACAAGAAGTACATTGATCTCTCCTATTCTAAAGCCTGATTGTCTGTCAGTCGGGTATTACAATGGCAGGGGATCTATAATCCACACAGTAGTCTGCAGATAGGTATAATAGTAGGCAGTCTTCTCAATAACATCACTATCTCACTCTCTAGTAGCAGTGAGAGGTGTCTGTGGAAAGATGAGACACGATCAGGGGGTACATTTCACATTCCCTTCCACAATGCATCTGCGCTAAAGGGCTGGCGGCTGAAAGAGAAACGGGAGCGGCTTTGATTTCCATTTTTCTGTTATAGAGGAGAGAAAGAATATGGAGATAATATAGCGAGAAAATGGAGTGTGGAAATGGCAAGATAGAAAGGAAATAGTCCCCTTCACCCAACTATTTCAGGATTACTTAGGCAATACGAAGATGCATTGAGATAAGATGACCTTGTGATTGGACAGATTTTGATACGCTGTTTGTTTCTCTGTTTTTCAGAAAAGTTCCAAGAAGAAGGAGAAGGAGAAGCAGACATGTAAAGGCTGCAACGAAAGCTTCAACTTCACCAAGCGCAAACACCACTGCAAAGCCTGTGGAGCGGTGAGCACAGAGAGAAGGAGCAGGGTGGGGGCGGGGCAGTTAGTGCCAGTATGCTGCATTTTCGCCGGTGGATGTCTTGTATGATTGATTTTCAGTTGTCTAAATATCTTTCTCTCCCTCCATTCCTCATTCTCTCTTTCCCTCCCTCTGCAGGCCATCTGTGGTAAATGCTCTAAGATGTTGGAGAACAAGGCGTGTCGACTGTGTCCTGAATGCTTTGAGACGAGCCAAGTCCCTGAAGGGCCTGCAGGGGCCCCAGGAGAGCTGAAGAGGAAAGCTACAGCCGAGGTGAGGACCGACTGACTCTCAGCTTATAGAATACAATAGAAAATAGTAGAATATAACTTCATTTAAATGAAGCTTCCCCTCACAAATATCATAAGACAATCACACATCATACTTACTGTATATGGCACAGTGTTGCTGAGAAGCTAACATGGACAGGAAGGGGATGTGGTGTGTAAGACTCACCAGAGCAGATCTGAGGGGGGGGTTGGAGTATAGAGGTTGGCAGCGGGCATATTGTTTCAGTGCCAGCCTCTGGAGAGAGCAGAACAATCCTGTTAGTCACCCCAGCATGGCAGAGAAGACAGAGCCCTGCCCAGACAGCCCCACAGAGCATGGTGCACCTCTTTCAATCTCACACACGCACTATAGAGACAAAAAGTGGTACACACAGTCCGTAGTCTGCAGGGCTCAATAGGATTAATCTCTCAGTGTTTACCAGGAGTCAATATGAATTAGTGTTCAATAGAGGGCCTGTGCAGTGGGGCAGTAACAGTGGGGCTCCAGCACCACGTCAGTAACAGTGGGGCTCCAGCACCACGTCAGTAACAGTGGGGCTCCAGCACCACGTCAGTAACAGTGGGGCTCCAGCACCACGTCAGTAACAGTGGGGCTCCAGCCTCACGTCAGTAACAGTGGGGCTCCAGCACCACAACAGTGGGGCTCCAGCACCACGTCAGTAACAGTGGGGCTCCAGCACCACGTCAGTAACAGTGGGGCTCCAGCACCACAACAGTGGGGCTCCAGCACCACGTCAGTAACAGTGGGGCTCCAGCCTCACGTCAGTAACAGTGGGGCTCCAGCACCACAACAGTGGGGCTCCAGCACCACGTCAGTAACAGTGGGGCTCCAGCACCACGTCAGTAACAGTGGGGCTCCAGCACCACGTCAGTAACAGTGGGGCTCCAGCACCACGTCAGTAACAGTGGGGCTCCAGCACCACGTCAGTAACAGTGGGGCTCCATCACCACATCAGTAACAGTGGGGCTCCAGCACCACGTCAGTAACAGTGGGGCTCCAGCACCACGTCAGTAACAGTGGGGCTCCAGCACCACATCAGTAACAGTGGGGCTCCAGCACCACGTCAGTAACAGTGGGGCGCCAGCACCACGTCAGTAACAGTGGGGCGCCAGCACCACGTCAGTAACAGTGGGGCGCCAGCACCACGTCAGTAACAGTGGGGCTCCAGCACCACGTCAGTAACAGTGGGGCTCCAGCACCACATCAGTAACAGTGGGGCTCCAGCACCACAACAGTGGGGCTCCAGCCTCACGTCAGTAACAGTGGGGCTCCAGCACCACGTCAGTAACAGTGGGCCTCCAGCACCACGTCAGTAACAGTGGGGCTCCAGCACCACGTCAGTAACAGTGGGGCTCCAGCACCACGTCAGTAACAGTGGGGCTCCAGCACCACGTCAGTAACAGTGGGGCTCCAGCACCACGTCAGTAACAGTGGGGCTCCAGCACCACGTCAGTAACAGTGGGGCTCCAGCACCACGTCAGTAACAGTGGGGCTCCAGCACCACGTCAGTAACAGTGGGGCTCCAGCACCACGTCAGTAACAGTGGGGCTCCAGCACCACGTCAGTAACAGTGGGGCTCCAGCACCACGTCAGTAACAGTGGGGCTCCAGCACCACGTCAGTAACAGTGGGGCGCCAGCACCACGTCAGTAACAGTGGGGCGCCAGCACCACGTCAGTAACAGTGGGGCTCCAGCACCACGTCAGTAACAGTGGGGCTCCAGCACCACGTCAGTAACAGTGGGGCTCCAGCACCACGTCAGTAACAGTGGGGCGCCAGCACCACGTCAGTAACAGTGGGGCGCCAGCACCACGTCAGTAACAGTGGGGCGCCAGCACCACGTCAGTAACAGTGGGGCGCCAGCACCACGTCAGTAACAGTGGGGCTCCAGCACCACGTCAGTAACAGTGGGGCTCCAGCACCACGTCAGTAACAGTGGGGCTCCAGCACCACGTCAGTAACAGTGGGGCTCCAGCACCACGTCAGTAACAGTGGGGCTCCAGCACCACATCAGTAACAGTGGGGCTCCATCACCACGTCAGTAACAGTGGGGCTCCAGCACCACTGATCATCACTTTGAATTAAAAGTAGAGTAAATAGTGAAAGTGAGCTCCTGTTCCAAACATTGGTTTGTTAATGGGTTAAAAATAGAATGTATTTCTCTGAATATTATGTGAGTACTGGCTCCCACTGCAGTGGATCAACATTGGGATTGTGCCTTTAACTCTGCCTTCTGTGTGTGTTTCTGTCCCTCCAGAAGCAGGTGTCTCCGTCTCTATTGGGGGACAACTGTCTGCAGTGTGGCCAGCTGCAGGTGCAGGAGAAGGGCAAGAGCTGGACCAAGACCTGGGTGGCCGTCACCAAGACTGAACCTCTAGTGCTGTACCTGCAGACCAGCGGACAGGTAAGGGTTAACCTCACACACACCTGAGGGCCTCTCTCCTGAGGGCCTCTCTCCTGAGGGCCTCTCTCCTGAGGGCCTCTCCCCTGAGGGCCTCTCCCCTGAGGGCCTCTCTCCTGAGGGCCTCTCTCCTGAGGGCCTCTCTCCTGAGGGCCTCTCCCCTGAGGGCCTCTCTCCTGAGAGTCTCTCTCCTGAGGGCCTCTCTCCTGAGGGCCTCTCCCCTGAGGGCCTCTCCCCTGAGGGCCTCTCCCCTGAGGGCCTCTCTCCTGAGGGTCTCTCTCCTGAGGGTCTCTCCCCTGAGGGTCTCTCCCCTGAGGGCCTCTCCCTTGAGGGCCTCTCTCCTGAGGGCCTCTCCCCTGAGGGCCTCTCCCCTGAGGGCCTCTCCCCTGAGGGCCTTTCCCCTGAGGGTCTCTCCCCTGAGGGTCTCTCTCTTGAGGGTCACACCTGAGGGTATTTTTCGTCTGTCTGTCTGTCTGTCCGTCCGTCCGTCCGTCCGTCCGTCCGTCCGTCCGTCTGTCTGTGTCTTTGTACCACTGTCTTGTCTCCATGCCCAGGTCACATGTATAGACCTGTCTGTATGTGTGCTTTACCTTACATTAACATTTGAGTCATTTAGCAGACGAGCGACTTCCTTAGGTCATTCATCTTAAGATAGCTAGGTGGGACAACCACATGTCTCAGTCATAGTAAGTTCATTTTTCCTCACTAAAGTAGCTATCAGCAATCTTTTCACACCCTGTAATGTACAGCATGTTCCTACTGTCTGTACGCAAGGTGGAATTTGAACCAATGAAGGGATGAAAAAAACTGACCCTGTGTCTGTTGCTTGGGGAAACCTTTACCTACTTCTCCCCTCTCCTGAGGGTGCTTCACCAGTGTCCTTTACAGGATAGGTGCAGTGTGCAGGCATCTCCAGGCCTGAAAAACAGTCACTGTAGCCAGCTCTCCCCATTCCATTTTACAGACCAAAATCCCATCTCTGCAACAATCCCAGGCAGGCAGAAAACGGACATCCCCTGACAGAAGATTAGGATTAATGATTGTTAGCATTTAATAATTAGATAGAAACTGGGGAATGAGGAGGGGGAGAGGAGAGGAGAGAGATTATGCACGTGCCTTATGAAATACAATCTAGCCCCCTGCATTAAATGAGAGGAAATGCTTCCTCTTGATTCTGATTGGCCTGTTTGTTGTGTCTCTTCAGGACTCCCGTGGGGTACGGGCCATACCCCTCCCGGGGTTTGAGGTGAACATGGCAGCACCATCGGCAACAGAGAAGTCAGAGCTCAAACACGCGTTCCGGCTGAGTAACTCCCAGCAGGCTCTGCTGTTCAGCGCCCAGGATGCAGAGGTCCAGGACCAGTGGGTGGAGCTTCTCTCTAGAGCCGCCCGCGGGGAAACAACCACAGTCACGCCCGTCAGCCTGACGGAGCACAGGAAGAGCCAATAGGGAGGCTCCGTTGAGGCCACAGGACCCTCCCCCTCCTTCCCACCTCTCGCCCCCTCTCCTGTGGACAGAGCACACATTACTTGAATTCACTTTACCTTGGCACTTTTTATTTTGTTTTGTTTTCTTTGAAGGGAGGGAAGAATCCTCTCCTCTGCTGCCCTTGTCTCCACCAGACACACACACACATTCACACACAGACCCGCTCTTTCCCCGGCTCTCTCTATCTCTCTCGCTTACACACACACACATTCACACACAGACCCGCTCTTTCCCTGGCTCTCTCTATCTCTCTCGCTTACACACACACACATTCACACACAGACTCGCTCTTTCCCTGGCTCTCTCTATCTCTCTCGCTTACACACACACACATTCACACACAGACTCGCTCTTTCCCTGGCTCTCTCTATCTCTCTCGCTTACACACACACACATTCACACACAGACTCGCTCTTTCCCCGGCTCTCTCTATCTCTCTCGCTTACACACACACACATACACACACACACACACAACACATACACACGCACACAACACATACACACTTGTGCCACCAGTCCGACACCATTGTATGCGTGGTTACGTTTTATTTCTCTCAGTGTTCTCTGCAGTTCAAGAAGAACAGAAGACTCTTTGATTTAATGTTTTGTATTATAGCCGAAGGCATTTATAAGATGAATCCTGTATGATTTTATAAAACAATGAAGTTTGTTGTACATTGTGTGACTGTGTTGTGAAGCATTAACCCCTGTTGGTCTGTCTGTCTGTCTGTCTGTCTGTCTGTCTGTCTGTCTGTCTGTCTGTCTGTCTGTCTGTCTGTCTGTCTGTCTGTCTGTCTGTCTGTCTGTCTGTCTGTCTGTCTGTGTGTTCCTCCTGTGTTTTATTTCACTATTAGATGTTAGCGTATTGAACCCCAGACGCCACCTTTCCCCACCCCTGTGGTCCCAGTGCCAGCTCGGTGGTGGTTGTACAGTATGTATACTATATCGTGTCATTAGTATAAAGAGATCCATTTAACTTAAGAGACGTGAACGAACGCTTGTGGCTGGCCACCTGATGCTCCCACTATCAGCCCCCCAATTCCTCACAGCCCTCCCCCCAACACACACCCACCCTCACCCCACTATCAGCCCCCCAATTCCTCACAGCCCTCCCCCCAAACACTCCCACCCTCACCCCACTATCAGCCCCCCAACTCCTCACAGCCCTCCCCTCAAACACTGGGCTCTTTCCCTCCCTCCTCTCTCTATAAACTCTGCCCCCTTGGCCAGGAGAATATTCTAACACTTCCTGTTTCTACCGCTTACCTGCTTCGCCCCATCTGGTCATGTGATAGAAACCTTAGCAACGATACAAGTACTGTACGATTGTGCGTTCTGCCTTGCCCCCCTCTACCCCCAACCCCCCGGCACCAGCTTGTAAAGAACCAGAAGACTGTTTAGTCATCTCTATGTGCATGTATAAACTTACTCATATTTATATACCGTGCTCTGAAAACCCCAGCCCCTCTCTCCTCTCCTCTTTGTCGTACTGTAAAGTGAGCAGACTCAGTATTGCGTGTTTTAACCCTGGGTTGTGCACAATGGATAAGTAGTCAACACATCATCAATAAAGAGACATATGGCTCACTCAGTGTCATACTGTCCAACATGATCCTTTGAGTGTCATTTTGTGTTCTCAATTCTCCCTAAATTCTCCCTAAATTCTCTCTCAATTCTGCCTCAATTCTCCCTCAATTCTCTCTCAATTCTCCCTAAATTCTCTCTCAATTCTTCCTAAATTCTCTCTCAATTCTCTCATCTCTCTTTATTTATTTCATTCTCCTCTCTCCCACACAGACATACTTTGAGTTGTTGAAGACCTTGGCTCTGTAAATGGGTTTCTTTCTTCTGCTATTTCTATTCCCCAACTTAATGACAGTGTTTAATCCGGTATGAAAATTGGATCTCATGCAATGTTTGCCAAGTAGGTATATTGTTGTGGAAATTGTTACACAGGGACACTTAAATCAATCTTAAATTAATCATTGTTTATTGTCAGCGCGCTGGAGAGGTTCCAACAAACCTAATGCACCATAGTGAACGTCTGTCAGGAGCTCTGCTGGGGCAGTCCCAGCAGTTGTCTTATATACGGCTATACACAGACAAGTTATATTTGCATGATTTAGCATAATTCATTCATCATTACCGTTTTGTTTAATTCATGTGACCGACCAGTACTGGTTCATAACATGTAACAGACCAATACCTCACAAGGCTTCTTCTGAGATATCTATCGTTCTCAAAACACGGTCTGGTGCTACTGCCAAATTGCAGATACTGATAAGTGAAGATTCATTCAATCAGTCACTTGCATGAACATAGAAATTGGTTATTAGAACAGCACATGATTAGAAAACAGAAATTAGTTAAAAGAAAAGCACATGTATAACATTTCCATCACACACTAATAGATGAAGAGAAGTACTGAATGCTTACAAGCAAACAATGCATACTTGATGTAAGTGACTTCTAATGTCTCTGGATTTAAGATGTTTATCGTGAGCGTAAAGTGATGGGCCAATCCTCTTGGGCTGTCCAAGGCCTGGGATGATAACTGAAGTAAGATCCTGCATTGACTGGATTGACAGTCTCCTATCAGTGATATCATACATCAAACATTCATCAGATATAAAATGCCAGCAGATATTTTACCTTATCGTTGGCTAGGATGCCGAAGGATTAAGAACTTTGTCCTGAAACCACTGAGATAGAATGATAGAGAGATAGTAATTTCTCTGAGCTTATCTCTGCCTCAGTGTGTGTGTCCCTGAGAGTGTACTAGAGAGCAGAATGTCATGAACGACATCACTGACCAGAATGTTATGAATGACATCACTGAGCAGAATGTTATGAATGACATCACTGAGCAGAATGTTATGAATGACATCACTGACCAGAATGTTATGAATGACATCACTGAGCAGAATGTTATGAATGACATCACTGAGCAGAATGTTATGAATGACATCACTGAGCAGAAAGATATGAATGACATCACTGACAAGAAAGATATGAATGACATCACTGAGCAGAATGTTATGAACAACATCACTGAGCAGAATGATATGAACAACATCACTGAGCAGAATGATATGAACAACATCACTGAGCAGAAAGATATGAACAACATCACTGAGCAGAATGATGTGAACAACATCACTGAGCAGAAAGATATGAACAACATCACTGAGCAGAATGATAGGAACAACATCACTGAGCAGAATGATAGGAACAACATCACTGAGCAGAAAGATATGAACAACATCACTGAGCAGAATGATAGGAACAACATCACTGAGCAGAATGATAGGAACAACATCACTGAGCAGAATGTTAAGAACAACATCACTGAGCAGAATGATAGGAACAACATCACTGAGCAGAATGTTAAGAACAACATCACTGAGCAGAATGATAGGAACAACATCACTGAGCAGAATGTTATGAACAACATCACTGAGCAGAATGTTATGAATGACATCACTGAGCAGAATGTTAAGAACAACATCACTGAGCAGAATGTTATGAATGACATCACTGAGCAGAATGTTATGAACAACATCACTGAGCAGAATGTTATGAACAACATCACTGAGCAGAATGTTATGAACAACATCACTGAGCAGAAAGATATGAATGACATCACTGAGCAGAATGATATGAACAACATCACTGAGCAGAATGTTATGAACAACATCACTGAGCAGAATGATATGAACAACATCACTGAGCAGAATGTTATGAACAACATCACTGAGCAGAATGTTAAGAACAACATCACTGAGCAGAATGATATGAACAACATCACTGAGCAGAATGATATGAACAACATCACTGAGCAGAATGATATAAATGGCATCACTGATAATGTGAGTTTTGTCCATGTGCTTTCTGCATGGTCTTTATTCATTCTAGTACAATACTGTACTGTACGTGACTGTTTGTATAATGTGACTGTTAGTCTCCAGGACTCATCTGGTGTACGTGCTTCTGCTTTCTTACCAGAAGACAAGTGAAGGTGTCTGGAACTAACACGCAGACTGAGATGAGGGGAATGTGGTTTCCGTCAGAATGCAGAGGGTGTGTGCATACGTGTGTGTGGTGATAGAGAGGGACAGCTATAGATAGATTGTGTGAACCAATGTTCAGTTTGGCACTTTAAAAAAAAATGGTCTAGTCTTAGTATTTTTGATTCAAATTGAATTAAGTCACATTTTAGTCAACCTAAATGCCCTAAAATATGGAAGTCACATCACATTTGTATTGCCTCGTTAACCTATAGTAAACATAAATCACTGTCTTCCATATGCACAAACAAACATCAATCAATCAATCAATCAAATGTATGTATGTAGAAAGCCCTTTTTACATCAGCCGATGTCACAAAGTGCTGTACAGAAACCCAGCCTAAAACCCCAAACAGCAAGCAATGCCTTGTCCTACCAAAATATTTGATTATCTTCCCAACAGCCAAATTGGCAGAAGAACACAATCAGCAGCCCCTTGACAGGGCTTCAGACTAACATTTTCCCCAACGTTTTCAGTTGGTGACACCAGACCATGATTTGGTCACACCAATTTTATACTGGAAAAAAGTAGCAATCACCTTATAAAGTCATTCTGTGTAATAGACTACTAATAGACTACTGAGATGTAAATAAATAAGGTGTTGCATCGAACATGTCCAAGCAGGAATGCATGATTCAAGATATTTTGATGTGCAACCTAATCCAGTGTTATGCCATTAATTGTGGGTTGACAATAGGGTATTGTTGATATATTTTACTGTTAAAAATGGCTACATTTTTTCAATTTTGTTGTTCAATTGAGATGAATTTGCCTACATCTTTATGTGCACTAATAATATTATAGGTACATTCTTTTTGGGGCTAATTCACCACCTGAGGAAAAGAAAAGCTAGTTTGCTAACAATAATACCCACTGCTAGTAGTCATATATTAATCTAACAGTAAACATATATTATTTTTAAACTTGCAGTTGTAGCATGCTACCCTATGCACTCACAGTGTGATTCGCGTCCACCCACCCCCTATAAATACCTCAGCGCGTAGCATCATTTCCCTACAAGGGAAACGACATCTGGACTAGCATAGTCCATAGCTTATAGAAATCAAATCAAATTTTATTGGTCAGATACACATGGTTAGCAGATGTTATTGCAAGTGTAGCAAAATGCTTGTGCTTCTAGTTCCGACAGCGCAGCAATATCTAACATGTAATCTAACTCCACAACAGCTACCTAATACACACAAATCTAAGTAAAGGAATGGAATAAGTATATATATAAATATATGGGTGAGCAAACATTCATAGGCAAGATGCAGTAGATGGTATATTTTGCTTGAGGGACCATGCTAGTCACTCAATGGGATGACAACACCAGAGTAAGTCAGTTCCCGTAGGGCACAGCCTGGAGCAACACATCACCACAGGTGTTCGAGGCAGTACCCAGCTTAACCACAGGTTAATGTTGGGAGGGAAGGGTAGCACCAAGCACAGCACCTGTGTGGGTCAGCCACATTCACCTGATAAAACCTTGCAAAGGGACTGGGGGATGCCCAGCTGGCAGCCTCACATCTGTCAGAGAGGGGGACTCCCTTAAACAGTGCCCAGGAGGTGGCAACTCCCCTGGTGGAGTGCGGTACCACAGAGGATGGGGCCGGGCAGCCAGCTAGGCTATATGCTTGCAGGATAGTGTCTACAATCCTAAGTGACAAAAGTTGTTTCAAGAGAGGCTTACTCTGTATCTCCAAAGTACACAAACATCTGATCAGAGCTGAGTCTGCTCCACATACGTGTTTAGGGATCTCACAGGACACAGAAGATGTACATCAACATCATGAGCCCCAGGGGCCATGGAGATGTACAAGGCTGTTCGGAACAGGATGTTCAACCTGAGGCCTAGCTCTGAGAGATGTTGTGTCTGCTACTGCCTGTTCTCGTGACTGAGCGCAAATAAGCCAATTGTCTAGGTAATTTAGCACTATCATCCATTTTGTGAATGTTTTTGGTGCCAGGGAGAAGCTGAAAGGTAACACTTGGTACTCGTACGCTATGCCGTTGAATGCAAAGTGCAGGTACTTCCTGTGAGCCGGGTGGATCAGTACGTGGAAGTAGGCATCTTTTAGGTCAACAGTGGTGAACCACTGGCCTGGGCTGATAGCCTGTTGGATGCAGGACGGAGATAGCATCTTGAAGGGGAGGGGTTTCAAGAACCGGTTGAGAGGCCTCAAGGTCAGGATGGGGCGAAAGCCACCCTCCCTCTTGGGGACTAGGAAATATACTTCATAGAACCCACTATGCTGTTCTGATGGTTCAAGATTTCTGATTGCATTCTTCTCCAGCAAGGAAGCAATCTCCAGTTGGAGAGCTTCTCTTTTCAGGGGGTCAGCTGTTGTAGTTGACCAAACCTTCTCTGTCCTTCCGCTGCTTTGCCGTCTCCTCCAAAATGGCGTCCACACCAGGACCAAAAACTTGGCCTCGGGAGTATATATATATATATATATATATAGTTTGATTATTTTGTCCTTTCATGATGGAACGGTGCCAACCCTATATCATAGACACCAAGTTGAGCGACCCATCCACTAAGGAGAAGTCCTTATCCGTTTTATAGGCCTACTGCAAGTAGCCTACGCAGCCATGACAGAAAGGTGAACGCGATCAGAGACCCACTAAAGCAGCACTACCCCCTCGAGAGCCTGCCCGGCAGGGTGGGTCCAACAGCCAAAGCTACTAATGAGAACCTTGAAGACCTCATACCTAGCCGGTAGGAATTCCGGTGGAGAACCCCACCCAGGTAGTAACCCATGGGGAGGGAGTCACACGCGGACAATCAGAGAGAGGGTATATTGATGTGGTCCTGACGGCACAGAGTTGCTTGGGTCACAGATGGGTCACAACAATGGAACAGCATGTGTGGGTGTTGGGGGGAAGGGGGGTTTCCAAACTAGGTTTCCATCAGCTAGGACTAGATATTGGTTAATATAATCTTCCCATTCCTTCTTAATTTGGCATGCCTTCTTAAACAACCAAACTGTATACGCATTCACACATCGTCTTCTCTTTAGTTGGGCTCGGGGATGGAACATTTGAGCTTGTGGTTGTGTGTGTAGGTTGATCTATGAGTGGAAGGGGAAAGAGGGACAGAGGTGTTTGTTTGGGACGGGTGGGGTGAGTGAGTGTATGCATCCCACATCTGTTGACAAAAATGTGGACTTCGTACTACAGGCTGTTGTTATGGGTAACAAAGTGCTTATATTACTAAGCATATTATTCGTCAATTGTGGAAATAAATTACGATATGCAAGATTTGTTTTATATATATATCATTTTTTATCTAGATGCAGTACAACTGAGGCAAGGGCTTTCAAAATGATGTTGGCTGCAGATCTGGTTCTGTACTGTAGGTGGCACCATGTGCTTTTTTAAAAGGATGGGCCCCTATCTCTTAAAGGCCCTGGGATCTATGTGTACAGGGATGGTCAGCCAGTCACTGGGACGACAACACAATTTGGGATGAGGGGAGGTTTTAGCGGGTGGAATATTGGAGGACAATTAAGGGTTATTTAGTCGCAGCTACAGCATGATTAACATTGAAAATCATGGTACAGCTACAGCATGATTAACATTGAAAATCATGGTACAGCTACAGTATGATTAACATTGAAAATCATGGTACAGCTACAGCATGATTAACATTGAAAATCATGGTACAGCTACAGTATGATTAACATTGAAAATCATGGTACAGCTACAGCATGATTAACATTGAAAATCATTGTACAGCTACAGTATGATTAACATTGAAAATCATGGTACAGCTACAGTATGATTAACATTGAAAATCATGGTACAGCTACAGTATGATTAACATTGAAAATCATGGTACAGCTACAGTATGATTAACATTGAAAATCATAGTACAGCTACAGTATGATTAACATTGAAAATCATGGTACAGCTACAGTATATGGACACTAAATGATCATGATACTTCTTAATTGTAAGTTTACAAACATATATTATGGTAAGTATAATTAAAAAAAGAGTAGGAATATAATATCTATTGTTTACAGGATACTCAGTCTACACCTTTAGAAGAAGTTGTATGGAAAAAGGACTGGACAAAAAAGACTCAAAAGGGGTGATTAAATTAATCAACAATCATTTTGATCCAAATGTGCAAACTGTTCAAACAGATCCGCAAGGAAGGTAGATCCTTTTAAATATGCTATTGGACCATAAATATATTTGGCTCATTAATCTATATGGTCCAAATAATGATGATGCGTGCATCTTTGAAAATATATATAATCATTTATTGAGCTTACAGGCAATACATGATTGAATTATTATGGTGGAAGATTATGATACCATTTAAAGTACCTCAATGGGCCGTAAAGGAAATCACACTACAAACTATCACCCTCATGCTCTTAAGGAAATCACACTACAAACTATCACCCTCATGCTCTTAAGGAAATCACACTACAAACTATCACCCTCATGCTCTTTAGGAAATCATGAATATTATGGATATATTGGAATTAGTGGATATATGGAAGCTTAAATAACCTGACCTACTGAGATATACATAGAGGACGATCAATCAACCTAGTTGTCTTGACTTCTTTCTTATGTCATTCTCGCTGGTACAAACAGTTAAAAGAGTGTTGATAGGGGACAGAATGTGGTCGGACCATCAGATAATTGGTATACACATTACTCTTACAGAATTTCTGCGAGGGCGAGGATATTGGACATGTAATCAAAGCCTACTGGATGGTAACTCGCTTAACCAAGACAAAATAATTTATAACTGACTTTTTCCTACATAACATCCTAGTCAAAAAGGGTTTTTTACATGGATGATACATTGGAGATAATATAAGACAAGTACTGGAAACAATAGAAAACTATGAAAAATCTGGGAAACCAGGCCTGGTATTCATAGCTGACTTTGAAAAGGTATTTGATAAAGTACAACTGGAATTTATATATAAATGTCTGGACTATTTAATTTGGGAAAATCTCTTATACAATGGGTTAAAGTTATATATTGTAACCCCAGGTGTAAAATAGTAAATAATGGCTACTTCTCAGAAAGTATGAAATTGTCAAGAGGAGTAAAACAAGGTTGTCGACTATCTGCATATTTATTTATTATAACCATCAAAATGTTAGCTATTAAAAGCAGACCCCAAAAGAATATCAAGGGGGCTAGAAATACAGGGCTTAAAAACAAAGGTGTCATTGTACAGTGACGATTCATGTTTTCTTTTAAATCCACAATTTGTATCCCTGCACAGCCTCATAGAGGATCTAGATATTTTTTCTAACCTCTCTGGATCAAAACCGAATTATGATAAATGCACCATAATACAACTTTTACATTACCATGTAGTTTACCAATAAAATGGTCCGACGATGAAGTGGACATACTCAGTATTCATATCCCAAAATAAATAAATGATCTCACTACAATACATTTTAATAGAAAGTTGGCCAAATTAGATAAGATTTGCGACCATGGAAAGGACAACACCTGTCTATTTCCCTGATTAATTCATTAGTCATATCCTAGTTAACCTATAGACTTATGGCTTGGTGTCACGTCCTGACCCTAGTAAGATGTCATTTTCTATAGTAGAGTAGGGCAGGGCGTGACAGGGGGTGTTCTATGTTTTCTATTTCTATGTTTAAATTGTAGTTTGTCTATTTCTATGTTGGGATTGTTTGGGGTTGATCTCTAATTGGAGGCAGCTGATCCTCATTGCCTCTGATTAGAGATCATACTTTTTTTTTAATTATGTGAGCAAAAAATATTTCACTCTATTTGGAAGAGCCAGACAAAATTAAACTCAAATATAGTAATTCATTTTTAAAAAACATTTTGAAGAAAAAAAAATCTAAACGGTGTAAGTTTTGTAAATTCTATCATAAATAGGACTGTTGCAGTTATGACACACATGCAGTTAACAGAAATATATGGAAATGTCTGCTCTATCCAAAATTACAACCAACTGATTGCAGCATTACTGCAAAAATGGAGGAGGCAAGTGGAAAGGGGAGAAAGTATGGAACTTGTCTGTCACAAGTGTAGAGAGGAGTAGGCAGGAGGCAGTCTTTCTGAGAAGTAGCCATTATTTACTATTTTACAGGAGGCAGTCACAGATTTAGAACTACTGAATTTATTAAAACACTATATAGATATAAAAGCATGATGAAACCCAAAGGGAAAAATAATAAAGTAGTCAGGAAATAGTAGGAGAGATTCCTCTCAGGAAAACAAGCAACATGTACAATGACAACAAAGACAAATGACAGAGGGAGTGTATATATACAGTGATAGAGTAGGGATTGGAACCAGGTGTGTGTAATGATGACGAGACAAGTCCGGGGTTGATGAGTAAAGGGCGTTTGCCAGCAGCAGGTTCGGCAGAAGCTAGAAGACCGGCGACGCCGAACGACTGAGCTGGATAGGAGGGGGAGCCAAAGCGAAGGCTGGTGTGACAGTACCCCCGCCCCCCCCTCCCCCCACCCCGAGGTGCTGCTCCAGCAGTGGGCACCACCGACCTTGGAGACAACCCCGGAGACGCAGTGGTGGTCAGTCGGGACGATGCCTGTGGAAGTCTCGAATAAGAGAATGGTCCAGGACGTCCCGCGCCGGAACACAGCACCGCTCTTCGGGACCGTACCCCTCCCAGTTGACCAGGTACAGGAGAGACCCCCACGACGCCGTGAGTCCAACAGGCTGTGGACGGAGTACGCCGGGGCCCCCTCAACGTCCAGCACTAGCCAATGGACCACCTGCCACCGGCCTGAGGAGAGATACATGAAATGAGGGTGAGATACGGTAATTGACGGGGAGCTGTAATCTGTACGTCACCTCATTGACTCTCCTCAGGACTTTGAACTGCCGCACAAACCGCAGGCTCAGCTTCCGGCAGGGCGGGCGGAGGGGCAGGTGAGGGCTCCTGTCGCAGGGCTCGACGGATGTCCGCATCCACATTCCACACGACAGGAGCCACAATGCGGGACAGGGGAATAATGGGTGTCACTTTCTCCCCTCGATCCTCTGTGTCATGCACCCGGGACAACACATGAGCCTTGACGTTCTTAGATCCCGGCTGGTAGGAGAGGGTAAAGTCAAACCTGGTGAAGAATAGGGCCCACCTGGCCTGATGCGGGTTCAGCCTCTTTGCTGCTTAAATACACTCTAGGTTCAGGTGATCCATTCAAACAAGGAATGGGTGTTGAGCATCCTCCAGCCAGTGCCGCCATGTTTTCAGCGCCTTCTTGACGGCCAGCAACTCATGATCCCCCACATCGTAATTCCGCTCCGCAAGAGACAGCTTCCGTGAGTAGAAGGCGCATGGAGTTTAGGCGGCGATCCAGTGCGTTGGGAGAGAACAGACCCTACTCCGACCTCAGTGGCATCCACCTCCATGATGAAGGGCAGAGACGGGTCAGGATGAGCCCGAACAGGTGCGTTCATAAAATGTTCCTTGAGCACATGGAAGGCTTCTCAACCTCCTCAGTTCGCTTTGGGGGAGCCAAAGCGAAGGCTGGTGTGACACCTGCATTAAAGACCAAAATTGGCCAAAGAAAATTGTGATGAATAAAAACGTATACCAGTTTAAGGTTGCAAAATAGTTCAGAGGAGATTTTCAATGTACTGATTCCATGGCACATGGTTATTGAGCTGAAATATAAAACTACGCCGGATTCAAAACTTAGAGAGAACCAATAGATTGTTATATACTGTAGGTTGTAATATGGCTTTTTTTTTACTGGCTTGGCTTCCTCAGATAATTTACCCACGCACCTCATCTGTCACATGGTGGTGAATATGCACAGTGCTGAGCTTGATGCCCTTTTCAAATAAATATTATTCTGGTGACATGATGATCAATGCTTGGCTGCCATTTGACAAATGCAAATAATATTGCTCTTATCCCTAATAATCTCATAATGTAGGCATAGCCGCGTGAAGTAGTGGTGCTGAAGGTCCTGCAGCACCCCCTGATAAATCTGAATTATAAAAAAAGATTAATAAAAAATAAAATATATACTCTACCGTAAATTCCAGACTATAAGCCGCAACTTTTTTCCCAGGCTTTGAACCTCGCGGCTTAAACAATGACGCGGCTAATATATGGATTTTTCCCGCTTTCAATTTTTTTTCTCCAAAAAAACACATTCTGTGACGTGCTCAGTTTTTTGGCGGCATGAAGCTTTCATTAGACCAAGGAAATTGCCGAACGGGTTAAGGTCAAACAACTTTTTTGTTTACTGTTTAGATTAAATCGAGTGCTCTCAAACTTCCCATCATTCTGATTACGGTAGTTATTTTGTCACCCTCATCATGGCAAAGACACGGAGAAATGCATATGATGCAGCTTTCAAGTTGAAGGCAATTGATCTGGCTGTTGGAAAAGGAAATAGAGCTGCTGCACGGGAGCTTGGTCTTAATGAGTCGATGATAAGACGTTGGAAACAGCAGCGTGAGGAATTGACTCAGTGCAAAAAGACAACTACCGGTAAAGCTTACTGCTAATTTTCTATTTTTTGTTACAAGCCGTGTTTCGTTAAAGCCTATTTATTTTTGTTACAAGCCGTGTTTCGTTAAAGCCTGTGTAAAGTTCATTTGTTTCAATGTACCGGTAGGCACCTGCGGCTTATAGACATGTGCGGCTTATTTATGTTCAAAATATATATATATTTTTAAATTCAGTGGGTGCAGCTTATATTCAGGTGCGCTTAATAGTCCGGAAATTACGGTATATATTTTTATTTTATTTGTTTCTTCACAACAGTAGTGCACTATGCCTTTATCAGTCCTGTATTAGTGGATCGATACTAGAGCCCATGTGCCAAGACCAGAGTGGGCACATTTGCAAGACGGCAAAAGCTATTTTTATGTGCACTACGTCATCACGCACAGCCTTTTATCGGCAAAAGTAACTTTAATGGAAACACATCTGGTGGGAAAATGCACATATTGTTTTAGGCAGATTTGAGAATATTTGCGTTAAAATCTGTCGCAAATTGGATAGAAACCTAGCTATAGATGTTTTGCCGCCAGATTGGAGAATGTTATAATCTCCCCGAAAACTCTTGTCCAGTCCATTTACTAGTCAGATTTTAGTCACAGAGATAACGAAATGAACACTGTTGTGAACCCTGTCTTTTTAAAGCAATTTGAGCTGCAAAAGTGATGTATTACGGGTTACCTTCTGACTCATAGTTTACATAGAGTAAGAACAGAGAACTGGGTGCATTGTGTCTACTCTGCTGCTGGTGAGAGACCATGTTGAGATAAACTTTTGTCATCTCTCCCTTCAGAAGACATCTCACATCTCACACTTTTTTTCACTTATCAGTTGGTAGTTTTTGTAAAGCCAGATTTTGAGCTGTCTATCTCCCCAGGCAAAAGATGCCATTTCAAGGATCTGGAGGCTGGGGCTTTGGAAGTAGGCCAGCAAAGCTGTTTTCATAATTATTCATAATTGCATATTTTGTTTTGGTGTATTAGGGATGCTACTGTTTCATATAGATGTAGGGTCTAATTTGATCACCTTGTTGCAGGATAACTTTCCTGGAATGCAGGACATATAGTGTATTTGAGGTTTAAAAAAGGCTTCTGAAGTCTGTAATTTCCACTTTTAAATTTCAGACTTGATTTTCCCCAATGAAAAATGTATCAACTCCTACAAAAATGTCATAATAATTAACATTTCCTGTTGCTGCAGGATTTAATTCATGCTGTAGGACACTGGCTCAAATTAAAATCCTATATCTGTACTGATCCTTCCCCTCCTGCTCCCTGTAGGAACCAGCTGACTGGCTTATAAAATGAGTGCGTGCACACATGCTTGTGTGTGTGCATTAGAAAATAGTACCGGAAGTGGGACAGAGTCCCTAACCCAGTTTCACTGTGTACAGTCCATCAAGGGGGCAGTGGAACCGTACCATACAGTGTTAGTTTGGCCTCTACCAGGATCCCCAAGGCTTGTCCTAATGGCTTCATTCATCAAGGCCACAAACCTGCTCTCATCAACACAAAAGACTAGGTCCAACATAGCTGCTGTCATTGCCAGCAACTCAATATAGAACTGCTTTAAGTGGGGTCAAAGAACACACATTTTCATACAGCCTTAATCCTGCTGTGAAATATCTTCCCATCCCATGCCAAGCAGTATTATTACACACTGAGCAGTGTACCGGGCTGCAGAGTTTCAGTGTGGAGTGGATGTTTCTCATTCACCGAACACAGCTGATGAAAATGGCAGATGCTCTGAAAGGCCATTGGAGCGTAACCCTCTTACCAGCTGTGTGTGTGCCATGTCAGAGTCCATACCAGACACAAAGCCAGAATTTCCTGTAACTATTTGTCACACAGACACACACAGCGAAGCTGATGTTGAGCTGTTTCGCCAGACTGTTTAGACACTTCTCCATCGGTGTAGGGGAAGCCGGTTACAACTGTCATTTTGTTTCCTGTTATTTTTGTGGCAACGTATGCTGAGACGTAAATGTCCTCAAATGTTGTGTTTCAGAAGCAGTGGAGGTTCAAATGACGATTTCCTGTATGGTGTAAAAACAACTTTATTCTCTGTTCTAATGTGTCACTAGGGACTCTCCCTACGACAAAGCTTCACAGGCGATTTGCCTTTACACAAAAACACTTTAGACCATGTACAGTATAAACCCTAATCATAGAACTAGACTGGTTCATCACTTATTTATCAGACGTAAATACGAAGGATCTTAATTTGATCACTCTTTTGTTGCTGAGAGTTTTCGTGCACTGCAGGAAATGCAGATGAGCTTCGCGATTTACATAAATTCACTGAAAACCCTCATCAACACAAGGTTATATTAACGGTATTCTACTTTTCATGTAGCCTACTTTGGCCAGCTAATAACCTAACCCCAGATCAAGCAACATGATGGACTAAACGTTCAAATCCTGTTGCTGCAGGATTATTTTGCTTTGACAATATAGGTCAAATTAAGATCCTACTGTACGTCTGCACTGATTTAGTCTTTTCCCTGATGCCAGTTTTAATCTAAGCAGACTTTCAACAGCTAAAGCCTAGCTCACCGCTTTCAGATCTGGGAATCACAAGCTTTGACCTCGAGGCCTGAAAAATGGGTCCTGTGTTTGAATATATATGGGACATTTACTAGATGGTAACATAATGACACAATACAACACCATCCCACGGCTCATGTATTCCCATCCGCAGACTCACAGCCAGAAGCAGGAGGCTTAACATTGCATCAGTTTGTGCTAATTAAAATCTGTTAAGCTGAATGTAATAATGATGTGTGAGGTCCATTTAATTTAACAGAGTGAGTCAGAGGAGGCTGGTGGGAGGAGTTATAGGAGGACAGGCTCATTGTAATGGCTGGAATAGTATAAATGGAACGGAGTGAAATGTGGTTTCCATGTGTTTGATGTGTTCCATACCGTTCCATTTATATCGTTCCAGCCATTACAATGAGGCCGTCCTCCTATAGCTCCTCCCACCAGCCTCCTGTGGTGGGAGTGTGTTTCAGAGAGTAACCAGTGTTTTTTCTGCCCATTGAACTAGAAGAAATTCAATTTCTCCAACTAAAGAAAGATAAATTGGCCGTATGTGTCTTTCTACACCCTACGACTTAAAAAGCTACCCCGGTAAAGGGGAGACATTTATCAGGACAGAACCAGAGCAATTTCATGGGACATTAAGGCATCTGTCAACCGATTTCAGCCTCCCCCTGAGACTTTTTCACCTGAAAACATCCTGCTTACTGCACAGACAGAAAATGCACACACACACACACACAACTCCCCGCTGTAAAAATGTATCTGTGAATAACTTTGCTCGAAGATACAGAATGTAGACAGAACACATCTGGTGAGCGAGAATATAACACAAGACAAGCAGATAGTGAAACTTTCCCGGCCATCATCACCCAGTTGATACATTTTTACATTTGACAATTTAGTCATTTAGCAGATGCTCTTATCCAGAACGACTTACAGTAGTGAATGCATACATTTCTCATACTGATATGTAAGAAATAAATGAACCGTACTGATTATCTGACATACAGTGCATCCTGAAAGTATTCAGGGTGGCTACTTTGAAGAATCTCAAATATAAAATATAGTTTGATTTGTTTAACACTTTTTTGATTGCTACATGATTCCATGTGTTATTTCATAGTTTGGATCAAATCAAATTTCAAATCAAATCAAATTTATTTTTATATAGCCCTTCGTACATCAGCTGATATTCTCAAAGTGCTGTACAGAAACCCAGCCTAAAACCCCAAACAGCAAGCAAAGCATGTGAAAGAAGCACGGTGGCTAGGAAAAACTCCCTAGGAAAAACTCCCTAGAAAGGCCAAAAACCTAGGAAGAAACCTAGAGAGGAACCAGGCTATGAGGGGTGGCCAGTCCTCTTCTGGCTGTGCAGGGTGGATATTATAACAGAACATAGTCAAGATGTTAAAATGTTAAAATGTTCATAAATGACCAGCATGGTCAAATAATAATAATCATAGTAGTTGTCGAGGGTGCAACAAGCACGTCCGGTGAACAGGTCAGGGTTCCATAGCCGCAGGCAGAACAGTTGAAACTGGAGCAGCAGCACGGCCAGGTGGACTGGGGACAGCAAGGAGTCATCATACCAGGTAGTCCTGAGGCATGGTCCTAGGGCTCAGGTCCTCCGAGAGAAAGACAGAAAGAGAGAAAGAGAGAATTAGAGAGAGCATATTTAAATACACACAGGACACCGGATAAGACAAGAGAAATACTCCAGATGTAACAGACTGACCCTAGCCCCCCGACACATAAACTACTGCAGAATAAATACTGGAGGCTGAGACAGGAGGGATCAGAAGACACTGTGGCCCCATCCGATGATACCCCCGGACAGGGCCAAACAGGCAGGATATAACCCCACCCACTTTGCCAAAGCACAGCCCCCACACCACTAGAGGGATGTCTCCAACCACCAACTTACCGTCCTAAGACAAGGCCGAGTATAGCCCACAACGATCTCCGCCATGGCACAACCCAAGGGGGGGGGCGCCAACCCAGACAGGAAGACCACGTCAGTGACTCAACCCACTCAAGTGACGCACCCCTCCCATGGACGGCATGGAAGAACACCAGTAGGCCAGTGACTCAGCCCCTGTAAAAGGGTTAGAGGCAGAGAATCCCAGTGGAAAGAGGGGAACCGGCAAGGCAGAGACAGCAAGGGCGGTTCGTTGCTCCAGTCTTTCCGTTCACCTTCACACTCCTGGGCCAGACTATACTTAATCATAGGACCTACTGAAGAGATAAGTCTTCAGTAAAGACTTAAAGGTTGAGACTGAGTCTGCGTCTCTCACATTGGTAGGCAGACCATTCCATAAAAATGGAGCTCTATAGGAGAAAGCCCTACCTCCAGCCGTTTGCTTAGAAATTCTAGGGACAATTAGGAGGCCTGCGTCTTGTGACCGTAGCGTACGTGTAGGTATGTACGGCAGGACCAAATCGGAAAGATAGGTAGGAGCAAGCCCATGTAATGCTTTGTAGGTTAGCAGTAAAACCTTGAAATCAGCCCTTGCCTTAACAGGAAGCCAGTGTAGGGAGGCTAGCACTGGAGTAATATGATCAAATTTTTTGGTTCTAGTCAGGATTCTAGCAGCCGTATTTAGCACTAACTGAAGTTTATTTAGTGCTTTATCCGGGTAGCCGGAAAGTAGAGCATTGCAGTAGTCCAGCCTAGAAGTAACAAAAGCATGGATAAATTTTTCTGCGTCATTTTTGGACAGAAAATTTCTGATTTTTGCAATGTTACGTAGATGGAAAAAAGCTGTCCTTGAAACAGTCTTGATATGTTCTTCAAAAGAGAGATCAGGGTCCAGAGTAACGCCGAGGTCCTTCACAGTTTTATTTGAGACGACTGTACAACCATCCAGATTAATTGTCAGATTCAACAGAAGATCTCTTTGTTTCTTGGGACCTAGAACAAGCATCTCTGTTTTGTCCGAGTTTAAAAGTAGAAAGTTTGCAGCCATCCACTTCTTTATGTCTGAAACACAGGCTTCTAGCGAGGGCAATTTTGGGGCTTCACCATGTTTCATTGAAATGTACAGCTGTGTGTCGTCCGCATAGCAGTGAAATTTAACATTATGTTTTCGAATGACATCCCCAAGAGGTAAAATATATAGTGAAAACAATAGTGGTCCTAAAACGGAACCTTGAGGAACACCGAAATTTACAATTGATTTGTCAGAAGACAAACCATTCACAGAGACAAACTGATATCTTTCCGACAGATAAGATCTAAACCAGGCCAGAACTTGTCCATGTAGACCAATTTGGGTTTCCAATCTCTCCAAAAGAATGTGGTGATTGATGGTATCAAAAGCGGCACTAAGATCTAGGAGCACGAGGACAGATGCAGAGCCTCGGTCTGACGTCATTAAAAGGTCATTTACCACCTTCACAAGTGCAGTCTCAGTGCTATGATGGGGTCTAAAACCAGACTGAAGCGTTTCGTATACATTGTTTGTCTTCAGGAAGGCAGTGAGTTGCTGTGCAACAGCTTTTTCTAAAATTTTTGAGAGGAATGGAAGAATCAATATAGGCCGATAGTTTTTTATAATTTCAGAATCAAGATTCGGCTTTTTCAAAAGAGAGGCTTTAATACTGCCACTTTTAGTGAGCTTGGTACACATCCGGTGGATAGAGAGCCGTTTATTATGTTCAACATAGGAGGGCCAAGCACAGGAAGCAGCTCTTTCAGTAGTTTAGTTGGAATAGGGTCCAGTATGCAGCTTGAGGGTTTGGAGGCCATGATTATTTTCATCATTGCGTCAAGAGATATAGTACTAAAACACTTTAGTATCTCCCTTGATCCTAGGTCCTGGCAGAGTTGTGTAGACTCAGGACAATGGAGCTTTGGAGGAATACCCAGATTTAAAGAGGAGTCTGTAATTTGCTTTCTAATGATCATGATCTTTTCCTCAAAGAAGTTCATAAATGTATTACTGCTGAAGTGAAAGCCATCCTCCATTTGCGAAGGCTGCTTTTTAGTTAGCTTTGCGACAGTATCAAAAAGAAATTTCGGATTGTTCTTATTTTCCTCAATTAAGTTGGAAAAATAGGATGATCGAGCAGCAGTAAGGCTCTTCGATACTGCACGGTACTGTCTTTCCAAGCTAGTCGGAAGACTTCCAGTTTGGTGTGGCGCCATTTCCGTTCCAATTTTCTGGAAGCTTGCTTCAGAGCTCGTGTATTTTCTGTATACCAGGGAGCTAGTTTCTTATGACAGATGTTTTTAGTTTTTAGGGGTGCAACTGCATCTAGGGTATTGCGCAAGGTTAAATTGAGTTCCTCGGTTAGGTGGTTAACTGATTTTTGTCCTCTGACGTCCTTGGGTAGGCAGAGGCAGTCTGGAAGGGCATCAAGGAATCTTTGGGTTGTCTGAGAATTTATAGCACGACTTTTAATGCTCCTTGGTTGGGGTCTGAGCAGATTATTTGTTGCAATTGCAAACGTAATAAAATGGTGGTCCGATAGTCCAGGATTATGAGGAAAAACATTTAGATCCACAACATTTATTCCATGGGACAAAACTAGGTCCCGAGTATGACTGTGGCAGTGAGTAGGTCCAGAGACATGTTGGACAAAACCCACTGAGTCGATGATGGCTCCGAAAGCCTTTTGGAGTGGGTCTGTGGACTTTTCCATGTGAATGTTAAAGTCACCAAAAATTAGAATATTATCTGTTATGACTACAAGATCCGATAAGAATTCAGGGAACTCAGTGAGGAACACTGCATATGGCCCAGGAGGCCTGTAAACAGTAGCTATAAAAAGTGAGTGAGTAGGCTGCATAGATTTCATGACTAGAAGCTCAAAAGACGAAAACGTCATTGTTTTTTTTTTTGTAAATTGAAATTTGCTATCGTAAATGTTAGCAACACCTCCGCCTTTGCCGGATGCACGGGGGGTATGGTCACTAGTGTAACCAGGGGGTGAGGCCTCATTTAACACAGTAAATTCATCAGGCTTAAGCCATGTTTCAGTCAGGCCAATCACATCAAGATTATTATCAGTGATTAGTTCATTGACTATAACTGCCTTGGAAGTGAGGGATCTAACATTAAGTAACCCAATTTTGAGATGTGAGGTATCACAATCTCTTTCAATAATGGCAGGAATGGAGGAGGTCTTTATACTAGTGAGATTGCTAAAGCGAACACCGCCATTTTTAATTTTGCCCAACCTAGATCGAGGCACAGACACGGTCTCAATGGGGAAAGCTGAGCTGACTACGCTGACTGTGCTAGTGGCAGACTCCACTAAGCTGTCTTCACTATTATTCTACAATGTAGAAAATAGTAAAAATAAAGAAAAACCCTTGAATGAGTAGGTGTGTCCGAACGTTTGACTGGTACTGTATACACTACCGTTCAAAAGTTTGGGTCACTTTAAAATGTCCTTGTTTTTGAAAGAAAAGCAATTTTTTTTGTCCATTAAAATAACATCAAATTGATCAGAAATACAGTGTAAACATTTTTTATGTTGTAGATAACTATCGTAGCTGGAAACGGCAGATTTATTATGGAATATCTACATAGGCCTACAGAGGCCCATTATCAGCAACCATCACGCCTGTGTTCCAATGGCACGTTGTGTTAGCTAATCCAAGGCTAATTTATCATTAGAAAACCCTTTTGCAATTATGTTAGCACAGCTGAAAACTGCTGTTCTGATTAAATAAGCAATAAACTGGCCTTCTTTAGACTAGTTGAGTATCTGGAGCATAAAAAAAAAAACACCTTTATTTAACCAGGTAGGCTAGTTGAGAACAAGTTCTCATTTACAACTGCGACCTGGCCAAGATAAAGCAAAGCAGTTCGACACATACAACAACACAGCGCTACACATGGAATAAACAAACATAGTCAATAATACAGTAGAAAAAGTCTATATACAGTGTGTGCAAATGAGGTAAGATAAGGGAGGTAAGGCAATAAAATAGGCCATAGTGGCAAGGAAATTACGATATAGCAATTAAACACTGGAGTGATAGATGTGCAGAAGATGAATGTGCAAGTAGAGATACTGGGGTGCAAAGGAGCAAAATAAATAAATAAATACAGTATGGGGATGAGGTAGTTGGATGGGCTATTTACAGATGGGCTATGTACAGGTGCAATGATCTGTGAGCTGCTCTGATAGCTGGTGCTTGAAGTTAGTGAGGGATATATGAGTTTCCAGCTTCAGTGATTTTTGCAGTTCGTTCCAGTCATTGGCAGCAGAGAACTAGAAGGAAAGGCGGCCAAAGAGGAATTGGCTTTGGGGGTGACCAGTGAAATATACCTGCTGGAGTGCGTGCTGCGGGTGGGTGCTGCTATGGTGACCAGTGAACTGAGATAAGGCGGGGCTTTACCTAGCAAAGACTTGTCGATGACCTGGAGCCTGTGTGTTTGGCGACGAGTATGAAGCGAGGGCCAGCCAACGAGAGCGTACAGGTCGCAGTGGTGGGTAGTATATGGGGCTTTGGTGACAAAATGGATGGCACTGTGATAGACTGCATCCAATTTGCTTAGTAGAGTGTTGGAAGCTATTTTGTAAATGACATCGCCGAAGACAAGGATCGGTAGGATGGTCAGTTTTACGAGGGTATGTTTGGCAGCATGAGTGAAGG
This sequence comes from Salmo salar, assembly GCF_965601325.2. Taxonomy (NCBI): domain Eukaryota; kingdom Metazoa; phylum Chordata; class Actinopteri; order Salmoniformes; family Salmonidae; genus Salmo; species Salmo salar. Next base: position 24,569,588 of record NC_138303.1, on the reverse strand, counting down.
ATGCTTTGTTGCGATATAGGAAGCCGATTCTAGATTTAATTTGGGATTGGAGATGCTTAATGTGGGTCTGGAAGGAGAGTTTACAGTCTAACCAGACACCTAGGTATTTGTAGTTGTCCACATATTCTAAGTCAGAACCGTCCAGAGTAGTGATGCTGGATGGGCGGGCAGGTGTGGGCAGTGATCGGTTGAAGAGCATGCATTTAGTTTTACTTGCATTTAAGAGCAGTTGGAGGCCACGGAAGGAGAATTGAATAGCGTTGAAGCTTGTCAGTGTCCAAAGAAGGGCCAGAAGTATACAGAATGGTGTTGTCTGCGTAGAGGTGGATCAGAGAATCACCAGCAGCAAGAGCGACATCATTGATGTATACAGAGAAGAGAGTCGGCCCGAGAATTGAACCCTGTGGAACCCCCATAGAGAGTGCTAGAGGTCCGGACAACAGGCCCTCCGATTTGACACCCTGAACTCTATCAGAGAAGTAGTTGGTGAACCAGGCGAGGCAGTCATTTGAGAAACCAAGGCTGTTGAGTCTACCGATAAGAATGTGGTGATTGACAGAGTCGAAAGCCTTGGCCAGGTCGATGAATACGGCTGCATAGTATTGTCTCTTATTGATGGCAGTTATGATATTGTTTAGTACCTTGAGCGTGGCTGAGGTGCACCCATGACCAGCTCGGAAACCAGATTGATTAGCGGAGAAGGTACGGTGGGATTCGAAATGGTCGGTGATCTGTTTGTTAACTTGGCTTTCGAAGACCTTAGAAAGGCAGGGTAGGATAGATATAGGTCTGTAGCAGTTTGGGTCTAAAGTGTCTCCCCCTTTGAAGAGGGGTTGACCGCGGCAGCTTTCCAATCTTTGGGGATCTCAGATGATACAAAAGAGAGGTTGAACAGGCTAGTAATAGGGGTTGCAACAATTTTGGCAGATCATTTTAGAAAGAGAGGGTCCAGACTGTCTAGCCCAGTTTATTTGTATGGGTCCAGATTTTGCAGCTCTTTCAGAACATCGGCAATCTGGATCAGTATTTGTGGGTTTGATTACAGGCTCAAAATGGCCAGAAACAAAGACTTTCTTCTGAAACTCATCAGTCTATTCTTGTTCGGATAAATTAAGGCTATTCCATGCCAGAAATTGAAACAACAGTCTCAACTTCACAAGTGAAGAGGCGACTCCGGGATGCTGGCCTTCTAGGCAGAGTTGCAAAGAAAAAGCCATATCTCAGACTGGCCAATAAAAAGAAAAGATTAAGATGGGCAAAAGAACACAGACACTGCACAGAGGAAGATTGGAAAAAAGTGTTATGGACAGACGAATTTAAGTTTGAGGTGTTCGGATCACAAAGAAGAACATTCGTGAGACGCAGAAAAAATTAAAAGATGCTGGAGGAGAACTTGACGCCGTCTGTCAAGCATGGTGGAGGCAATGTGATGGTCTGGGGGTGCTTTGGTGGTGGTAAAGTGGGAGATTTGTACAGGGTAAAGGGGATCTTGAAGAAGGAAGGCTATCACTCCATTTTGCAACGCCATGCCATACCCTGTGGATGGTGCTTAATTCGAGCCAATTTCCTCCTTCAACAGGACAATGACCCAAAGCACAGCTCCAAACTATGCAAGAACTATTTAGGGAAAAAGCAGTCAGCTGGTATTCTGTCTATAATGGAGTGGCCAGAACAGTCACTGGATCTCAACCCTATTGAGCTGTTGCGGGAGCAGCTTGACCGTATGGTAAGTAAGAAGTGCCCATCAAGCCAATCCAATTTGTGAGGGGTGCTTCAGGAAGCATGGGGTGAAATCTCTTCAGATTACCTCAACAAATTGACAACTGGAATGCCAAAGGCCTGCAAGGCTGTAATTGCTGCAAATGCAGGATTCTTTGACGAAAGCAAAGTTTGAAGGACACAATTATTATTTAAATTAAAAATCATTATTTATAACCTTTATAACATCTTGACTATATTTCCTATTCATTCATTTCATGTATGTTTTCATGGAAAACAAGGACATTTCTAAGTGACCCCAAACTTTTGAACGGTAGTGTATATATTTATTTTTCTGATGAATGGATCGAAGAGGGAGAGAAGTTGGATAAAATAAGTAATAATGAGTTATTGAACAGTCCCTCTTGCTCAAACAACGTTATTATGTCTCACCTTCATGTCTCAGAGCTACTCAACAGAAGCAGTCATATCTCCATGGCAACTCAAGACACTGGTCAGGGAGTTCTTCACAGACACACAGCAGCTGGCAAACTGCCAGAGAAGAAGAGAGAGAAGTTCCCAGCAGAAGCATCTACTATTGTTCCCCAAAACAATCAGAGAGCAGGTACAAACGCTCTTAGTGAAAGAGGCATTTATCCTGGTAAGTGCACTTGTTAGCGGCGTATCAGAATCTGCTCTCTCGCTCTCTCTTGCACGCTCTCTCTCTCTGTCTGTCTGTCTCTCTCTCTCTCTTTCTCCCCATCCCTCTCTCTCTATCTCACTCTCCATCCATCTTCATCAATTCTCTCACTTACAAAATGCCTCTGAAGTGAATAAGAGAGCCTGATAGCTAATGTAGCTGTTAGTCTGTGATACTGAAGTATTTACTGTTGTAACAGTTTCACTGTTTCTCCTCCACAATCCATCCCTATCCTGAGACTAACACATCTTCAAATTGGTCATTCTGGCAACTAGGTCCCAGCCCTGTCTTTGTCATTGGCCTGTATTGTATCGTATGACCCTTGTTGCCAGTAACCTCATGTTAAATGTTATCACAACAGTCCTGCTGAGACAAAACCAGGCACACAACATGCTCTGCCTCACAATATTAGCTTATATCAATAGCATGAGGCTGATTAATAATGAGCGCGTGTGTGTTCTCCCATGCATGTACAGTCGTGGCAAAAAGTTTTGAGAATGACACAAATATTAATTTTCACAAAGTCTGCTGCCTCAGTTTGTATGATGGCAATTTGCATATACTCCAGAATGTTATGAAGATTGATCAGATGAATTGCAATTAATTGCAAAGTTCCTCTTTGCCATGCAAATGAACTGAATCCCCAAAAAACATTTCCACTGCATTTCAGCCCTGCCACAAAAGGACCAGCTGACATCATGTCAGTAATTCTCTTGTTAACACAGGTGTGAGTGTTGACGAGGACAAGGCTGGTGTCACGCTCTGACCTAAGAGAGCTGGTTTTTCTCTGTTTAGGTAGGTCAGAGTGTGATAGGGGGTGGGCATTCTATGTTGGTATTTCTATGTTTTGGCCGGGTATGGTTTCCAATCAGAGGCAGCTGTCTATCGTTGTCTCTGATTGGAAGCCATACTTAGGCAGCCTTTTTTCCCTTGGTTTTCGTGGGTAGTTGCTTTCTGTTTAGTTTGTATAACCTGACGGAACTGTTGGCTGTCATTTTGTTTATTTTGTCTAGTGTTCGTTTTCATTCAAATATAACGATGAGCACTCAACACGCTGCGCCTTGGTCTCCTCTATATGATGCCGTTACAGAACTACCCACCACGATTGGATCAAGCGGCGTGCCCGGGCAGAGATGGATACCTGGTCGATGAAGGAGTGGACCGAAAGGAGAAACTGGACTTGGGGCCAGGTAATAGACAGGTATTGTAGCCTACCAGGGAAGAACGAGAGGCAGCCCCCCCCCAAAAACAAATTTGGCGGGCACACGTGTAGTTTGGCTGGGCCAGGGGTGAGACCTGAGCCAACTCCCTGTGCTTATTGTGGTGAGCATGTGCCTGCCTCTCGCACTCTCCCTCCAGTGCGCCTATATAGCCCAGTACGTCCTGTGCCTGTGCCTGCTCCTCGCACTCTCCCTCCAGTGCGCCTCCATAGCCCAGTACGTCCGGTGCCTGCTCCTCGCACTCTCCCTCCACTGTGCCTCCATAGCCCAGTACGGCCGGTGCCTGCTCTGAGCACCCGGTCCTCAGTGCGTCTCTCCAGTCCGGTGAGACCTGTTCCAGCTCCACAAGAAAAGCCTCCAGTGATAATCTATGGTCCGAAGCCTGTAGGGATGTTCCATGGCACGAAGCCTCCAGAGGTAATCCATGGCCCGGAGCCTGTAGGGATAATCCATGGCAAGAAGCCTGTAGGGATTATCCATGGTCCGAAGCCTGTAGGGATAATCCATGGCAAGAAGCCTGTAGGGATGATCCATGGCCCGGAGCCTGTAGAGATGATCCATGGCACGAAGCCTCCAGTGATGATCCATGGCGCGGAACCTGTATTGATGATCCATGGCATGGAGCTTGCAGCATCGGTCCCTAGTCTGGAACCTACAACGACGCTCCTCAGTCCGGAGCCTCCAGCGACGCTCCTCAGTACGGAGCCTCCAGCGACGCTCCGCAGCCCTGAACCTCCAGCGACGCTCCGCAGCCCGGAGTCTCCAGCGGCGGTCCGCAGCCCGGAGTCTCCAGCGGCGGTCCGCAGCCCGGAGTCTCCAGCGGCGGTCCGCAGCCCGGAGTCTCCAGCGGCGGTCCGCAGCCCGGAGTCTCCAGCGGCGGTCCGCAGCCCGGAGTCTCCAGCGGCGGTCCGCAGCCCGGAGTCTCCAGCGGCGGTCCGCAGCCCGGAGTCTTCAGCGGCGGTCCGCAGCCCGGAGTCTTCAGCGGCGGTCCGCAGCCCGGAGTCTTCAGCGGCGGTCCGCAGCCCGGAGTCTTCAGCGGCGGTCCGCAGCCCGGAGTCTTCAGCGGCGGTCCGCAGCCCAGAGTCTTCAGCGGCGGTCCGCAGCCCAGAGTCTTCAGCGGCGGTCCGCAGCCCAGTCTTCAGCGGCGGTCCGCAGCCCAGAGTCTTCAGCGGCGGTCCGCAGCCCAGAGTCTTCAGCGGCGGTCCGCAGCCCAGAGTCTTCAGCGGGGGTCCGCAGCCCAGAGTCTTCAGCGGGGGTCTGCAGCCCAGAGTCTTCTGTGGTGGCCTTCAGCCCAGAGTCTTCAGCGGCGGTTGGCGTTCCAAAGCCTCCGGCGATGATCCACGGTCTGGTTCCTCCGGACACACAGAAGCGGGGGGATCAGCGGGCGGTGGGGGTGCTACGCCCTGAACCAGAGCCGCCACCAAGTACAGATGCCCACCCGGACCCTCCCCTATAGGTCCGGGTTTGCTTTGGGGGGGGGGGGTGTACTGTCACACTCTGACCTAAGAGAGCTGGTTTTTCTCTGTTTAGGTAGGTCAGGGTGTGATAGGGAATTCTATGTTGGTATTTCTATGTTTTGGCCGGGTATGGTTTCCAACCAGAGGCAGCTGTCTATCGTTGTCTCTGATTGGAAGCCATACTTAGGCAGCCTTTTTTCCCTTGGTTTTCGTGGATAGTTGCTTTCTGTTTAGTTTGTATAACCTGACGGAACTGTTGGCTGTCATTTTGTTTATTTTGTCTAGTGTTCGTTTTCATTCAAATATAACGATGAGCACTCAACACCCTGCGCCTTGGTCTCCTCTATATGACGCCCGTTACAGCTGGAGATCACTCCGTCATGCTGATTGAGTTTGAATAACAGACTGGATGCTTCAAAAGGAGGGTGGTGCTTGGAATCATTGTTCTTCCTCTGTCAACCATGGTTACCTGCAAGGAAACATGTGCCGTCATCATGGCTTTGCACAAAAAGGGCTGCCAGTAAGATTGCTCCTAAATCAACCACTTATCGGATCATCAAGAACTTCAAGGAGAGCGGTTCAATTGTTGTGAAGAAGGCTTCAGGGCGCCCAAGAAAGTCCAGCAAGCGCTAGGACCGTCTCCTAAAGTTGATTCAGCTACGGGATCGGGGCACCACCAGTACAGAGCTTGCTCAGGAATGGCAGCAGGCAGGTGTGAGTGCATCTGCACGCACAGTGAGGCGAAGACTTTTGGAGGATGGCCTGGTGTCAAGAAGGGCAGCAAAGAAGCCACTTCTCTCCAGGAAAAACATCAGGGACAGACTGATATTCTGCAAAAGGTTGCGGGATTGGACTGCTGAGGACTGGGGTAGAGTCATTTTCTCTGATGAATCCCCTTTCCGATTGTTTGGGGCATCCGAAAAAAAGCTTCAATATTTTGGGTCCATGGCCAGGAAACTCCCCAGACCTTAATCCCATTGAGAACTTGTGGTCAATCCTCAAGAGGCGGATGGACGAACAAAAACCCACAAATTCTGACAAACTCCAAGCATTGATTATGCAAGAATGGGCTGCCATCAGTCAGGATGTGGCCCAGAAGTTAATTGATAGCATGCCAGGGCGGATTGCAGAGGTCTTGAAAAAGAAGGGTCAACACTGCAAATATTGACTCTTTGCATCAACTTCATGTAATTGTCAATAAAAGCCTTTGACACTTATGAAATGCTTGTAATTATACTTAATTATTCCATAGTAACATCTGACAAAATATCTAAAGACACTGAAGCAGCAAACTTTGTGAAAATGAATATTTGTGTCATTCTCAAAACTTTTGGCCACGACTATGTGTGCAGACTCAAGATTTCCCTCATAGGGCTGTTTGACGAACACCCTCCTGTTCAGACATAAAGCACATCAATCATCTCCACAACTATTTTATGCATCAGCTCAGCGGTTATTACCATGTCCTTATGAATGTGAAGCTAATCTACAAACATCGTTCTCCATGCCTTTTCATTTACAACACTAGAAAGTCTTATTTCCTATGCCCCTAAAATGCTTAATACACAGTTTTCTACCTTTCCGCCTGCCTCTGAGTATCCATCATCTCAGTGGTATAAAACGAGATCATCTTGCCTGCTGCACTGACTAATGCACTGACACTATTCCTCCCAGCCTGGACTGTACGTGAGATTGAGGATAGATTTGTTGCACAAAAATGCTTGATAGACTCAATTCCCTTTTGAAGCCTTATATTTCTCTCTACCCCAACACTCCTCCCACTCTCTCTCTCTCTTTCTATCCCTCTATACTTCTGTATTTGTTTCTCTTCCTCTCTCTCTCTCTCTCTTTCTCCATTTCCTAACCTGTACTGATCTGCCTGTGATATGATGGTGTAGTTCCGTACAGTAGATTATTGATGTAGCAGTACATACTAGAGGTCTTCACAGGTCTTTTTGGACCCGTTCTGAAATGGACCTGGGGCTTTCCCACCCAGACCCGATAGGCATAAATTTAAAAAATAATATAGAGACCCGTTCCGAATGGACCTGAGGTCAACTAGACCCATTCCATATAGACTTGGTCGATCCAGATCCGATCCAATCTGAGTGAGGAAAGCAGCAGAAAAGTCGTTATTTAAGCTACTTTATTAACCGGAGAAGATAAAGTGGGAGAGGAGGGAGAGAGAGGTGCAGCTCTAGCAGGCGAGGGAGGGGCCATACTGTGAGTGAGTGACATGGGGAGCAGGGAGGGAGAGACCACTTGAGCTATAGTAGAATAATAGCTGCCATAGCTAGGTTATTTATAATAACATATGATTACACAGTCTGTCTTGACTGCATCAAACCGGTCGAAGCTAGCTAACATTAGCTAGCTAGGCTAATTGAGGCTGCAGTGCATGCACTCTCTCATCCTACAGTTACAAATAACAACAACTCCATTCAGAATATACAGTAGCAGCCTACCTGTTGGCTCTTGGTCATTGTAGCCTATCCTTCTCCTTTAACTTTGAATTCCTTCATTTTAATTCCATCTTCCATTGATTAGATATCTCCTAACTTTTGCCCCACATGGAGGCTCTATGACTGTAGCCTATTGTCACTTTGATGACTTATGATTGGCCAACAACAAGCTACAGGCCCACGCTCCTCTCCTGAAAAGCAAGAGCAGCAGCATAAATTATTATATAAATTATTATATAATCTCTCTCTCTCTCTCTCTCTCTCTCTCTCTCTCTCTCTCTCTCTCTCTCTCTCCTCTCTCTCTCTCTCTCTCTCTCTCTCTCTCTCTCTCTCTCTCTCTCTCTCCTCCCCCCTCCCTCCCTCCCTCCCTCCCTCCCCTGCAGCAGTCGCTTTGGGATCTGTACAGACCCTTCCAGACAAGTCAGTTAGGATTACACATACTCGAGACCCATGACAATAATATCAGATATGACAGACCCTTAGAATTATGGATCCAGACCTGCACGGGGAAGATTGGGTCTCAGGTATTCGGGTACAGGTGGATCCGTGAAGACCTCTAATACAGACGCCGGTGGGCAGTATAGACATTTGCTCCTAGAATCAGAGACACAGAGTGGGGATCACAGCATTAATGATGCCGCGTTAGCTGCACCAGGGTTGAAGGCGTGTGTGTGCATAGTGTGTGTAGCACAGAAAGGCAGTTACACTCTCAAATGACTATGTGAGGTTTTTAAATCTGATCCCTCAGTTCCCAGGTTTTCCTTTCTCCCTGGTAGCTGATTGTTTGAGTTATATCCAGTTCATCCATTGGGTGTCCCAGAATTTAATCAGGCCTTGATTTGGGTGAAAACTAAACGTTATAACTATAACTGAAGAAGGGAAACGAGGTACAACATACTATGGGGAGTTGCACTTGCGACTTCGGTTGAAGGATCTACAATTGACAAGGCCAATGAAATCTGCACCTCGCTGGAAGTCCCACCTTTCAAAGATGATAAGCGTGAGGCTCGGATTCATTGCTTCAATTTAATACCGCTCTTCACCGAGCCCAGGAACAGGCGGTGCGGGGGCAAACAGGTGTTATACCTCGTTTCCCTCCTTCAGGGAACAGTAGTTATAGTCATTACGTTACGTTCCCTTTCAGTCAGTCAACTTCAGTACAATATACCTTGGGGAAATATAATCATGCCCCAAGCCGACCCCAACGGACACTAGACCTGACCCCGCCAGATGCGGCAGTCTGAGTATTGCGCACATGATGGGCTACCTTGTGACTTTCCCCTGTCCCAGCCGTAAGGGCTACATTGAGAGCAGTGACATCCAAGTGATGAAACCTCATAAAAGTGTGTGGTGATGCCCAATTCAATGCACTACAAATATCCACTATAGTGAGCCCTTTAAACAATGCCCAAGATGCTGCCAGTCATAATGTTACGTTCCCTTTCAGTCAGTTGGGGTCGGCAAGGGTACACCGCTAGGTAACCCTTACCCCATGCTGCTATATGACAGGGAGCTAGCCTCCACACTCCAGTGGGAAAGAGGCTGTTTAAGGAGCGCCCTACAGTGAGCTGGATTAGCAAAACAGACAAAAAGCTAGTCACTAAATCAGGTATCCCGGGTCTATTCAATGTATGTGCATAAAGCTCACACCGGCACATAACCTCTGTTGCTCTTCAGAAGCAAAAGGAGGAGGAGAAAAGGGAAATACACTATAGTATATACAAATGTCTGTGGACACCGCTTCAAATGAGTGGATTCGGCTATTTCAGCCACACCCATTGCTGACAGGTGTATAAAATCGAGGACACAGCCATACAATCTCCATAGACAAACATTGGCAGTAGAATGGCCTTACTGAAGTGCTCAGTGACTTTCAACATGGCATCGTCATAGGATGCCACCTTTCCAACAAGTGAATTCGTCAAATTTCTGCCATGCTAGAGTTGCCCCGGTCAACTGTGAGTGCTGTTATTGTGAAGTGGAAAAGTCTAGGAGCAACAACGGCTCAGCCAAGAAGTGGTAGGCCACACAAGCTCACAGAACGTGATTGCCGAGTGCTGAAGTGCGTAACACGTAACAATTGTCCTTTGTGGCAACATTCACTACTGAGTTAAAAATTGCCTTTGGAAGCATCGTCAGCACAAGAACTGTTCGTCGGAAGCTTCATGAAATGGGTTTCCATGGCCGAGCAGCCGCACACAAGCCTAAGATCACCATGTGCAATGACAAGTGTTGGCTAGAGTGGTGTAAAGCTCGCCGCCATTGGACTGTGGAACAGTGGAAACGCGTTCTCTGGAGTGAGGACTCATGCTTCACCATCTAGCAGTCCGACTGACAAATCTGAGTTTCAAATCAAATCAAAGTTTATTTGTTACGTGCGCCAAATACAACAGGTAATAATACAGTGAAATGCTTACTTACAGGTCCTAACCAATAGTGCGGAAAAAAAAGGTATGTGTGTGTGTGTGTGTGTGTGTGTGTGTGTGTGTAGGTAAGTAAAGAAATAAAACAACAGTAAAAAGACATTTGAAAAACAGAGTAGCAAGGCTATATACAGACACCGGTTAGTCAGGCTTATTGAGGTAGTATGTACATGTAGGTATGGTTAAAGTGACTATGCATATATGATGAACAGAGAGTAGCAGTAGCGTAAAAAGAGGGGTTGGCGGGTGGTGGGACACAATGTAGATAGCCCGGTTAGCCAATGTGCGGGAGCACTGGTTGGTCGGGCCAATTGAGGTAGTATGTACATGAATGTATAGTTAAAGTAATTATGCATATAAGATAAACAGAGAGGAGCGGGGGGGGGGGGGGGGGGGGGCACAATGCAAGTAGTCCAGGTAACCATTTGGTTACCTGTTCAGGAGTCTTATGGCTTGGGGGTAAAAACTGTTGAGAAACCTTTTTGTCCTAGACTTGGCACTCCGGCACCGCTTGCCATGCGGTAGTAGAGAGAACAGTCTATGTCTGGGGGGGCTGGGGTCTTTTTCAGGGCCTTCCTCTGTCACCGCCTGGTGTAGAGGTCCTGGATGGCACTGGGCCGAATGCACTACCCTCTGAAGTGCCTTGCGGTCAGAGGCCGAGCAATTGCCGTACCAGGCAGTGATGCAACCGGTCAGGATGCTCTCGATGTTGCAGCTGTAGAACCTTTTGAGGATCTCAGGACCCATGCCAAATCTTTTTAGTTTCCTGAGGGAAAATAGGCTTTGTTGTGCCCTCTTCACGACTGTCTTGGTGTGTTTGGACCATTCTAATATGTTGTTGATGTGGACACCAAGGAACTTGAAGCTCTCAACCTGCTCCACTACAGCCCCGTCGATGAGAATGGGGACGTGCTCGGTGCTCCTTTTCCTGTAGTCCACAATCATCTCCTTAGTCTTGGTTATGTTGAGGGATAGGTTGTTATTCTGGCACCACCAGGTCTCTGACCTCCTCCCTATAGGCTGTCTCGTCGTTGTCGGTGATCAGGCCTACCACTGTTGTGTCGTCAGCAAACTTAATGATGGTGTTGGAGTCGTGCCTGGCCATGCAGTCGTGGGTGAACAGGGAGTACAGGAGGGGACTGAGCACGCACCCCTGGGGAGCTCCAGTGTTGACGATCAGCGTGGCAGATGTGTTGCTACCTACCCTCACCACCTGGGGGTGGCCCGTCAGGAAGTCCAGGATCCAGTTGCAGAGGGAGGTGTTTAGTCCCAGGTTCCTTAGCTTAGTGATGAGCTTTAACCTGTTAGGGCTAGGGGGCAGTATTGACACGGCCGGATAAAAAACGTAACCGATTTAATCTGGTTACTACTCCTGCCCAGTAACTATAATATGCATATAATTATTGGCTTTGGATAGAAAACACCCTAAAGTTTCTAAAACTGTTTGAATGGTGTCTGTGAGTATAACAGAACTCATATGGCAGGCAAAAACCTGAGAAGATTCCTTACAGGATTGTGCCCTCTCTGACAAGATCTTGTTCTTCTTGTCTCTGTTAATTGAAGACTGAGGATCTTTGCTGTAACGTGACACTTCCTACGGCTCCCATAGGCTCTCAGAGCCCGGGAAAAAGCTGAATGATATCGAGGCAGCCCCAGGCTGAAACACATTATCGCGTTTGGATAGTGGCCGGTCAGAGTACTCTGAGACTCAGGCTCGTGCACGAGGGCACGAGATGTTTTTATTTTCTCTCTCTTTGTACGTATACACGCTTTCCCGGTCGGAATATAATCGCTTTTTTGCGAGAAAAATTGCATAAAAATTGATTTTAAACAGCGGTTGACATGCTTCGAAGTACGGTAATGGAATATTTAGATTTTTTTTGTCACGAAATGTGCCGTGCTCGTCACCCTTATTTACCCTTTTGGATAGTGTCTTGAACGCACGAACAAAACGCCGCTATTTGGATATAACTATGGATTATTTGGGACCAAACCAACATTTGTTATTGAAGTAGAAGTCCTGGGAGTGCATTCTGACGAAGAACAGCAAAGGTAATAACATTTTTCTTATAGTAAATCTGACTTTGGTGAGTGCTAAACTTGCTGGGTGTCTAAATAGCTAGCCCTGTGATGCCGGGCTATCTACTGAGAATATTGCAAAATGTGCTTTCACCGAAAAGCTATTTTAAAATCGGACATAGCAAGTGCATAGAGGAGTTCTGTATCTATAATTCTTAAAATAATTGTTATGCTTTTTGTGAACGTTTATCGTGAGTAATTTAGTAAATTCACCGGCAGTGTTCGGTGGGAATGCTAGTCACATGCTGGTCACATGCTAATGTTAAAAGCTGGTTTTTGATATAAATATGACCTTGATTGAACAAAACATGCATGTATTGTATAACATAATGTCCTAGGGTTGTCATCTGATGAAGATCATCAAAGGTTAGTGCTGCATTTAGCAAGCGTCCCACCTAGCCCAGAGAGGTTAAGGGTACTATGGTGTTGAACGCTGAGCTGTAGTCAATGAATAGCATTCTCACACAGGTGTTCCTTTTGTCCAGGTGGGAAAGGGCAGTGTGGAGTGCAATAGAGATTGCATCATCTGTGGATCTGTTTGGGCGGTATGCAAATTGGAGTGGGTCTAGGGTTTCTGGGATAATGGTATTGATGTGAGCCATTACCAACCTTTCAAAGCACTTCATGGCTACGGACGTGAGTGCTACGGGTCTGTAGTTATTTAGGCAGGTTGCCTTTGTGTTCTTGGGCACAGGGACTATGGTGGTCTGCTTGAAGCATGTTGGTATTACAGACTCAATCAGGGACATGTTGAAAATGTCAGTGAAGACACCTGCCAGTTGGTCAGCACATGCCCGGAGCACACGTCCTGGTAATCCATCTGGCCCCGCAGCCTTGTGAATGTTGACCTGTTTAAAGGTCTTACTCACGTCAGCTACGGAGAGCGTTTGGCAAATGCCAGGAGAACGCTACCTGCCCGAATGCATATTGCCAACTGTAAATTTTGGTGGAGGAGGAATAATGGTATGGGGCTGTTTTTCATGGTTCAGGCTAGGTCCCTTAGTTCCAGTGAAGGTAAAGCTTAACGCCATAGCATACAATGACATTCTAGACGGTTCTGTGCTTCCAACTTTGTGGCAACAATTTGGGGAAGGCCCTTTCCTGTTTCTACATCAAAATATCAATCACATTTTATTTGTCACATACACATGGTTAGCAGATGATAATGCGAGTGTAGCGAAATGCTTGTGCTTCTAGTTCTGACAGTGCAGTAATATCTAACAAGTAATCTAACAATTCCCCAACAACTACAGTACCTAATACACACAAATCTAAAGGGGTGAACGAGAATATGTACTTCTAAGTCAATTGAAGAGCGACATAGGCAAGGTGCAATAGATGGTATAAAATACAGTATATACATGTGATATGAGTAATGTGAGATATGTAAACATTATTAAAGTGGCATAATTTAGAGTGGCATTAAAGTGGCCAGTGATTGGGTCTCACTGTAGGCAGCAGCCTCTGTGAGTTAGTGATTGCTGTTTAGCAGTCTGATGTCCTTAAGATAGAATTTGTTTTTCAGTGTCTCGGTCCCAGCTTTGATGCACCTGTACTGACCTCGTCTTCTGGATGGTAGCGGTGTGAACAGGCAGTGGCTCGGGTGGTTGTTGTCCTTGATGATCTTTTTGGGCTTCCTGTGACATCGGGTGCTGTAGGTGTCCTGGAGGGCAGGTAGTTTGCCCCCGGTGATGCGTTGTGCAGACCGCACCACCCTCTGGAGAGCCCTGCAGTTGAGGGCGGTGCAGTTGCCGTACCAGGCTGTGATACAGCCCGGCAGGGTGCTCTCGATTGTGCATCCGTAAAAGTTTGTCAGGGTTTGGGTGACAGCCAAATTTCTTCAGCCTCTGTTGCGCCTTCTTCACCACGCTGTCTGTGTGGGTGGACCATTTCAGTTTGTCTGTGATGTGTACGCTAAGGAACTTAAAACTTTCCACCTTCTCCACTGCTGTCCTTTTGATGTGGATAAGGGGGTGCTCCCTCTGCTGTTTCCTGAAGTCCACGATCATCTCCTTAGTTTTGTTGACGTTGAGTGAGAGGTTGTTTTCCTGACACTACACTCAGAGTGCCCTCACCTCCTCCCGGTAGGCTGTCTCGTCGTTGTTGGTAATCAAGCCCAACACTGTTGTGTTGTCTGCAAACTTGATGATTGAGTTGGAGGCGTGCATGGCCACACAGTCGGATTACATGACAATGCCCCCGAGCACGAAGCGAGGTCCATACAGAATGGTTTGTCGAGATCATTGTGAAAAAACTTGACGGGCCTGCACGGAGCGCTGACATCAACCCCATCGAACACCTTTGGGATGAATTGGAACACCGACTGCGAGCCAGGCCTAATCACCCAACATCAGTGCCCAACCTCACTAATGCTCGTGTGGCTGAATGGAAGCAAGTCCTCGTAGCAATGTTCCAACATCTAGTGGAAAGCCTTCCCAGAAGAGTGGAGGCTGTTATAGCATCAAAGGGGGGACCAGCTCCATATAAATGCCCATGATTTTGTAATGAAATGTTCCTGAGAGAGAGATCCTGAGAGAGAGAGAGAGAGAGAGAGAGGAGAGGTCATGAGCAGAGGAGCTCCTGCATTTTTCAGCATGTTCTTAAAAAATATAGATTTAGAGTTAGATAAACTTGGATTTTTTTGTCAGGGACATATACAGGATGCACCCTCTACAACGTAACCTTCACTCCAAATCAAAACCTACAACCTGATTTTGGATGGAATTACGGAATCACCTGGAAGGCTTACAACTACCAAAGATTATTATTCCAAAACTATACAGCAAATGCTCTGGAAAACAACAGAACCTGAAAACACCATCCAACCTGGAACTGAGTGAGTAATGTTTAGTCTGAAGCTATATTTTATTTCCAAAAGCCAAGAAGACAAATACATTACATTACTTTATAAGGACTGAATTTCTAAATTAAGGCTGCCAAGCTTGATACAACTTCAATTAGCACTGACGTGTCAAGTGAGAGCTGTCAAAGCCATTTAGCCCAACAATGGCAGGAGAGTCGTACTGTCTACTCCAACCAAATGGAGAGGCCTTAGAAGCTGCCTCCCGCTGTTCATAGGTAATTAAAATACAGTACCTTGTGTATGTAAAGACTGATAAGACACAAAAAGCGCACAAAATGAAGCTCCTTATAGAAAATGAAGAGACACTTTTTGCTGACTATTATAAAAATAGAAACATCAGCAACCTCATCTTCCACACAGACCATCCCCTGGCATGGCACCGTGCTATATTAACCAGACCATCCCCTGGCACAGTGCTATATTAACCAGACCATCCCCTGGCATGGCACAGTGCTATATTAACCAGACCATCCCCTGGCACAGTGCTATATTAACCAGACCATCCCCTGGCATGGCACAGTGCTATATTAACCAGACCATCCCCTGGCATGGCACAGTGCTATATTAACCAGACCATCCCCTGGCATGGCACAGTGCTATATTAGCACACTACCCCTCTGTTAAGAGGGGGGGTAATACCGAGGGGTGGAAACAGAATTTTAGACAACGAGGACTTTGAGTCAACTAATATAAAAGTCTGGAACAGTATTGGTATAGGGTAACCCCAAACAGTTTCAGCTGGACTTTCACCTAATCAAAGAATTAGCTCAGCAGGAAAAGCTCTCCCTTGAGAAAGATACCCCCACCCCGAGCGGGTCAGACCAGACCTCTTCATTATATAACCCCACAGGTGAGCAACCCCAAGCGGAAAGTCAACATCCCAGCACAGAGTACTACTCCCTCATTGAAATAAAGGATACATTCACCCAGCTGGAGGTAAGGCAGGTGGAGCTGGAACAGCAGGTGATTACACTCCAGTCAGCACAGACCCAGACAACAGTCCAGCACAACAACACCCCCTTAACCAGACCCAGACAACAGACCAGCACAACAACACTCCCTTAACCAGATCCGGAGAGCTGGAGGTGGAGAGGGACATATCTGCACTTTGCACTGTGGTGAGACAACATCAACAGGAGAAAAAGCAGGAGCACTAGAGGAGAGGATCACAATGCTGGAGGAGAGGGTGAAGGGGATAGCTTGTGACAGAGAACAACCTACTAGAGAGGTGGCCACCCCCACAGAGAAGCCAGCAGAACAGGCCACCTCAGCTCCCGACAAAAGTCTCAACACCACAGCAGAACAGTCCACCCCAGACCCTGACCATGTCGACATCACAGTGGTGCAGACAAATGAAGAACCCCAAGCCAAGGGGATCTCACCCCCTCTGAGCACCCCCTCTTTCAGCCACCCTGATAGCCCTCTTGACAACCCCCCCCCCCCCCCCCCCACCCACTGAGGACATACACTCCTTATGGACTCAAACGGGAAATATATACAAGAAAAAAACATTTTTCCCAAACACAGTGTGTCTAAACTCTGGTGTCCAAACACCCAGCGCACCCTAGACCTTCTGTCTGATGACCAACTAGGTTCACCCAGCCACATAATAATACACACAGGCACAAATGACCTGAGAGCACAGCAGGAAAGGGTGGCCACAGCACTCAAGGGAGTGATTGAAAAAGCTTCTTCTACTTTCCCCAATGCACAAGTGGTTATATCCACCCTGCTACCATGAAAATACTTCCATCCTGCTACCATACAGCGAGTAAATGCAAGTATTTCCTGTAACTGTGCCTCAAAACCAAATGTTTACCTGGCCCACCACTCCATCCTGGAGTTTATGACCAGGTCCACCTATACAAGGCAGCAGTGCCCACCTTCGCCAGGACCCTAAAGAACATCGCTCTCAAACATAGCCCCAAAACTTCACTCAGGAGCAACAGATCAATAGACACCCCGCCCAGGCCAGTGAAACATTCTCCCAGACCTGCGAGGACCCCCCAACCCCCCCCCCCCTCCTCCCCCGGACCAACACATAGAGGACCCATGCCGACAGGACCTACATCCAGACCACAACACCACCAGCCACATCAACACCCCCACCCCAACCTATCAACAGGCTCAGCAGGCTCTGCTCACACTTACTGGCCTGAGGCCAAACCACACGACCAACAACATTGGACACTTTATGGAACACAAAGCCTTCATTATCTCATCCTGGAATATCCAAGGCCTGAGGTCAACTGCCTTTGGCCTAAAGAGCAGGAACACAGACTTCATCAAAGAAATCGGAAATACAGATATTGTCATCCTACAAGAAACATGGTATAGAGGAGACGGACCCACTGGTTGCCCTCTAGGTTACAGAGAGCTGGTAGTCCCATCCACCAAACTACCAGGTGTGAAACAGGGAAGGGACTCAGGGGATATGCTAATTTGGTACAGAGCAGACCTAACTCACTCCATTAAATTAATCAAAACAGGAACATTTTACATTTGGCTAGAAATTCAAAAGGAAATGATCTTAACAGAGAAGAATGTCCTCCTGTGTGCTACATATATCCCCCCACCAGAATCCACATACTTTAATGAAGACAGCTTCTCTTTTTTCTTGGAACCAGGTAGGACAGTGGGTTAGGGCTTAGAGTGTGTTAGGAAGGATTAGGAACCAGGTAGGACAGTGGGTTAGGGTTTAGAGTGTGTTAGGAAGGATTAGGAACCAGGTAGGACAGTGGGTTAGGGTTTAGAGTGTGTTAGGAAGGATTAGGAACCAGGTAGGACAGTGGGTTAGGGTTTAGTGTGTTAGGAAGGATTAGGTGTGTAGAGGGACCTTTTGTTTATTTTCATTACTTGGACCCCGATCCCAAACATTCCCTTCTCTTACCTTCCCTTGTTGTGGTTGTTTTGTTTCTCACTGATTATTTATGGGTGTTTTATATTATTTATTTAAATAATTCACTAAACATCCCCTGAGGGTTAAAATTGAGTTCTGGTTGTGGTCTGATTTATTTATCGCTCATTGCACCCCACATTTCTTCCCCTTTCATCCGTGTTACCTGGTGTGTTTAGGCCCAGGCATTTACGTCTCCTCCTCAGACGAGCTACACCCGAGGGCAGAACGTAATATGGGGGCTCATCCGGGAGTACTGTAGACTACTTTATCACTGACCTCAACCCAGAGTCTCTCAGAGCGTTCAGTCAGCCCACTGACACCCCTATCAGACCAAAGCAAAATCAGTCTACTTGAACAGAGCAATTCTTAATAATGAGGCATCAAAGGAATTGAGTAGTATTAAGAAATGCTATAGATGGAAGGAATGTAGTGTGGAAACCTACCAAAAAACAATTAGGCAACAACAAATTCAATCCCTTTTAGACAACTTCCTGGACAAAACATTCCACTGTAATAGTGAAGGTGTAAACTTGGCAGTAGAAAATCTTAACATTATATTTGATCTCTCAGCTTCCCTATCAAATCTAAAAATGTCAAACAGAAAACCGAAGAAAATGAACAATGACAAATGGTTTGATGAAGAACGCAAAAACCTAATAAAGAAATTGAGAAACCTGTCCAACCAAAAACATAGAGACCCAGAAAATCTGAGTCTACGCCTTCACTATTGTGAATCACTAAAACAATACTGAAATACACTACGGAAAAAGGAACAGCATGTCAGAAATCAGCTCAATGTAATTGAAGAATCCATAGACTCTAACTACTTCTGGGAAAATTGGAAAACACTAAACAAACATGAAGAATTATCGATCCAAAATGGAGATGTATGGGTAAACCACTTCTCCAATCTTTTTGAACCTATAACAAAGAACAAACAAAATGAACATGATCAAATACAAATCTTAGAATCAACTTTTAAAGACTACCAGAACCAACTAGATTCTCCAATTACCTTGAATAAACTACAGGACAAAATAAAAACCCTCCAACCCAAAAAGGCCTGTGGTGTTGATGGTATCCTCAATGAAATGATAAAATATACAGACAACAAATTTCAAATGACTATACTAAAACTCTTTAACATCATTGTCACAAATCCCACCGAAGGTGGCTCCCCTGCCTTCTCGGGCGGCAGTCGTCGTCGCCGGCCTACTAGCCGCCGCTGATCCCTTTTTCCTTTTTGTTTGGTATGTCTGATTGTTTGCACCTGTTCCTCATTTGGTTCTCTTGATTTTGGTTATTTAAGCCTGTGTAGCCCGCCCAGGTTTGTGCGGGATTATTTGCGTCAGTGTGTTTTGTTATTGGATGTGCTGGCGATCGTATAGTGTTGTTTTATGTGCGTGCTGTGTACCTGTTGTTTTTGGGCACCTCGCATTTCACGCCGGTTGTGTTGGCGTCGACCGTTTTCGTTGTGTTACAGAATAAACACATTATCTCCTTACCTCTGCTCTCTGCGCCTGACTCCTACCACCACTCCTAGCATTTACTGACAATCATCTTTAGCTCTGGCATCTTCCCCAATATTTGGAAGCAAGGACTGATCACCCCAATCCACAAAAGTGGAGTCAAATTTGACCCCAATAACTACCGTGGGATATGCGTCAATAGCAACCTTGGGAAAATCCTCTGCATTATCATTAACAGCAGACTTGTTAATTTCCTCAGTGAAAACAATGTACTGAGCAAATGTCAAATTGGCTTTTTACCAAACTATCGTACGACAGACCACGTATTCACCCTGCACACCCTAATTGACAAACAAACAAACCAAAACAAAAGCAAAGTCTTCTCATGCGTTGTTGATTTCAAAAAAGCTTTCGACTCAATTTGGCATGAGGGTCTGCTATACAAATTCATGGAAAGTGGTGTTTGGGGAAAAACATACGACATTATAAAATCCATGTACACAAACAACAAGTGTGTGGTTAAAATAGGCAAAAAACACACTTTTTCCCACAGGGCCGTGGGGTGAGATAGGGATGCAGCTTAAGCCCCACCCTCTTCAACATATCAATGAATTGGAACTAGAAAAGTCTGCAGCACCCAGCCTCACCCTTCTAGAATCTGAAGTCAAATGTCTACTGTTTGCTGATGATCTGGTGATTCTGTCACCAACCAAGGTGGGCCTACAGCAGCACTTAGATCTTCTGCACATATTCTACTAGACCTGGGCCCTGACAGTAAATCTCAGTAAGGGGGGAGTAAAATCTCACCAAGCCTCACATTTATCACCAGTGGAAAGTGTGATTGTATTTCCTTCAACCGAGAGTGTGAATCTCCATAGTATGTTGTACCAAAGTTCACTGACTGAAAGTGAACCATCAGTGCTGCTTCAGGACCTTGAGTCGACATCCAAATTTGAAAACCCCTTCAGTAGTGTATTCTCATCTATTAGCCTATATGAAGCAGAGAAACAGAGACACACCCCTAAATGTACAGAAGGAGACGTTGGAAAGGGAACCTTCACTCCCCCTCCATCCAGGCCCCTCCTACTCTCTGTGTGCCGCCTAGTTGTTTCTTATTTTGTACATAATGTTGCTGCTACCGTCTCTTATGACCAAAAATAACTCCTGGACATCAGAACAGCGATTACTCACCATGAACTGGCAGAAGCTTTTTTTCCTTTTACGAGTCCGATGAGCCCGACGTGAACGACATACTGCTTTCCCGGGAACAGGCCCAAATCCCTGTCATTTGCGTGAAGAGACGACGGAGAAAAAGAGGACAGAGGTCGGGCTGCCTTCTGAGAATTCGTAGGTGATCGAATAAACCCCCCCGCCCTCCGTTCTACTAACTAACGTGCAATCATTGGAAAATAAAATCAATGACCTACGAGGAAGATTAAACTACCAACGAGACATTAAAAACTGTAATATCTTATACTTCACGGAGTCATGGCTGAACGACGACATTATCAGCAGACAGCTGGCTAGTTATACGCTGTATCAGCAGGATAGAACAGCGGCGTCTGGTTAGACAAGGGGTGGTGGACTATGCATATATGTAAACAACAGTTGGTGCACAATATCTAAGGAAGTCTCGAGGTTTTGCTCGCCTGAGGTAGAGTATCTCATGATAAGCTGTAGACCACACTATCTACCTAGAGAGTTTTCATCTGTATTTTCGTAGGTGTTTACATACCACCACAAACCAATGCTGGCTCTAAGACTGCACTCAATGAGCTGTTTTCCGCCATAAGCAAACAGGAAAACGCTCATCCAGAGGCGGTGCTTCTAGTGGCCAGGGACTTTAATGCAGGGAAACTCTATCAGCATGTTAAATGTGCAACCAGAGGGGAAAAAAAACTCTAGACCACCTTTACTCCACACACAGAGACGCATACAAAGCCCTCCCTCGCCCTCCCTCGCCCTCCATTTGGCAAATCTGATCATAATTCTATCCTCCTGATTCCTGCTTACAAGCAAAAATGAAAGCAGGAAGCACCAGTGACTCGGTCAATAAAAAAGTGGTCAGATGAAGCAGATGCTAAGCTACAGGACTGTTTTGCTAGCACAGACTGGAATATGTTCCGGGATTCTTCTGATGGCATTGAGGAGTACACCACATCAGTCACTGACTTCATCAATAAGTGTATCGATGACGTCATTCCCACAGTGACTGTACGTACATACGCCAACCAAAAGCCATGGATTACAGGCAACATCCGCACTGAGCTGCCGCTTTCAAGGAGCGGGACTCTAACCCGGAAGCTTGTAAGAAATCTAGCTATGCCTTCCGATGAACCATGAAACAGGCAAAGCGTCAATACAGGACTAAGATCGAATCGTACTACACCGGCTCCAACGCTCGTTGGATGTGGCAGGGCTTGCAAATTATTACAGACTACCAAGGGAAACACAGCCGAGAGCTGTTACCAAAATATAAGAATAAGTCATCACAACTATATCAAGCTAGGGAGCTGGTCCCTTTTTAGGGACTAACATGTTGATACGGTAGAACTAACTGTATTGATTCCATTGGAAGTCATTGGTTCCTCCTCTGCTGCTCTGTTCCCCTGCTATGCTGTATTGAGCCCTCGTGGTTCAGAGCAGGATATAAGGATGGATAGATCAGAGGAGGATATGACTGGATGGATGATGCTGGGAGCCCAAACTGTGAGGACAGAAACTACGCCAGAACAAATCCACTGTTGCTGTGGCAACCTTCTCCAACACCGGAGAGGATAACTCCAGAGCTGTACCGAGCGTCACCAGTGTGTGTGTGTGTTTGTGTGTGCATGTGTGTGTGTGTGTGTGTGTGTGTGTGTGTGTGTGTTTGTGCTCCTTCAAGCTCTGCACACTAACAAACACACATACACCTTGCCACGTGTCAATTATTTCCAGCTGGGTGAGGAAAAGTAAACCAAGCTATAGGACTTCAATTATTGTAGAACAATAAACAGCAGATGTATTGATTAGCTGCATTTCTGTATTGTTAATGTTTCTTTTAGGGGATTCACTTTGAGCGTCAGCACAGTATATCGTTCAGCTCCCATTTTCTTTTTGATCCCATTTCACCAATCCTCTGGGAAATATCCCACCATTTATTACCAACAACATATGAGCCAGGTGTCTTTCCTGCGTTACACTATCTCTAAGACTGTATCTATGTGTAACAATTAGGAAGTTAGATTGCCCAGGTGTTGTGATTAGAAGGTCTGAGATCATCTCTTCAAAATCCTCTCTAACGTTAGCCACAGCAAATTGGAATTCGTAACATATGATACTGTACGTTTTGCAAATTCGAAACATGTTGTAAAAATTGCAATTCATAACATATTGTACGAATTGCAATTTGTAACATATCATACGAATTGTAATTCGTAACATACGAAATGGATGATGGACATCCACAAATCAATACATACCATATGAAACGTAAAATATCATACTAATTGGAGTATATCGGATTTTCATTTATTATCTTACCCCTGTCTACCCCTGAGTCCAAAATGAACAGAGAGATGCATCATATGTCTCTGAGGAGAGTGTTTTTATTGCTTTTGGACCTAATGAGGACAACTCTGTTGAAAGGAAGATAAGTAGTAGCTAGGTGTCTAACGCTAATGTCAGCTAGGTGGCTAACGTTAGCAAAGCTAGAGGTTAAGGTTACGGTTAGTAGTTAAGGCAAGGGGAAGGGTTAGCTAACGTGTTAAGTAGTTGCAAAGTACCTAATTAGCTAAAGTGGTCCGTGATGAGATTTGAACACGCAACCTTTAGGTGGCCAGAGTTTTGCATTATACGCCCACCCATCCACCCTGACCAATAACCCTACTTTCATTTTTGCCTTACGTAACCTTCTGTCTTATTTAACCATACCAAACGTAACATATCATACTATTTTGAGTGTCCCATAATTACCTTTACTATGTCACATCTAGTCTATGAGAACAGGCTGCTCTGTTGACTCACACAATTACTTCATTTTACTGCCCACCTCTGCAATAGTTGGAGAAAGAGAGTAAAGAAACAGTCTCCTCTCATCTAGTAGGTCTATATAGCCCAGGGCTGGGGTTGCCTCTCGCCCCCACAGAGAGACGCAGTGTGCTGCAGGGCAGGATACTTTAACTCTACTCAATCCATGGGTGACCATAACCACTGAGATCTGCCATCAAAACTCACTGACAAGTGACTCTTTTAAATTCTTGAGTTGTTATTTCAAAGAATCTGTGTGTGTGTGTGTGTGTGTGTGTGGTGTGTGTGTGTGTGTGTGTGTGTGTGTGTGTGTGTGTGTGCGTGTGTGGGGTGTCTGGGGTGGTGGCTGGTGTACCTCGGGTGAAAGGGGCTGTGCAAGTCTGAGGACTTATCAAGCAGAGCAGAGCAGAGCAGCCCCATACCCACCCTGCATTCACAATGACCAGGTGTCAATAGAGAAAAGAGGCAAGGTGTGCCTTATCACTGTGGTTGCTGCATAATAAACACTTAGAAGTTTCTAAAAGGCTGTGTGACTGTCTGGGTCTGTCTGTACAAATTGATGATCGTATGTTTGTGGGCAAATACTTTATGTGAGCTACATGTTGTTGTGTCTGATTCTCAAATCAAGTTTTCTGTATCTGTCTGTCCCCTGAGGATCAAAACTTTCTCCATCCTTGGGAGTTTATTTCCAAGGGAAACTTGACTGTCTGTTGACCTACAGTATAACTTTGTTCTCAGAATTTATTATTCTGGCTTCTCATTTTGTAATGAAGTACTCTTTGCTTTGTGTGGAGAGAGCAGAGCAGAACTGGTGTGTGGGTCTCTCTACGCTGCGAGCAGGGCATCGCTCTTGGCAGGCAGAAAGGCTGTAAAATTAAGACTGTCAGATGAGCAGTATAATAGAGCTAAATGATTAATACCAGGCCAGGACCAATTAGATGGTTTACCACTAAACTAATTGAATTGACACATCAAAACAATCTGCCGAGGCAAGAAAGGAGGAGCAGGAAAAACACATTCCTTTAATTAGGAAATGAGATGGACGCCTTGAACGTTAATTGGATGGAAGAGGATTATTTTTATGAGTATTTTAAATAATCCCATGAAATGCTCGCTTCTGATAGATTTCACTGGGACTCCCTAAAAACACGCCACTTTGATACAGCTACGACCTGAAGTGACTATTCGTAGCAGGTTAGGTGTGCATTTTCGCTAACCCTATCTCCCAAGAGAATTTTCGTCAATAATAGCCACAGTGGTCTATATCCCCCCCAAGCAGATACCACGACGGCCCTCAAAGAATTTCACTGGACTTTATGCAAACTGGAAACCACATATCCTGAGGCTGTATTTGTTGTAGCTGGGGATTTTAACAAAGCAAATTTGAAGAAAAGGCTCCCGAAATTCTATCAACATATTGATTGTTGTACTCGCTCTGCTAAAACTCTTGACCATTGCTATACTACCTTCCAGAATGCATATAAGGCCCTCCCCCACCCTCCATTCGGCAAATCGGACCACGATTCCATCTTGCCCCTCCCCTCCATTAGGCAGAAACTCAAACAGGAAGCACCTGTGGTGAGGACTATTCAACGCTGGTCTGACCAATCGGAATCCACACTTCAAGATTGCTTTGATCACGCGGACTGGGATATGTTCAGAGTTGCTTCAGAAAATAATATCGACACATATACTTATACGGTGAATGAGTTTATTAGGAAGTATATAGGAGATGTTGTACCCACTGTGACTATTAAAACCTACCCTAACCAGAAACCGTGGATAGATGGGAGCATTTGTGTAACGTCTGCGTCCAACTCACACTCCCAAACACTTAGATCCTCGGAACGCAGCCCGCTTTCCAGCTCACTCTCCAGATCCCAATCATCGGAATTCTAATCACCTGTTCACACACCTGCATGTCATCATCCCACACTATTTAGTTCAGTTCCTTGCACCCCATTACTGTGAGGTATTGTTTGTTTTGAGACACTTTTTCGGAGCTCTGTTTTTTCCCGTTCTTCTCTCCTCCCGTGTATGATAGTTTTTGCCTGCCTCAGTCATGACACCTTTTGCCTATTCTCTGTCTGTACTGTTGCCATTTTTGGACCTACTGTGTATGACCTTCTGCCTGCCCCTGGACCCAGCTACCTGCCTCCTCCTATGGTCCCTTTCGTTAAACACCTGCTGCACTATGCGCTTGAAACCAGCTCTCTTTCTCCCTCGTGCGACTGGGTCCTGGACTTCCTGATGGTTCGCCCCCAGGTGGTGAATGTAGGAAATAACACCTCCTCTTCGCTGATCCTCAACACTGGGGCTCCACAAGGGTGCGTGCTCAGCCCCCTCCTGTACTCCCTGTTCAACCATGACTGCGTGGCCAGGCACGCCTCCAACTCAATCATCGAGGTTGCCAACGACACAACAGTAGTAGGCTTGATTTCCAACAACGATGAGACAGCCTACAGGGAGGAGGTGAGGGCCCTTGGAGTGTGGTGCCAGGTAAATATCATAAGGTGAATGCACCAATTTGTAAGTCGCTCTGGATAAGAGCGTCTGCTAAATGACGTAAATGTAAATGTAAATAATCTCTTACTCAACGTCAACAAAACTAAGGAGATGATTGTGAACTTCAGGAAACAGCAGAGGGAGCACCCCCCTATCCACATCGATGGGACCACAGGGGAGAAAATGGAAAGCTTCAAGTTCCTTGGCATACACATCACTGACAAACTGAAATGGTCCACCCACACAGACAGTGTGGTGAAGAAGGCGCAACAGCCCCTCTTCAACCTCAGGAGGCTAAAGAAATTTGTCTTAACGCCTAAAACCCTCATGAACTTTTGAGAACATCCTGTCGGGCTGTATCACCGCCTGGTACGGTAACTGCACCGCCCACAACTGCAAAGCTCTCCAGAGGGTGGTGCGGTCCGCCCAACGTATTACCAGGGGCAAACTTCCCGACCCTCCTGGACACCTACAGCACCCGATGCCATAGGAAGGCCAAAAATATAATCAAGGACATCAACCACTGAGCCACTGCCTGTTCACCCCACTATCATCCAGAAGGCGAGGTCAGTACAGGTGCATCAAAGCTGGGACCGAGAGACTGAAAAACAGCTTCTATCTCAAGGCCATCAGACTGCTAAACAGCCATCACTAGCATATCAGAGGCTGCTGCCTATAGACATAGATTAGTAATCACTGGCCACTTTAAGGAAATGAAACACTAGCCACTTTATTGTCTCTGTATCTTGCATTACTCATCGCATGTGTAAACTGTGCTGTATACTATTCTACAGTATCTTAATCGCTTTAATTGTTTGTAAATATTGCATCACCCATCTCATATGTATATACCGTACTCTATACTATGCCACTGTATCTTAGTCCAATGCCGCTCTGACATATATGTATATATATTCTTAATCCATTCCTTACTTAAATGTACGTGTATTTTGGGTATATGTTGTGAAACTGTTAGATATCACTTGTTAGATATTACTGCACAAGCATTAACATCTGCTAAACACATGTATGTGGCCAATAAAACTTGATTTGATCTTAACCTTATTATCTTAACTTGCTAGTTAAATAGCCTAACCTGCTGTGTAAATTCTCCTAATCTGCTAAAAATCACTTTCAGTCATAGCTGTATCGAAGTGGCCTGTTTTTAGGGAATCTCGGATTTCACTGACATTGATTATAAACTCTGATTAATCTGCCCCCACCCACCCAACCCCCTCTCTCTCTTTCTCAAGACCTGCGAAATAAATTAAAGAAAATCCCGAATGTCGCGTTCATGCAAAATCCACAAAATGCACCAAATGTAAATAGCACACTATCCAAACAAGTTGTTGCATGGAAGCCTTTGCTGCATGGAAGCGGTATTTACTTCACACAAAGTCGCCATAAATTCACAACACATAATTCCCATTAACGGACTGCACACGAGACACGAATGCAGTTAATAAACCTAAAAAATAACGCGTGTTGCTATTTGTGTGTGTGTTTGACAGGCCTATGCACAATTCAATACATAGGCATCTCTGTCACAGATATGAAGTCTGTTAACAATTCAGAAATAATGTATGTAAACGTGTTTAAATTCAGTTTTCTGTATGTCTAAAATGTTATCTATCACTAGCAACACCACACCACCAAGTAAAACTCTTGAGCATGTGTAAATGTGCTTGGGGAATAGATCTTCTCAGCCTAGGCTATTTTCCTATCCAGTCTCAATCCCCGTGAAACCAAAAACCCTGACTCCTGTCTCCATCTCGCATGAAAATTCCTAATTTTATTCTGTAATACATATGTTGCATTATCAAAGCACGTCTCTCGCCTATGCCTGTCCAAATTCCGCTTCTCTGCGCCGTCTCATACTTGCTGCCCACGAGAGCTTCCGTAGAGAATGTGTAATCAACAAACTGTATGAGAGACATGGATATATATAAAAAAAGTTTGTTCCTTATGATACTTTGATATTTAAAATATTTCCACTCTTCACCTCCCCGTCATTCATGAGCTGATCTGCAATCTGTATAATGCTGAAGCCACAAACACAAATCGGGACTTCAGACTGATTTGAGAACTGAAACTTTCCCTGACAACACGCCTATAACCGTGACATCGAGTGAACCAAGTGACGGTAGTGGCATTCTGACAAACACACCGAATAGTTTTGCAGAATTTCTCACAGAAAGAAGGTCGGATTTTAGCTCGGGACAGTCAGTGCATTGTCAGAGCGCAGCGAGACAAACCGAGCCGATAGACCAAACAACACACACTGCTGGCTTGGTGGCCAGAGAACTACAGTACAGTACTACAGAGAGAAGCAAACGCCTGAGCACCAACAGCCGGTGAGACGGAGCGCAAACACAATCTAGCACAGTCACCGCAATTCTCCAGCTCTAGGCTACTGGAACATCTTCCTGTGGGCCTCCTTTTCGTTTTTACGCGCGTCCTGCAGGGGTTGTCGACGGTTGGGTAGATCTACATCCGACATGTCAACGGTTACAGCTTCGGTGGTTGATGTTTCCAGAAATATTTATTCAACCGAAAACGGAAACCGTGGCGGCAGTAATTATACAGGTAAGCGAGATTCTATCCAGAATGGGCATAGGTGTCATGTCATTCGTGCAGTGGCTAAAATTACAGCTTTATTGGAGGCATTATGAATTTGTTAAATGTATTTGTTATGAACCATTTATAGCTGCAAACTGTGTGTGTACATCATCACAGAGTGGACCTGCCAACATGTCATTTTTTAGGAGAAAATGCTTTTCCTTGGCACACACAAATACATGAACTAATTTACATGATGTACTGTATCTGTAATGCTCAATCGTTTACAAAGCAGCAGAACTACATTACTTTCTAAAAGCTACGCATCATTTGTTTAGGCCTACAAAGTATCCTATGATAACAAATACATACAAGGAATGAAAGCCATAGGCTATGGCTTCAAATCAAATCAAAGTTTATTAGTCGCTACACAGATTTACAGACGTTATCGCAGGTTCAGCGAAATGCTTGTGTTTCTAGCTCGAACAGTGCAGTAATACCTAGCAACAAAAAACACAATACAACAAGAGAATAGTCTGTTGTCTATTCTGAGCCTGCTTTGTGTAAAAGGGCGAAACAGTCTAAAGGGGAAGTGAGAGTGTGTTCCTATAGATCACGTGGTCTGAGAAGCTGCAGGTGGCTTTCAGAGTGGCAGGATTCTTAGTTTCACATCAACTAACACTGCGGCTGTACTGAGATATCAGATGTACAGTCTACACTTTTAAACACATACACAATTACACACACATGCACACACACGCTAACACACCCACAGGCATGCACAAACCCACGCTCGCGCACACACGTATACACCCACCCACACACGCGCACACATACACACACACACACACACACACAGCGCTGTCTATCATAAATGATGGTTTATGAATGAGCCTAACACCCAATACTCAGTCAGCAATATAACTCTCTTGCTTGCTGACTCTATCTCGGTCTCTCTCTCTTTCTCTCTCTCTCTCTCTCTTTCTCTCTCTCTCTCTCTCTCTCTCTCTCTCTCTCTCTCTCTCTCTCTCTCTCTCTCTCTCTTTCTCTCTCTCTCTTTCTCTCTCTCTCTATCAAGCATTCATTCAAAGGAATATTAAGATGTTTTCGATTTACTAACGCTATTTCAAACTTTATCTAAATTAAATTGGTCCCTCTTTCAGATACCGTTGAAGAGTTCAGACATGATTTGTCCAACATGTAGGACCTCTTGTGGTGGCAAAGAGACACTACATCAATTTGTCCTCAATTGTAATAGGCCTTGTCTACATGATTTCACAGACAATTTTCCTCAATGACATTTCCATTATACCTAAGGTTATAAGATGATAATGTAAACAGAGAATGTACTATCATTCTGTGAAGGGTCACATTTCAGTGTGTTAAAACAGAGCCTGATAAACAGCTGTTTAACATGGCTCCAGATGGGTCCTGAGTTTCCGCCAAGCTATCAGGCCTTTTGTTTCATTATTTATCATCTTTCCTGCTTTGAGACAATCATCATTAGATAGAGCAAAGCGCGGGGTGGTTTTGTTGTTGTCACAATGCTGGGCAGCCCCCTACAGGGCTTCTATGCAGAGTATTCTGTAGTGTCATGCTCTGCACTGTAGTGTTCTATAAAGTAGTGTTCTCTTCTGCTTACATATGGCTGGATATACTATAGTGACCATCTCCATTCTCCCCCTCCAGGCCAGTGTACGCCAATGCCCCTGCCTGCGCTGGGGACCCAGAAGATTATCCAGGGGAATGGCACCAACGTGGGAACGGTGATCACCTTGCAGTGCCCATCCAGACACCATCTGGTCGGGGGCAGTGAGGTGTCCTGCGTCTGGGGCAGCAACAGCACCCAGTGGTCAGGAGGTTCACCCTGGTGTAAACGTATGTATCTAATGCTGAGAGGATACCTACCCACTGGGTACAGACTGGCTGGATCAACATCATTTGTTCATGTATTGTGACGTGGAATCTACTTTGAAAATACATTGGATTTGAAAAAAGTAATGAACTGTTGTTATTAGGGTGAAACGTCTACCACAGGATTATGTCATCATGGTAACCAAATTTCAACATAGACAGATCTTCTATAAAATATGTTGAATTTGTACCTTTAAAACAACGTCAGATCTTCAGAAGGATATCCACTATCAGAAAAAAAACAGGCTGGGCAGAACCTACTACTGGAGAATATATCTATCTACAGCTACCATTTGGTCTCCCATCCAGGGTTTTAACCAAGCCCAGCCAGCTATGATATTTGTTACTGACTATTACCAATGTGCTATCATGAGAATGACCAGTTTTCTATGACATAGACTGATCAGGTGAATCCAGGTGAAAGCTATGATCCCTTATTGATGCCACTTGTTAAATCCACTTTAATCAGTGTAGATGAAGGAGAGGAGACAGGGTAGAGAAGGATATTAGGAAGGTGTTCTTAATGTTTTGTACACTCAGTGTAGCTTCATTGGTGCTATCGAAGTAATTCCAAAGGGTAGTTTAACGGAGCAAATGAACTGTGGCCATCCTTTATCACTCATAGATCATCAATGATGCCTTTTAGCCCTATATAGCATTTACAAAGTCATCAACAGCTATTGTTTCAATTCTAAAAACTAAAAATAGACAATACAATAGGCATAGGGTTTCAAGCTCTGGTTGATTTCAAATGTAAGATCATTTTGTGATATTACATTGTATTTGGTTGTCAATTTGGTTGTCAATATAGTTTGATTTGATTTAGTCCAAATCTTTTAAAATACAGCAATCAAAAGAAACAGCATCAGTACAGTGCCTGTTATGTTTGTTCTTGAAATATTCCTAGACATTATTTTTGTATTTCTAATCCTCTTATGTAAAGCGTATTTGTAATTGATGAGGACCAGAAAGCCAAATGGGAGACTGTCAGGTTTGTCCCTCTCTCACCCTGTCTGTCTGACTCTATGAGTCAGCTCTGCTGGCCAATCAATGGCTGAGAGCATGTGGAGACAGCCTTCACTTCAGTCATACATTATGGATGAGCCAGGCTCAACTCTACTGTGAAAATGAAAGTAGTCCTCTTAGGACAGTGTGTGTCTGTGTGTGTGTGGAGTAAATTAAAAGATTCAGAATGCATTGAGTGGAAAAAGTGCAGGGATTGCAAACTCCCCCAGAGCTGTGTCTGCCTGCCTGTCAGTCTCTTCATTATTCTGAATTAGAGGAATATAGAGGAATATATTGGAGATCCCCAGCAAACCAGAATTGGTTCAGTGAAAGTTCCAAGAACAAAAACTGTCCAATCGTGTTGATGATTATAGAATGTTTGATTAAAACATTTGCATGATGTTGCAAGACCATTCCTAGAACACATTTGTTCTTTAAAGGTTATTTAAATGTTCCCAGAATGTTTCATAAGGTTGTGGGAACAGTCTAGTGGGAACATTGTGGGGACATCACAAAATATATGTTCCTAAAACACAAAAAACTGTCCAGTTGTGCAGATTATTCTACAATGTTTATTTTAGGGTGCAAAAAACATTAATCTGATTTTACAAAAACAATATTTTGTCTGTTCTTTAAAGGTTCCCACAATGTGACATTAGGTTGTGGGAACCGTCTGGTGAGAGAGATGTTCCCAAAACACAAAATCTATCCAGTTCGTTAGGTTGTCGGAACATTGTGGGGAAATGTCATGAGGCAGGTCCCCAAAACACTACAACTGTCACGTTGTGCTCACATTCAGATAATGTTTGTATCAGGGAGCACAAAACATTCCTTTGATGTTGTAAGAATGTTGGCAGAACAGCCTTTCTGAGTTCTTTAAAGGTTCCCAGAACATTTAATTAGGTTGTGGGAACAGTGTGGGTATGGTATAAGAGATTAGTTCCCAAAACACAAAACATGCTTAGTTGTGATGACATTCATGCAATGTTTAAATTAGGTTGCACAGGATATTCCCTTAATGTTGTTAGAATGAAATAAGTTCATTTTTACAACGTTCATAGCATATTTGTTTTAGGTTTAACATAATATTCCATTGATGTTCACACAATATACATTTTACCTTGTCTTGTAGGTCCTCAGAACATTTCAAGAATATTTAGAAAATGTTATATTTAGGTTTTACCTAATGTTACCACAACATTAACATTTGTAGCTCCTTAAAGCAGATTGGAATACATCCCAATTATTTTCCTCTCCAGATTTAATGGCAATTCACATTGAGGACTGTATTGTTGCCGATATAGTGACACACATTTGAACAACATTTCATCATAAACATATTTTTCAAAATTCATATGTTTACAATCTGCACATTATTTCATTCAGAGGACATTTAAACAGCATGTACTCATACAAACATAATCATCTATTTTTTCAATGTGTTAACAGTCAGCCCTTGTGGGGTTTGAACCTGCAAAGTTAACTGTCAAATTAAGTATTTTATCTTCTGCGCCACCAGTATATAGCCATTTGGCAATCAGGAATTCGATGCTTCCTTTTTAACCTTCTTAGACATAGCTGACCCAGGGAAATACTGGCAACTGGGTTATTCACCATCACTTCACCCATACTCTTTATATGCCCATATTTACAAGGCTATGAGTGCTGAGGATCACTTTTGCTTTTCAGATCATGAAAGTAGGAATTTTCAGATCGTCTTTTCAGATCGTCTTAAAGTAGGAATTATATTGCATACATTATATTGCGTGTCAGCACAACTGGACAGTCAATTTTTACAAAATGTTTTATTTTTTACAGTTAGTTTAAGTTCTGAATTTCAGACTGGATTTATTCAGTGCTTCGGAAAGTATTCAGACCCCTTTTGTCTTGGGGTGCCACGGTGTTCTTGGGGACTTTCAATGCTGCAGACATTTTTTGGTAACCTTCCCCAAATCTGTGCCTCGACACAATCCTGTTTCGGAGCTCTACGGAGAACTCCTTCGACGTCATGGCTTGGTTTTCTCTGATATGCACTGTCAACTGTTGGACCTTATATAGACAGGTGTGTGCCTTTCCAAATCATGTCCAATCAATTGAATTTACCACAGGTGGACTCCAATCAAGTTGTAGAAACATCTCAAGGATGATCAATGGAAACAGGATGCACCGGAGCTGAATTTCGAGTCTCATAGCAACATTTCTAAAAACCTGTTTTTGGTTTGTCTTTATGGGTTACTGTGTGTAGATTGTTAAGAAAAAAATAGTATTTAATCAATTTTAGAACAAGGCTGTAACTTAACGAAATGTGGAAAAAGTCAAGGGGTCTGATGCTTCCCGAAGGCACTGTAAATATGGACAAACAAAAGACATCCTCTCCTTTAGTAGATCGTATTTCCCAGCGGTTTTCAAAAGCAACATGATTAAAGAACATGTGGGATTGAACCTGCAATCTTTAGCTTTGCAGCCAGATCATTAGCCTTCTACACCACCAGGGGATATCTGTGGTATTGTGGGGGGGTTCAGTCTAATTATGGTCAGTCAGGACACAGAACTATTTGTGAATTATTAAAATGTTCCCATTCTCTTCATATGCCGTGTACTTGTAACACTGTAATGATTTAGCTGTTTTTTAAAACAATTTTAATTGAAAACAATCACAGTGAGGTACTTTATTGTTACCCAGAAATGATTTTATATTGAGATAAAAATGTCTGTATTGGACCTTTGAATCAATAAAAGATGTTCCCACCAGACTGTTCCCACAACCTAATGAAACATTCTGGGAACCTTTAAAGAACAGAAAGACCACTTGTCTATTATAGCTGAATGTAATACAGTGAAAAAGACATTCAAATATAAGATATAGCCATCACTTTCTGTAGGCAGATTTCCTAAATAGATTGATCGATTTTTGAAATGTTTTTTCCCTCCCTCTCTCAGCGTTGTCCATGTCGGAGGACTTTGGGTTCAGTGTGGCAGTGGTGTCCTCTATCATCAGCTGTGCCATCATCCTCCTCATGTCCATGGCCTTCATCACCTGCTGTCTGCTCGACTGTGTCAAGGAGGAGGAAAGGAAAAAGGAGGAGAGGTGAGAGGAGAGGAGGAGGAAAGAGGAGAGAGGGAGGAGAGAAGTATAAATTATGGCATGGGAGGAGAGATGGGAAGAAGAGTCAGAAGAGGTGAAAGGAGGAAGGAAAGGAGAAGAGGTAAGGGAAAGACACGATGAGAGGAGAGGAAAAGAGGAGACAGGAAAGGTGAGACAAAGCGTGTAAGATGTCAGGAGGTACAATAAAAGATGTAGAGCCATAAATGATCCCATGTGGTCGAGTACTGCACTATAGGGATTCATAAGGATATTGAGATGTACAACAGCTTTTTTGCATTGCCAGGGAGACGGATCTGTGGCACCAGCCGGAGCAAGGGGAGCAGGAGGAGAACAGGGCCTCTCGCTATGACCACAAGGGCAGAAACAACAATAACAACACCCAGGAGAAGACACTGCCACAATGGGACCACCAGGACCCTTCAATGTGTGACCAAAGGAGACCCAGCTGGTGTGTGCGTCTGTATGTCTTCTGTATGTCCGTGTCTGTGTGTTTGCCTTGAGAAGCTCAATGTCGCTGTCTCTGTCCTCTCCACAGGTGCCATCAGTACCCCTATGCTCTGACTGGTCCAGCCCCAGCCTCCACCTTCGGCCCAGCCCTCAACTCACCCCCTCTCCCCTGCAGAGGCTACGACCAGCCCATTCTTTTGCATAACTCAGGCCTGTACCGCAACCCAGGTCAGCCAAACAATCCAGGCCTACTTCAAAACCCCATCCCGCCCCAGTATCCAGGTTCAACTCGGACCGTGGGGTACCGGAACCCAGAGGTACCCCCTGGCTCAGGCTTGGCCAGGCTGTATGTAGGACAGGAGGGCAGTGTGTCCGTGGTGAGCACTCCACTTCTGGAGGAGTGGAGTGCCCAGGAGCGCCCCATACGGGTCATATCCATGTGAGGTCACAACCAGGAAGTGACTGGACATAGACCACATGGGCATGGATAAACTGAACATCAATCAAGAAACTGGATCCAAAAGGGAGAGGACCACCTCAATGGGGACCACACCTATGTCATTAACAACCAGGCACCAATGACTGAATAATTAGGGGGCGCTCATGTAGTTCTGTTTCACTGTATGTACAAGTGGGTAACCTGTACAAGTGTGAGGTGTGAAATGGAAATGTATTTTTTGCATATCCCACTCCCCCTGAGACACCCTCGGAGAGTGGGGTCACAGCCAGGCGATCAGCCATTATTGACAGCAACCCTGGAGAAATTAGGATGAATTGTCTTGCTCAAGGGCAGAATGACATATTTTTACCTTGTCGGCTCGGGGATTCAATCCAGCACGCGAGTAGCGGTAGACCATTCGGTGGCAAAGCAGCATTTTTAGGTTGCATCAGACATGTGCCTTAAACGCAGACCCTATCCCTCTGGACACTGCCAGAAGCCGAGAGTTGGTGAGGACATTCATTATTCCATAGGAATCACTTATTGTGTTACTGATTGATTTCACAGTGTTCTTCCGTGAAATGTACAGTAGTAAACATGTTCAGTTCGGAAATATCCTGTATCTCTGAGTTACGAAATCTAGTAATTCTGCTTCTGGAAAGAATCCTTAAAACGTTGTACAGTATTCTGCATTTTTAGGTTTGATGCTACTGCTTTGTTGAATCCAGGGATAGCATGTGTAGGGCTACAGTTCCCAATCCTGTTGTGTATAGTATGTGATGGTACTTCATGGTACAAATAACTGTTAAATTTTATTCTGTACTATTGGAATGAAAATTGCATTTTCTGAAACTTTTTTATATTCCTATACCCAACTGATACTGACATTGATGGTACATTATGCAAGTTGTGCAAGTCACACTGCAGATGGATTGACAATGAATCATTTAATAAATTCTACATTCTTGAACTTGTGCTGTCATCAGTTAGGAATACGATTGTAAGGGAGTTTTGCCCAAAAAATAGAATCCGTCCTAAATAGTAGCCTACATTTGATGTCAGCCACCACCGAGTTAGGATGAGTGGTTTGCCGTTAATAAAATAACAAATTATTGAAAAGACTGTATTTTCAACCTGGACTCAGGGGTAGATGTAACATAGTAAACAAAAATCTGATATGATATGTTACGTTTGGTAT
Source organism: Salmo salar (assembly GCF_965601325.2). NCBI lineage: Eukaryota > Metazoa > Chordata > Actinopteri > Salmoniformes > Salmonidae > Salmo > Salmo salar. The sequence continues at coordinate 24,533,137 of NC_138303.1, read as the reverse complement.
GGAATGTATTAATTTGTGGATATCCATCATCCATTTTGTGTTATATGTTACGAATTGAAATTTGTATGATATATTACAAATTTGCAATACGTAGGATATGTTATGAATTCCAATTTGTTGTGGCTAACATTACCTAGGTGGCAATGTTAGCTAGGCTAGGGGTTAGGATTAAGGTTAGGGTTAGGAGTTATATTAAAAGCCAGGGGAAAGGTTAGCTAACACATGCTAAGTAGTTGCAAAGTAGCTAAAAAGTAGTAAGTAGCTGCAAAGTTGATAATTAGCTAAAATGCTAAAGTTGTCCATGATGAGTTTCAAACACACAACCTTTAGGTTGCTAGACATTTGCGTTATATAGACTTTTTCATTATATGCCCACCCATCCACCCTTCACATACCAAACATAACATACTCATTTAAGTGTTCCGGATTTTTGTTTACTATGTTACCTCTAGTCCATGAGACAAGCCTGGTATTTTTGAGGGATTCAAGACTCAATATTATACTTACGTGGGTGCCATTAAAAACAGCCTAAAGGAGAATTTCATTGTCACGAACACCATTAAATAATTGGAATACTGCAAAAGCAGCTTGTCATATGACAAGTAGATACTTATTCTGCGCTCCGATTGTTAACAATCCCTTCTTTCATCCTTCATGTACAGACAGTGGTTTTAAGAATTGGTACAAAGCTAGAATTACTACATTGAATGATTTGTTTTATGATGGTTCCCTTAATCTTTCCTGCAATTGCAACAATAATATAGTTTACCAGACTCAATTTTCCTGTTTTCTTCAGCTTCAAAGTTTTATCAATTCAATTTCCTTTTATAGGGAGGAATCTGGCTTTAATAAGCTGGAAAAACTCATACTCCATGCTAGCTCCTGAAAAGACGAAAATAAGATACATATGAACTCTGCAAAAAAATAAACGTCCTCTCACTGTCAACTGCGTTAATTTTCAGCAAACTTAACATGTGTAAATATTTGTATGAACATAACAAGATTGAACAACTGAGACATAATCTGAACAAGTTCCACAGACATGTGACTAACAGAAATGGGATAATGTGTCGCTGAACAAAGGGGTGGTCAAAATCAAAATTAATGGTCAGTATCTGGTGTGGCCACATTAGGTACTGCCTGCAGTGCATCTCCTCATGGACTGCACCAGATTTGCCAGTTCTTGCTGTGAGATGTTACCCCACTCTTCCATGAAGGCACCTGCAAGTTCCCGGACATTTCTGGGGGGAATGGCCCTAGCCCTCACCCTCCGATCCAACAGGTCCCAGACATGCTCAATGGGATTGAGATCCGGGCTCATCGCTGGCCATGGCAGAACACTGACATTCCTGTCTTGCAGGAAATCACGCACAGAATGAGCAGTATGGCTGGTGGCATTGTCATGCTGGAGGGTCATGTCAGGATGAGCCTGCAGGAAGGATACCACATGAGGGAGGAGGATGTCTTCCCTGTAACACACAGCATTGAGATTGCATGCAATGACAACAAGCTCAGTCCGATGATGCTGTGACACACCGCCCCAGACCGTGACGGACCCTCCACCTCCAAATCGATCCCTCTCCAGAGTACAGGCCTCGGTGTAACGCTCATTCCTTCAACGATAAACGCGAATCCGACCATCCCCCTCGGTGAGACAAAACCGCGACTCGTCAGTGAAGAGCACTTTTTTCCAGTCCTGTCTGGTCCAGCGACGGTGGGTTTGTGCCCATAGGCGGCGTTGTTGCCGGTGATGTCTGGTGAGGACCTGCCTTACAACGGGCCTACAAGCCCTCAGTCCAGCCTCTCTCAGCCTATTGCGGACAGTCTGAGCACTGATGGAGGGATTGTGCATTCCTGGTGTAACTCGGGCAGTTGTTGTTGCCATCCTGTACCTGTCCCGCAGGTGTGCTGTTCGGCTGTACCAATCCTGTGCAAGTATTGTTACACGTGGTCTGTCACTGCGAGGACGATCAGCTGTCCGTCCTGTCTCCCTGTAGCGCTGTCTTAGGCGTCTCACAGTACGGACATTGCAATTTATTGGCCTGGCCACATCTTCAGTCCTCATGCCTCCTTGCAGCATGCAAGCATGGGACACAGTGTTTAAACCCTTTACAATGAAGATCTGTGAAGTTATTTGGATTTTTGTGAATTATCTTTGAAAGACAGGGTCCTGAAAAAGGGACGTTTCTTTTTTTGCTGAGTTTACTATAGGCAAGGTCAACACTGATAGTAGCAAACATGCACGGCAGCAAGACTTTAGGGTGACCATCGATATTTGTAAATGGGAAGCGATTCTTACCAACGCAAAGAAAATATTTTGTTCCTATAAAACTCACGAGCTACAGTTTACTTGTCAGAAGTAAATATGACCCTGCTTGTTCTGGGGAATGTTCCAAATGGAAGCAGCACAAAGGTACTTATGTACATCTTATCTGGTACTGTCCCATTGTTAAAGATTTCTGGAAAGGGGAGGAAAGGGACATCTCAAATAATTTGGGCATCTCCAGTTGGTTTACAGCCTCTCCAATGTGTTCTGGGTCTTTACTGGACTAACGCGACACTGAAGTGTCATACAAAAATCTTAGCTCTAATGTGGTATGCCGCTAGATTAACAATTCTTCAATCATGGTTAGATTACATAAAACCCCAAAATTCCTGGTGGCTGAGAAACCTGTTGTGGTTGTTTCATCTGGAAAGACTGATTAATTTTCTCCAGGGGAAACCTGACAAGTGTTTGCATATCTGGAGCCGTGTAGTTCCGTCTATAGGAGATAAGTGTGCAAATTTACTGTTGAAGGAGATAACTCACCAAGCATTTGGATGTTGCTCTTTGTACCTATTGGAATTCATTAATTATAATAATTAGTTTGGGAGGGGAATAGAGAGGGCGTTGGGAAAGGGATATACATTTTTATCATGGAAGAACAATTGTCAAAGAGTTATGTAGAATGCAGTGACATTTTATTTAATCACCTATTCTATCTTGTTTTATTCTTGAAAGAAATGGACATCGCTTTATATACACTGAACAAAAACATAAACGCAACATGTAAAGTGTTGGTCCCGTGTTTCATTAGCTAAAATGAAAGATTCTGTCACGTTCGCTATCTTCAAACTCCCTGTCGTAAATCAACCAAGGCGCAGTGTGCCTGTAATTCCACATCGTTTATTGAAGTGAACAAAACAAAACAATAAACAGGTAAACAGAAAATAAACGTGACGCAAATGTGGCACACACAAAACACACACAGAAATAATAATTACCCACAAACACAGGTGGGGAAAAGGCTGCCTAAGTATGATTCCCAATCAGAGACAACGATAGACAGCTGCCTCTGATTGGGAAGCATACCCGGCCAAAACAAAGAAATACGAAAACTAGATTGCCAACCCCACATCACACCCTGACCTAACCAAATAAAAACGCCTCTCTAAGGTCAGGGCGTGACAGATCCCAGAAATATTCCATACTCACAAAAGGCTTATATCTCTCAAATTTTGTGCACACATTTGTTTACATCCCTGTAAGTAAGCATTTCTCCTTTTCCAAAAAATCCCTCCACCTGACAGGTGTGGCTTATCAATACGCTGATTAAACAGCATGATCATTACACTGGTGCACCTTGTGCTGAGGACAATAAAAGGCCACTCTAAAATGTGCAGTTTTGCCACACAACACAATGCCACAGAAGTGTGGAATTGGCATACTGACTGCTGAAATGCCAACTAGAGCTGTTGCCAGACAATTTTATGATCATTTCTCTACCATAAGCCACCTCTGTCGTTTTAGAGAACTTGGCAGTACGTCCATCCGGCCTCACCACGTGTATAGCGGTGTGTGGGAAAGCAGTTTGCTGATGTCAACGTTGTAAACAGAGTGACCCATGATGGAGTTGGGGTTATGGTATGGGCAGGCAGGCATAAGCTACAGACAACTAACACAATTGCATTTTATCAATGGCAATTTGAATGCACAGAGATACCTTGATGAGATCCTGAGGCCCATTGTCATACCATTCATCCGCCACCATCAACACATGTTTCGGCATTATAATGCACAGCCCCATTTCGCAAGGATCTGTACACAATTCTTGGAAGCTGAAAATGTCCCAGTTCTTCCATGGCATGCATACCAGACATGTCACCCATTGAACATGTTTGGGATGCTCTGGATCGACGTGTATGACGGCATGTTCCAGTTCCCACCAATATCCAGAAACTTCGCACAGCCATTGAAGAGGAGTGAGACAACATTCCACAGGCCACAATCAACAGCCTGATCAACTCTATGTGAAGGAGATGTGTCACACTGCATGTGGCAAATGATGGCCACACCAAATGATGGCCACACCACACATTGGTTTTCTGATCCACGCCCCTACCTTATTTTTTAAGGTATCTTTGACCACCATATGCATATCTGTATTCCCAGTCATGTTAAATCAATAGATTAGGGACTAATGAATTTATTTCAATTGACTGATTTCCTTATATGAACTGTAACTCAGTAAAATCATTGAAATTGTTGCATGTTGCATTTACATTTTTGTTCAGTTTATATATATATATATACTCATGTTATAGATATATTCATGTTATTATTTAACATTTTCCATATAGACAAAACCAACAATAACATACAGTTGAAGTCGGAAGTTTACATACACCTCAGCCAAATACATTTAAACTCAGTTTTTCACAATTCCTGACATTTAATCCAAGTAAAAATTCCCTGTCTTAGGTCAGTTAGGATCACCACTTTATTTTAAGAATGTGAAACGTCAGAATAATAGTAGAGAGAATGATTTATTTTAGCTTTTATTTCTTTCATCACATTCCCAGTGTGTCAGAAGTTTACATACGCTCAATTGGTATTTAGTAGCGTTGCCTTTAAATTGTTCAACTTGGGTCAAACGTTTCGGGTAGCCTTCCACAAGCTTCCCACAATAAGTTGGGTGAATTTTGGCCCATTCCTCCTGACAGAGCTGGTGTAAGTGAGTCAGGTTTTTAGGCCTCCTTGCTCGCACACACTTTTTCAGTTCTGCCCACAGATTTTCTATGGGATTGAGGTCAGGGCTTTGTGATGGCCACTCCAATACCTTGACTTTGTTGACCGTTTTGCCACAACTTTGGAAGTATGCTTGGGGTCATTGTCCATTTGGAAGACCCATTTGCGACCAAGCTTTAACTTCCTGACTGGTTTCTTGAGATGTTGCTTCAGAATATCTACATGATTTTCCCACCTCATGATGCCATCTATTTTGTGAAGTGCACCAGTCCCTCCTGCAGCAAAGCACCCCCACAGCATGATGCTGCCACCCCTGTGCTTCACAGTTGGGATGGTGTTCTTCGGCTTGCAAGAATCCCCCTTTTTCCTACAAACATAATGATGGTCATTATGGCCAAACAGTTCTATTTTTGTTTCATCAGACCGGAGGACATTTCTCCAAAAAGTACGATCTCTGTCCCTATGTGCAGTTGCAAACCTTAGTCTGGCTTTTTTATGGCAGTTCATCTCTAGGAGACAGAACTCGTCTCATTCCTGAGCGGTATGACAGCTGCGTGGTCCCATGGTGTTTATAGTTGCGTACTATTGTTTGTACAGATGAATGTGGTACATTCAGGCGTTTGGAAATTGCTCCCAAGGATGAACCAGACTTGTGGAGGTCTACAATTCTTTTGAGGTCTTGGCTGATTTCTTTTGATTTTCCCATGATATCAAGCAAAGAGGCACTGAGTTTGAAGGTAGGCCTTGGAATACATTCACAGGTACACCTCAAATTGACACAAATTATGTCAATTAGCCAATCAGAAGCTTCTAAAGCCATGACATGATTTTCTGGAATTTTCCAATCTGTTTAAAGGCACAGTCAACTTAGTGTATGCAAACGTCTGACCCACTGGAATTGTGATACAGTGAATTATAAGTGAAATAATCTGTCTGTAAACAATTCTTGGAAAAATCCCTTTGTCATGCACAAAGTAGATTGCCAAAACTATAGTTTGTAAACAAGAAATTTGTGGAATGTTTGAAAAACGAGTTTTAATGACACCAACCTAAATGTATGTAAACTTCTGACTTCAACTGTACACTACCGTTCAAAAGTTTGGGGTCACTGAGAAATGTCCTTGTTTTTGAAAGTAAAGCTCATTTTTTGCCCATTAAAATAATATCAAACTGATCAGAAATACAGTGTAAAAATGTTTTATGTTGTAAGTAACTATTGTAGCTGGAAACGGCAGATGTTTTTATGGAATATCTACATAAGTGTACAGAGGCCCATAATCAGCAACCATCACTCATGTGTTCCAATGGCACGTTGTGTTAGCTAATCCATGGCTAATTGATCATTAGAAAACCCTTTTGCAATTATGTTAGCACAGCTGAGAACTGTTGTTCTGATTAAAGAAGCAATAAAACTGGCCTTCTTTAGACTAGTTGAGTATCTGGAGCATCAGCATTTGTGGGTTCGATTACAGGCTCAAAATGGCCAGAAACAAAGACTTTCTTCTGACACTCGTCAGTCTATTCTTGTTTGGATAAATGAAGGCTATTCCATGCCAGAAATTGCCAAGAAACTGAAGATCTCGTACAACGCTGTGTACTACTCCTTTCACAGAACAGCGCAAACTGGCGCTAACCAGAATAGAAAGATGAGTGGGAGGCCCCGGTGCACAACTGAGCAAGAGGACAAGTACATTAGAGTGTCTAGTTTGAGAAACAGACGCCTCACAAGTCCTCAACTGGCAGCTTCATTAAATAGTACCCACAAAACACCAGCCTCATCATCAACAGTGAAGTGGCGACTCCGGGATACTGGCCTTCTTGGCAGAGTTGCAAAGAAAAAGCCAATTCTCAGACTGGCCAATAAAAATAAAAGATTAGGAAAGAACACAGACACTGGACAGAGGAACTAGAAGGCCAGCATCCTGGAGTCGCCACTTCATCTGTTGACGTTGAGACAGGCTGCCCAGAAGTTACTCCAGCTTCGGCAGGACACCCTCAGTGTGGCAGACTATGCGGTGGAGTTCCGCACGCTAGCAGCGGAGGGCACCTGGAACCCGGAAGCACTGTTCGACACGTTCCTGCATGGATTATCGGAGGAGGTAAAGGATGAGCTGGCAGCCCGAGAACTACCGACGCATCTCAACTCAGTCATTGCTTTAACCATCCGGATCGATGGTCGGCTATGGGAATGTAGGAGGGACAAGAGGTCCGATTGTGGTCCCAATCGCTCACTCGGGGATCCCAACTTGCAGCTGATAAACTCCGAAAGTCCCCGGCGTCTACATCCCCGAAAGCATCCGTGCTTACCCGAGTCCCTCCAAGAGCCCCCGGAGACTGCCGATTCACCTCTTCCCGAGCCGATGCAGCTCGGCAGGGCTGGGCTGTCTCCAGCCGAACGCGTACGCAGACTTGAAACCCAGAGTTGTCTGTATTGCAGTACTGCGGTCATTTTGTGTCTACTTGTCCCTTCAAGAGAGCTAGTAATTCATTGGAGTGAGTACACTGGTGGGTCTGAAAGATAATTGTTATTCTCCCCTTACTCGCCCCCTCTCTATGCCAACCTGCTCTGGGGCGACCAGTCCAAGTCTCTCCAGGTACTCATCGACTCGGGGGCCGATGTGAGTCTCATGGACATTACCCTGTTGTCCAAGCTGGGCATCCCCACTCAACCCCTCTCCATTCCCATGGGTGTTAGAGTGCTGGACGGGCACTCTATAGGCCGGGTCACCCACCAGACCACCCTTGTCAGCCTACGAGTGTCGGGGAACCACAGGGAGGCTATCCAATTCCTGCAGGTTGAGTTTCCGCAGGTCCCTGTGGTATTGGGATTCTCTTGGCTCCAGTGACATAATCCCTCCATTGACTGGGCTACTGGTGCCATTGTGGGCTGTTGCCTGTCCTGCCACACTCATTGCCTGAAGTCAGCTCTGCCTGCCCCGGGATGTCTTCCTGGGGGCTTGGAAATTGCCCCGGACCTCTCCGTTAGCTCCACAGAGTACCAGGACCTCCGAGAGGGGTTCAGTAAGGCCCGGGCCACTTCACTTCTGCAGCACCAACCGGTATCCAAGAAGGTCAAGTCTGAGGCACTGGCACGTCGCTACACCCCCGGAAGCCGAGACCTGTCCCCCCCCCCGGTTCAAGATCATTAGCACCTCTGCTGTTCACCCTCCGTATTTTTCCTACCTTTTCTGTGTCTAGAGTCAAAACCATGTCTGACTGCCCGTTGTCTTCTGTTTCTAGGCCCAACCCTCCCCCCGTGTCATCGAGGGCCAGCCAGCGTACACGGTGAGACGCCTCCTGAGGGTTCGACCATGGGGCAGGGGTTTCATTTTCATTTCACACAGGAAGCGGCGCAGGTCCTAATCCAGGCACTTGTCATCTCCCGTCTGGATTACTGCAACTCGCTGTTGGCTGGGCTCCCTGCCTGTGCCATTAAACCCCTACAACTCATCCAGAACGCCGCAGCCCGTCTGGTGTTCAACCTTCCCAAGTTCTCTCACGTCACCCCGCTCCTCCGCTCTCTCCACTGGCTTCCAGTTGAAGCTCGCATCCGCTACAAGACCATGGTGATTGCCTACAGAGCTGTGAAGGGAACGGCACCTCCATACCTTCAGGCTCTGATCAGGCCCTACACCCAAACAAGGGCACTGCGTTCATCCACCACTGGCCTGCTGGCCCCCCTACCTCTGAGGAAGCACAGTTCCCGCTCAGCCCAGTCAAAACTGTTCGCTGCTCTGGCACCCCAATGGTGGAACAAGCTCCCTCACGACGCCAGGACAGCGGAGTCAATCACCACCTTCCGGAGACACCTGAAACCCCACCTCTTTAAGGAATACCTAGGATAGGATAAAGTAATCCTTCTAACCCCCCCCCCCCCTTAAAAGATTTAGATGCACTATTGTAAAGTGGTTGTTCCACTGGATATCATAAGGTGAATGCACCATTTTGTAAGTCGCTCTGGATAAGAGCGTCTGCTAAATGACTTAAATGTAATGTAATGTAAATGTTTCCAGTAGCTGGTTGACTGGGATGGTTATGGCCCGGAGGAGAGGTGCTGGGTTCCCGCTAAAGACATCTTGGACCCGGCCCTTTCGCCAACCTCCCCCTGCCGGCACCCCAGTCAACCAGGTATCCGCTTCAGATTCTTCAAAGTAGCCACCCTTTGCCTTGATGACAGCATTGCACACTCTTGGCATTCTCTCAACCAGCTTCACCTGGAATGTTTGTCCAACAGTCTTGAAGGAGTTCCCACATATGCTGAGCACTTGTTGGCTACTTTTCCTTCACTCTGCGGTCCAACTCATCCCAAACCATCTCAGTTGGGTTGAGTTCGGGTGATTGTGGAGGCCAGGTCATCTGATGCAGCACTCCATCACTCTCCTTCTTGGTCAAATAGCCCTTACACAGCCTGGAGGTGTGTTGGGTCATTGTTCTGTTGAAAAACTAATTATATCCCCACTAAGCGCAAACCAGATGAGATGGCGTATCGCTGCAGAATGCTGTGGTAGCCATGATGGTTAAGTGTGCCAAGAAATCTAAATAAATCACTGACAGTGTCACCAAAGAACCATCACACCCCCTCCTCCATGCTTCACGGTGGGAACCACACATGCGGAGATCATCCGTTCACATACTCTGCGTCTCACAAAAAAATCTGTTGTAACCAAAAATCTCAAATTTGGACTCATCAGACAAAAGGACAAATTTCCACCAGTCTAATGTCCATTGCTCGTTTTTCTTGGCCCAAGCAAGTCTCTTCTTCTTATTGGTGTCCTTTAGTAGTGGTTTCTTTGTAGCAATTCGACCATGAAGGCCTGATTCACGCAGTCTCCTCTGAACAGTTGATGTTGAGATGTGTCTGTTACTTGAACTCTGTGAAGCATTTACTTGAGCTGCAATTTCTGAGGCTGGTAACTCTAATGAACTTATCCTCTGCAGCAGAGGTAACTCTGAGTCTTCCTTTCCTGTGGTCGCCCTCATGAGAGACAGTTTCATCATAGTGCTTGATGGTTTTTGCGACTGCACTTGAAGAAACTTTCAAAGTTCTTCACATTTTCCAGATTGACTGACCTTCATGTCTTAAAGTAGTGATGTACTGTAATTTCTCTTTGCTTATTCGAGCTGTTCTCTCCATAATATGGACTTGGTCTTTTACGAAAAAGGGCTATCTTCTGTATACCACCCCTACCTTGTCACAACACAACTGATTGGCTCAAACGCATTAAGAAGGAAAGAAATTCCACAAATTAGCTTTTAACAAGGCACACCTGTTAATTGAAATGCATCCAGGTGACTACCTCATGAAGCTGGTTGAGAGAATGCCAAGAGTGTGCAACGCTGTCATCAAGGCAAAGGGTGGCTACTTTGAAGAATCTGAAATATAAAATATATTTTGATTTGTTTAACACTTTTTTGGTTACTACATTATTCCATATGTGTAATTTCATAGTTTTGACGTTTTCAATATTATTCTACAATGTAGAAAATAGTAAAAATAAATTAAAACCTTTGACTGAGTAGTCGTGTCCAAACTTTTGACTGGTACTGTACAGTGTGTGCTATTGTTGGTTTTGTCTGTATGGAAAATGGTGTTGGTTTTGTTTGTTATTGTTGGTTTGGTCTGTATGGAAAATGTTAAATAAATGAGTTACATTGGTAGGTAGGCTACCGTGTAATAACAGTGTAGGTACACATTATTTTATAGTAGCTTAGACATTTAACTATTCGGGTATCATTTATCAGTCAGTGACGCCACTCTTTAATAGTCCTTCATGCATTAGGCTACAGAGCACGGCCGGTTGTGGTGTCAACATGGGAAGAGCGTCAAAGTAGGGAGAGCAGGAAGTTAGCTAAGAGGTAGTCATCGGTCGAAAAGGGGGAAGCCTCAAGCCTTATCTCCGTTTTCTTCCATGGCAGGTTAGTGAATTTGAATACATCTTTTGGGGATTTTGCTTTGCTTATGTGTGAATCATGCGCAGCAGAGGACAATCTGCCACTCACTATCGCCACCATGTCGCGTCGCCGCCACGACCTGTTGGCTGGCTGTTGCTGACCTTCTTAATCTCAATAACAAATCAAGCTAGAGTAGACTATTGGTCGTATTTTACTTGGTTATTTTAGCAACATTTGACCTACACTTATCACAAACACTGTAAATATGATTTACATTTGAGTAGACCTACAATAACATATATTAATATTCTGTATATGCCAATAGCAATTTGATACTTTGTACCAAGGGTTATGCGAGCAATAGTTCAACCAATGTTGCCATGCATGCAACACTGTATCCAACGAGCGTAAATACAGAATGTAAACACTTTCTCTTTTGCAAGGTGCATCTTCACTAACGCAGTGTGCCCCTTGCGTGGCAAGATCAATTCATGTTTCTAAAAAGGGACACTAAACCTCTTAACCCTTAATTCCTCTTGAAGGACTAATGCCTACAACCCTGTTTTACAGAATAGACTGTAGTGTAGACAGCCAACAGTGCTGTTCAGTGCCAAGTATTCAGTTACAATTAGACCTGCCTCTTTAATCTGACCTCAGTTACACTAGTTCAGTTAAAGCATGTAGGGGTGTGCGTTGGTCACTCTATTGCGTTGCAAGAGATCATTTATGTGCTTCTGAAATCAATGCTATACATTGTAAAAATATATATATAATAATCCTTTAATTAAAGTGTGTATTTATTTGTGCCTTATCTCCTGTATTCCCTAGCTCCCTGGTCAGGCTCAGACGGCTACCATGTGCAGCTGCAGAGGGACTCCCAGTTCCTGTGTTCAGACCAGAGGATGCACACTGAGCTGGTGGACAGGCTGGTGCTGCAGCTCAACAGGACCTACCCTCAGATACTGACTGACAAGGAGGCCCAGAGGGTAAGTAGCCTAGTGAGTATGTTAACTCTGAAGGGGTTGAGTACTTCACTACAGGGTGCTGTACTGGCCCAAGGGGAGCCAGGAGAAGAGCTTCCCGTGCTGTACCTGAGTAGGAAGCTGTTGCCCAGGGAAACCAGGTATTCTACAATCGAGAAGGAGTGCCTGGCTATAAAGTGGGTCCTAGATAGCCTCCGTTACTACCTTCTTTGACCTGGCAACAGAGAACAGAGCACTGACCTGGATCCAGACCATGAAGGACTGGAATTCTCGTGTGACCAGGTGGTATCTGGAGCTCCAGCCCTTCAGGTTCTGTGTCCGTTACAAGGCAGGAAAAGAATACATGATGGGGGACTGACTATCAAGGCTCCCGAAGCTGGTCACTTGAGGAGAGGAGAAAGGTAATGGAAAGTAGAAGTGAGTTTTGTCACAGGCACAGCGATGATTGAAAACTGCAGAATGAATCTCCGGGCTGTTCCTGATGGACTCCACTTTGTCCACCTGAGACCGAACTTCACCCTTACCCAGCTGGTAACCCAGGTACTTTGTCTCCTGTTTCGCCCACTCACACTTCAGGAGGTTAAGCGTGAGGCCTGCATCATGGATCTTCCCCAGGACTCTGCTTTACATCACCACCAGGGAACCCTCACCATCTAGGCCTCTACTTATACAGTCACAAATGGTCATGCAATTTGCAATTATTCTGTTTTTGAAATGTGTTGTGTTGTATTTTGTGATTCTAGGGAATAATTGACAATAACATTCAGGATGAAGTACTTATTACAGATCCATGAATGCACTATGGATAATTGGACATAAGGCAGTTTTGTGGACACTTGTGATTGGATGCTTGTCTAATTCTGCTCCAGTTCAGGAACCTGAGTGTGCCCACTACGGTGCGATTGGCTGAGCTGCTGGTGCACCTGCAGGGGAAGGGAGAGGAGGCGTGTCATGAGTTCTACAGGGGGCTTCAGATCCACGCCTACAATGTCTATTTCAACCTGCCTACCAGAGTCAGCCGCAGAAGAGGTAGAGCACTGAGGAGATTTACTGATCTCTTGCTGTCCGTCTGTCTGTATACCGGTTGTTTCTCTCTCTCTCTTTCTCTGTGTGTTTCTATATCTGTCTCTTTCACTGTCAGTTTCCTATTTACAGATGTTTGCCAATTTGTGTCTGTGTGTGATGCTGTGGAGACTGACTAACAGTGTTCTGTGTGTCTCTGTTCTAGAGCCTGCAGACCCAATGGGGACTAACACTGTGGCCCACCGCATGGAGAGATATGTACTTAATGACAGGGGTAAATCTAATATTACACTAGTGCTAACAATAACTAACGACTTGACTGGATACAAGTTGACAGTTCCTTCAGAATGCAAATGTTAGGGAACAACTGTATAGTATGTGTTTTCTTCGAAGTTGAATGAATTTGACCTGTTTGGAATATACTTTTGTGGAGCTGTTGCTTCTTATGAGTAGGATAAGCACATTTTTTAGCTCAGTCAAGCATCCATCCCTGTCACCTCCATAACCTCAGCTAAGCATCATGTGGCCATTTAGACTTTTAGTAACCTCCATTCAGTGTGATCAGCCCCAGTTCTCTGCTTTTATGCGTCAGACCAGCTCACGTGTCACACACACGCCCGCAAAACAACCTCGATCCTAATTCCTTTGAAGACTTTGTTATGCTTACAGTAGGTCAATGAACAGTTCTAATGAACCAGTAACTACCAATCACACGGTTGAGAGATATATTTTCTCTAGAGGAAGCCATGGGTATAACATCACTCAGTATGATGATGCCTGCCTGTCTCTGTTTGTCTGTCTACCATGTTATGAGATTGTCTTACCATTTACACGGTCCAGTTCCCCCTCATCAAGACGATGCATACTATCTTCTCTCTCTCTCTCACTCTGCAGGACCTCTGTTCTTCCTGAGTTGCTTCAGCCTTGCAGTGGGTTTAGCTCTGCTCTATTATTATGGAGGTAAGTCCTTCATTCAGGAAGAAAAGGTTTCTCACTGAATGATTAGAAATACCTTTGAAGTAGATGTTCACTGCACAATGACGTGCACTGATTTGGTAACTATGGAAGGAAAAGAAGGTTGTGTCTTATATGTTTTAATATTTCATGCCCTTGTGTCATTGATGTATTCACTCTCCCTCTCTCCACTTTTATTCCCCAATGCTTTCCTTTTATACTTGACCTATCATGCTCTTGCTGTCATTCACGTTTATTCATTTTTCTCTATTTCTTTCTTCCCGTCTCTCCATTCCTCCTCTCCTCTTTTCCTTTCCCTCTGTCTCTGTCCTACAGAGGGTAATTTGAGTGCTACTGGTCCATTTCTGAGCTTCTCAGTGCTGGGACTGGGCAGTGAGGTTCTCCTAGCCCACGCCAAGGACGGATCCAAAATTCAATAAGGACATATTCAGTGGGAAATGCTAAAGAATGACATTTTGGGAAAATGCTAAAAGAATTATCTTTGCAATGCCAAACATTTACCTGCAGGGGGAACTGAAAGGGTGCTATTTCAAAAATATATTTGTACATACTTGTAAGTAGTATTGTATTTTAACAGTACCCCTGCATTTTTATGTGAAAATTTGACTTATTCATTGAATATGTCTTTGTATAATCAGACATAGTGCCTCCATGCTCTTTGTAAGAGTGTCATATAGGCTTTCTTAAACATCACAGGAAATCAAAATGCCCTGGTTAACTTAATCTGAACCTTTAATTCTGGGCTAACTTGAAAGTCCTAAACATTTAATTTGAAGTTCTACAGCTCAGTTCAAAGGGATGGCCTTTTTACTGAGGGAATGGGTGACTTTTAAACACATCAGGAGTGGAAGGAGACTGTACGTCTGCAGTGTACCCCAGTTTGAAGTGAAAGACTGAAAGCCTAACCAGTCTGTTGTTTGAATGTTGTCACTGTGTTGTCATACTACATTTACATGCTGCAGTTTCTGAGTGTCCTTAGCAACACATCCATTTTCACCGCTCAGTGCCTTCTAACACTGTGATTGACAGTCAACAGCTTATTCACAGTCTCCAAGTCAACCTTACACTACCCCTTGCATGTCTTCACATGTAGTTGCACTGAGAGACTGACAATTACAGCTTGTTTTTATCCCATTGTTAACAGAGAACTGAGGAATATCACCATAATAAACTAACAGAATTCTTATCTTAAATGTTTTCTTTTGATGGGAAGAAATGTGAATGTGCTATAATACTGGAAAGTGTTTGGTTGCGTTTTGATAGTTGCACCAGTTTAAGAGAAAAAAAGTTGAAGCAAAGACCAGGCAAATTCCGTGACCCCACTCTCCGGGGTGTCTCGGGGAGAGTGGGAAATGCAAAAAAAAACACATATCCAATTCACACATGCATATTAATATGTGTGAAATAGGACAAAGAAAGAATAACTATTCTGTTTAAGAAAAATACATTTCATAATTAGGAATGTAGAATGTTCTGGTAAAAAAACAAGAATAGACTACTGCACATACCTGTACACACATGCTAAAACATTGCTAGTGTTAGTAACAGCTGTCCTTTTTAACATTTCATTGCTAGTGTTAGTAACAGCTGTCCTTTTTAACATTTCATTGCTAGTGTTAGTAACAGCTGTCCTTTTTAACATTTCATTGCTAGTGTTAGTAACAGCTGTCCTTTTTAACATTTCATTGCTAGTGTTAGTAACAGCTGTCCTTTTTAACATTTCATTGCTAGTGTTAGTAACAGCTGTCCTTTTTAACATTTCATTGCTAGTGTTAGTAACAGCTGTCCTTTTTAACATTTCATTGCTAGTGTTAGTAACAGCTGTCCTTTTTAACATTTCATTGCTAGTGTTAGTAACAGCTGTCCTTTTTAACATTTCATTGCTAGTGTTAGTAACAGCTGTCCTTTTTAACATTTCATTTTGGTGTAACTTGTTTAAGAGTAAATCAGGGGTGGGAAACAATACAAAACCTCACACAAAAATGTGATTGGTTTACACAAATAACACACTTACACATTACAGAAGCCAGCAGCACTTCTTCAGGCAGTATGATGCTTTTTGGACGTTCATTTATTACCAGAGCAGGATGTAGATCTGTGAGAGTGGTAACCTGACAATGTAATACAAAGACCTCACGTCATTGCAATAGCACCTAAAATACCACTAGAGGGCACTACTGACCTAGTCCAGAGACATCTGCAGGACAGATAAGAGGATGATGGAATGAGCTGCTATTAAGACGATCACATGTGCCATAGCAGCTTTACACTTCCGGACAGGTGTGGTTACTATTCTGCAGTTCAAGTGAACATGTGTATTTCTCTATGGAATCTCCTCTAGTACCCATACTGGTTACAGATAGATAGATGATGAGTGACGTCTGGTAGATGATGATTCTCTGTGGCAGTCAGATTCCTGGTGTCTATTCTCAGCAGCTTTGCTTCAGTGAGCTGTGTGTTTCCATATCTGTTCCTGTCTGTAGGGAGACCCAGATCAAAGAGCAGATGGGAAGGAGAGGGACAGGATGGGAATGAGGGGTGAGTGGCGGATCGGAGGGGTGGGGAGGGTGTCACGAGAGTAATTGTTCTGTTTGAATCCCAGTACTCCCAGTCCCAACAGACAGACAGCTATTAGTCCCACTTAGAATGATCTGCAGCCATGATGATGGTGCTGCGCATCTGAATATGAAATCCTTCAGAAGTTATTTTCATTCCAGAGACTGCCTCCTCCAACCAACTCAGGGGTATTACACTGAGTTAGAGCCAGATACAGTGCATGAGAGCAATAGATATACAAAATGTTTATAGATCTGTCTATTGTCCTGGTTAGAGTGGATTTGTGTGTCACTATCTGGATCATGGTCTGTCTGCGTGATTCCATGGTTAGCAATGGAAGCTATGGGAAAGAAAGGGTAATGTATCATTAGTTTATGATGTCATGTTCCCTCAGACTCCATCAGTACATAGCTACAATAGCAGTTATGAGTGTCCCTGCCAAACCTAGGATTACAATGCCATATGATCTTATTTTGAGCGGTAAGAACAGAACCGTCAAACTAGATTTTTTTTTTGTTGCTATTTCTATTACATTAAGCTAACCAATGAAATTCTTCACCATGACCTGTGTATTCAATGCTGGAGACTGAATGGTAAAAGTATGTACAGAGTCTGAGAAAGTGAGATGTTAATTGTGTATGCGGTAACAGTACTGAGTCTAACCAAGGCCTCAGTTTTAATTAGCAGTTCTTTCTCTATCTGCATCTGATGATAGTGAGTCACCACACAGCCAAAATAACCATGCGCTCTTCTCACAGCTCTATGTGTCTTGGTCTGAGACAAGATTATCAGTGGCACAACTAGCCGGGATATTGCAAATCCTTGATGTAGTGCAATGCTAGCTCTTTTATTGATCAAGTTTCACATCAACTGCTGCTCAATGCTGCAACGATTTGTTCTATTGAAATGCATTTGATATGATACTATGAGACTACGACACAAGCTGAATGTGTTCTCTATGTTTAGCTAAGCAAAGGTCAGTGTTTTGAGAGTGAGGCACAGACTCTTTTTCCGTACATGTGCTCTTCAGACCCGTCAGGCACAGTGGCCCAGGCTGTCTGAACAAGACCCATGACGTCCTCCTTTCACCTCATAAATGTGATAAAAAATTTACATTCGGTGCTCAGCCTTCCTCAATGCTGTGGCTCGGAGTATGTGTGTGTGTGAGTGAGCGAGATAGCGTGACAGAGATAGGGAAAGTGTGTGTGCTTGCTTGCTGGGGATAACTACAGTACAGGGCAGGAGGCAGACACTGAGGTCACATGGTCCCTGGCTGTTGTCTCTGTTTTCCTGTTGGTCTCCTACACAAACACACAGTGTTGTTTATGAAAGCAAACCTCTCATCGGGACAAAAGGGTTCTGGACTGGTAAAAAGACAGTAGTTGAGTTTTGTTGGGGGGTGTTTTCTAGTGGAAGTTTCCGTCGAGTCCTGGAACAGTGCGTGTTTATGGGTCAGGTTGGGGGAGCATGGGCGTTTAGGAAGGTCAGGAGATACGGAGAACAGGACAGCTGCTGAGTCATGGACAAACTATTGGGGGAAAGTGCAAACAATTCCTGTTTGAGTTTGAGAGAGGGGAGAAGAGAGAAAGAGTGTGTGTGTGTGTGTGTGTGTGTGTGTGTGTGTGTGTGTGTGTGTGTGTGTGTGTGTGTGTGTGTGTGTGTGTGTGTGTGTGTGTGTGTACCTAACGGGGTGGTGATGCGTTTCTGTGTCCTGGTCAGGCTTTCTGATTGGGTTTCTGTACTCCAAAGGCAGTGATGAAGATGTTGACTACGACGATGACGAAGATGAGGCCTGTGGCCAGGTTCTCCATTACATTCAGTCTGAAGTGTTTACTCTGGTCATTCAGGTTCCACCGCACTGTGGAGAGAACAGGGGAAATTGGTACACATGAGCTTTACAAACACTCCCAGCATGCACGCGCAAACACACACGTATGCAAACATAGACTCCCTCTCTCACACATACACACAGATAACTCTACACACACATAAAAAGTAGAATCCTGATTGAGTGATAGTGGCTAGCCCGGGACTGGAGCCAATCTATAGTGACATACTGCTTTGTACTCGGTGCTCTGTATAAGTGTCTCTCAGGCCTGGTCCTCATGTACCCCGGACTGAACTCTGCCAACACTCTGCTGCTCAGCTCAGAGGAAACATATGTGTGACCAGGACACAGTGAGTATAAAGAACAAAAAGAATAGCTTAACACTGCAGTGGGCTAAAATCAGGGTCACTCAGAGTGTTTCTTGGTAGTCTTAAACAAATCTACTTTGAAACAAACACATACTGTACACCTCACACACATGGTTATGGGCTGTACCGTGTCAGATATACAGTTGAAATGTATTCCATTTCCAGTTTGCATCCCAATATTAAGCTTTATATACATCACAGAAGACTGAAATATAACAAAACCGTTTGACATAGAAACACCAGATTTTCGTTGTTTCAATGTTTTTTATGTTTATTAACTATGAAATGATGAAAGATATGAACAACGTTCCACCCAGGCGACCACTAGAGGGCGATTTGGTCATTTGACTGCTGGAAAGAGCTACGTCTATTCTTTTACAGAGTGGCAGAGGAGGGGGGTAGAGGGGGAAAGGGGAGGCGAGGTTCTAGGGTCACAGGGGTTTTGAATGAGGAGCAGATGCATTATGAGTGGCAAAGGGAATGGTAGAGGAGATATCGGAGGTGGAGAAGGGAGAGGGGGGGTTTGGGGAGGAACAAGAGAGAATAGGAGGATGGGGGAGTGGAGGTATGGGTTGAGCAACGGTCAGTGGGGAGAAGAGGGAGGGGTGAGAGAAACAGGGAGAGTGTGATGTCTCTGACATGCAGGTTCAGTATCTCTCCGACACATGATCCCTTCAAATGGAGTTCACTAGTGGAAAAGTAAAGAAGCCTTGTGACTTAGTGAATGAGGGTTAATGCAGAGAGAGAGTGGTTAAAAACATATGGGCTGGACATCCTAAGTGTTTTCCTACTGGAGACTGTAAGAGATGAATTACAGTGATGTGACCTGCACCATTCATTAACTATCTGGTTTCACAAGAAAATACAATTTAAACCAGAGTGACATGGTGCAGAAATCATGGGAGAAAACGTGAGGGCAGTGATGTAGACATGATGAAGAGCAGTCTCTGTGATGTAGACATGATGAAGAGCAGTCTCTGTGATGTAGACATGATGAAGAGCAGTCTCTGTGATGTCGACATGATGAAGAGCAGTCTCTGTAATGTAGACATGATGAAGAGCAGTCTCTGTAATGTAGACATGATGAAGAGCAGTCTCTGTAATGTAGACATGATGAAGAGCAGTCTCTGTAATGTAGACATGATGAAGAGCAGTCTCTGTAATGTAGACATGATGAAGAGCAGTCTCTGTGATGTAGACATGATGAAGAGCAGTCTCTGTCCAGTGCTGAAAATCAAGGTCACTGTCAGCCTGTACGGTCACACTTGAAGAATTCAATCTTCAACACCCCTGTCTTCATCATTACACACACACACACACACACACACACACACACACACACACACACACACACACACACACACACACACACACACACACACACACACACACACACACACACACACACACACACACACACACACACAGTCTTATACCTTGTGAGGACACACAATTCAGTCCCATTCAAAATCCTATTTTCCCTAACCCTAAACTTAACCTAACCTTAACCCTAACCCTAGCTCCTAACCCTAACCCTTAACATAATTCTAACCATAACACTAATTTCAACCTTAACCCCAAATCCTCTAGAAATAGCATTTGACCTTGTGGGGACCAACAAAATGTTCCCAGTTGGTCAAATTTTGGTTTGTTTACTATTCTTGTGGGACTTCTGGTTCCCACAAGAATAGTTAAACACGTCCACAGGCGCGCGCGCACACACACACGCACACACACACACACACACACACACACACACACACACACACACACACACACACACACACACACACACACACACACACACACACACACACACACACACACACACACACACACACACACACAGACACACACACACACACACACGTCTCTCGGGTCAGCCTGCTGACAGCAGCACTAAAACCCGGTGAACTCTGAACTGGTCACATGCCTGGTTGCCATGGCTACAGCACCTCAGCAACGCTGCGAAACATTGGACTTGATAGGTATGAGGTCATCCTCAGTTAAGGTCAACACAAAGTGAGGGAGGAGGAGGGAGGAGGAAGTTATAAAACACATGAAGATTGCGAGACACAAGGGGCTCCATTTAGATAGCGTGCATGAGCGGGGCTAGTGTCAAAAGAGTCCATAATACAGCAGTCATTACAGGTTTAGGATGCAACTGTCTAATGTAGGCCTATTTCATGCAACCGCAAAAGTGTTGCATTCAATACGCTTTTTGTAAAAATGTCCCCCAGAGAGACAGTGTTGTTATCCTCACCGATGAAGATGAGGAGGACCCCCACAGTGACCTGCAGGCTGAGGGAGATGCTGATGAGAGTGATGAGGGGAGTGTAGAAGTCTGGCCCCTGCTCCAGGACAGCCTTCAGCTGGGAAGCGTTGGCCATCAGCAGGGCTACGTCCAGCATGCTCTCTGCTGCACTCTTCTTATTGGCATAGTGGTTCATGTTCCGGAGAGCAGAGGGGCTGCCACCGCGCCAGACACCTGTATGGGGGACCTGGAGACACAAACACATGTCAACAATACAATCAGACACACCTGGTTATATTGTTGAAGAACATGCACATCACGCACGTTTTCACATAAACCTCCCATTGAGATCAATTCATGATTTAGACTTGCTTTTAAGGTGGAAGTTCAGCTTAGCAAGATTCATCTCACAATGAGACAAAACACAGTCATTGATCATCTATGATGTGTTAATGCTGTTATCATATGCACCACTATCATATCTATCATATTATAACAGTAAAGGCATTATGAAAGCAACATCCATGTCATTAGTAAACAAACACTCTCATTAAGTGCAGGCAAACACACACACACACCTTGGCTAAGTCCCAGACTATGAGCTCATCTCTGCGGATATCCCCCCACCCCCTAACACACACACTACGCACCTACACCCCTTCACCTAGTTACACTGAATGCTATCTGTGTTTACATTGCAAACCTGTCTATGTTTACAAACACACACTAGTGGTCCAACACTGTGGCTGTGGGGTCAGTGACAACTTTCTGGGACAGAGGAACAACACCAGGTGCAGGTCGAGGACACTTCAGGACAGAGATCTGTGGTCTTGAAGAGATTCTGCTACTTTGTTCCTGCCCTGTGTGGGAACTGCACATTAACTTTGTCAACCTGATCATTTAAGTAGCCGACTGAATGCATCATATTTTTGTATATGTCATAAAATGAATAATGAATACATGAAAGTCATATTATATGTCTCAGATGAATGGAGGATGTATGATTAAATGAATCAGTTCCTCCAGGTATGGATTCCTCTATGGCTGATGATGTTAGATAGCAGGTTAAATGGGGAGTTCAGGGCTGCTCTGATGACTATGTCCCATTCAGCTCCCACCGAATTCTGTTCACGGGCCTCAGTTATCAAAGTGCGTGCGCACAAAAAATATGCGCGTCAGTTTTCCCACAAAGGTTGGTATTTATCCATTTTGAACTTGACAGATGTGCGCTTCTCCACGCAAATCTCAAACCATGTGTGCACACAAGTTGATCAACTGTATTGCAAGCAAATGTTGTTCTTTAGGTGTACGATGCACAGGAATTATAATAATGGTTGGCTAATAAAAACATCAACTCATTTGCCTAGTGATAAAACAGATGCATTTGCAGTTGGTAAGAAGATCGCATAACAGCATCTCGCCTAATATATTTATTTTACTTTTATTATATAAGCCTAAATCATAGTCATATTGCAGGGCATGTCTCTCTTTTTCTGTCATGACTTGTTTATTCCCGCTACACATCAAATATTAGGCTACCATTTATCCATCGCGCATTCAATAGCCACCTATGCGATAAGTAAACAGACTGCAGGCTACAGTATTGCTGTGCGATAGGAGCGGAACATAATAGCCTATTTAATCTCAGAGCCTATACCAAGGCAGGAGATAGAAACACAATCTATTGATAAACTAAATATTGAACAGGAATTCGTATTTCGTATATAAGTGTTGGCTGTAGTAGCATTTACTTATAAATTGTTCGAAAGGTCAATCAATCTTGCAGAATGCGCAGCCAGTGTTTGGCACTCGCTACACGTGGCATTTAAAAAAAAAGTCATATCAAAAGATTAAAACATTCTGCCCACACCTCTGCAGAAATCTGATAACATTTGCCATTGCGATATATATTTTTAGAATTATCATGGCCCAGTTCCAACACCTCCAAATCATACAGCAAATGAGGGCGTTTTGTTATCATAAACGCGTGAACGGAGGGCGTTTTCCAGGCGGGGTTGTAGCGCTCGTCCACGAGCCCACAAATATATTATGGTCTGATTATTCATTGAAAACATTCATACAGTATATGATGCGTGCGACTGTTTGATAAATCCCAATAATTCGTTGCGCAAGCAAATCATAGAGTCTCCATGTACGACAGAATTTAGTACAACATTTACGCACGGTTGATAAATGAGGCTCCTGATCCTGAAGCTGGAATCATTAATGGTGAAACTGCCACATCCGTTTGGGATGCTACAACAACAAAGCAGTTATTGCAAACAATGAACACTGTTTTTCCCCCTTGGCCATCATTGCCTGGCGATAGAACAGCTGGATATGCACTGCATTTTTTTATACCACACTGCTCGATGCACCACACCAAGTCCACAGAACAAAAACTAGAAGAAAGCTGCTGGGGTGGACAATGGCGCTGTTCCCCTAATGCGAATTCCATCTTTAAAGTGCTGCTGGCTAAATATGTTTTGCAATGACTGAACAACTAGGCTTCCTGATGAAAGTGAACTTGAAGTCATGCTAAACCATCTCCATTGCATTAACAACCATTCAATAACATTGAACCATTGGATGCATGTATCCCCCCCTCTCTCCAACAGCTGTGGAGGACTGGTTAAATTGTCAGTGCTGTGTCACAGTGCTGTATACAGACAATCTTCCTTCCTTCCCTCTGTTCCAGGAATAGAGACAGTGGATGAGAGGGGCGGTGGGCTTTACAGCAGAGAGAGACAGTCAGAGGTTCTGTTTTAGGAAGGGGAGAGCAGAACCCTGTAATTTACCACAGAGCTGAGCTAAATTACCATGCCTTCAGGCTGAATTACCATGCCTTCAGGAAGAAACTGGCAGCGTTGGTGCGGTAACCCAGAGAGAGAGATGGGTGTGTTCTCTGCAGTAGCTGGTGTGTTGATTAGTCACCCAATATCCCTTAAATGCTGAGGTGGTTAGGCTATATGATGAGCTTTACAATTATGTGAGGAAACTGTACCCGGCTAGATGCATTTCAATATCTAAAGTACCCCTGTGCTTTTTGGGGCGTGGCCTGACCTATATTTATGGCATGGCTGCACATCTGTGCAATGTTCACAAAATATCTGGATCAGGATCCTTCCCATCAGGATGTGCTATTGAATCAATCCTGAATAGACATATTAAACCAAGATAAAACCCCTTACAACCCAGACTGTGAGCCTTTATAGAGTTATTGCACTAGGCATTACAAGGTCACACAAACTAAACAACTCTTAAAAACATGCCCTCTGTGTTCCTAAAGAACTGACGTCAGTCATACTCTTGTCCTTGTGATAAGTGACAGACACTCATCGGTACAACACAAGACATGCAAATAGATAAAATAACACCTTACTGTACAAAGGGGTCTGTGAAGAGACACAGCCATTTTTTATATCTTGTATTGTAATTTGCACTGTACTATGTACAGTGGGCTCCCGTGTGGCGCAGTGGTCTAAGGCACTGCATCTCAGTGCTAGAGGTGTCTCTACAGACCCTGGTTCGATTCCAGGCTGTATCACAACCGGCTGTGATTGGGAGTCCCATAAGGCGGCGCACAATTGGCCCAGCATCATTAGGGTTTGGCCGGGGTAGGGCATCATTGGTCTTAACTGACTTGTCTAGTTAAATAAAAAATGTGTTAGACCTAGATATTGTGTGTATGTACTGATATGTAGGCTATGTGTGACATTTTAAATGTGGATCCTAATGAATACCAAATACTTAAGCGAAACACAGTGATCTCTGTGCTGAACACTGTCACGACCTGCCAGGGCCACCTGCTCTCTTCTCACACACTGAACACACACACTGAACCCACTCAGAGGGCATTCAAGGACAGCCCTTATGCCTTAATCAATATGTCTTATGTGAGCCGGGAGACCACAGGTTCTGAAGGTGTAGGCTATCCATAGGGCTGACTGACACTGCAGTCTGGGAAACCTGCCTCATTCAATTTCTTCATCGCTGGTTGAGGCTGGCTGACACAACAGAATGATAGTGGTAATTTGGCATGATTGAGCATGAGCAATGGCATAGGTCCAAAGACAAGTGCACACCGCGCACACACACACACACACACGTACACACACACATACTTCACTTTTTATTAAAAGTACAGAAAGCAACCGAATGACTGATGCAGTTCCGTATTTGAATAGAACTCTCGATTGAAAAGTATAAACGAACAAAGCATGAATTAGCATATGATTGCGCTGACGTTCTCTACTGGAGAGGCAGTGTTAGTCAATCACTCTGCAGGTCCATTGTTATTCTGCCTGACCAAAAAACGGACGGTCCACTATTTTGTTACTATGAATTATTCAACTCAACAATCCCCGTGTGAGGGAGAGAGAGAGAGAGGAGAAAAAGGGATATTTTGCTTTTTTGTTTTAACAAGCCTTTATTGTAAATGTAAGAAGTGCACAGAGATTCAGTGCAGCGTCCATGATATAATTTATTTAATTTCACCTTGATTTATCCAGGTAGAACACTTGAGAACAAGTTCTCATTTACAACGGCGACCTGACCAAGATAAAGCAAAGCAGTGTGACAAAAACATCAACACAGAGTTACACATGGGATAAACAAACATACAGTCAATAACACAACAGAAAAATCTGTATACAGTGTGTGCAAATGAAGAAAGGAGGTAAGGCAATAAATAGGCCATAGTGGTGAAGTAATCACAATTTAGCAATTAACACTGGAGTGATAGATGTGCAGATGATGATGTGCAAGTAGAAATACTGGTGTGCAAAAGAGGAGAAAAACAAAAACAAATATGGGGATGAGGTAGGTAGTTGGTGTGATGGGCTATTTACAGATGGGCTATGTACAGCTGCAGTGATCGGTAAGCTGCTCTGACAGCCGATGCTTAAAGTTAGTGAGGGAGATATATGTCTCCAACTTCCGTGATTTTTGCAATTCGTTCCAGTCATTGGCAGCAGAAAACTGGAAGGAAAGGTGGCCAAAGGAGGTGTTGGCTTTGGGGATGACCAGTGAAATATACCTGCTGGAGTGTGTGCTACGGGTAGGTGTTGCTATGGTGACCAGTGAACTGAGATAAGGTGGAGCTTTACCTAGCAAAGACTTCAAATCAAATCAAATGTATTTATATAGCCCTTCTTACATCAGCTGATATATCAAAGTGCTGTACAGAAAACTACAGACTTATAGATGACCTGGAGCCAGTGGGTTTGGCGATGAATATGTAGCGAGGACCAGCCAACGAGAGCATACAGGTCACAGTGGTGGGTAGTATATGGGGCTCTGGTGACAAAACGGATGGCAATGTGATAGACTGCATCCAATTTGCTGAGTAGAGTGTTGGAGGCTATTTTGTAAATGACATCGTCGAAGTCAAGGATCGGTAGGATAGTCAGTTTTACGAGGGTATGTTTGGCAGCATAATCAATAAAAGGAAAACAATAGAGCCAAATGCTAAATGTACAGTTAATTGTCATCCCCTCTCCACTCATCCACAAAACCAAGTGCTCCCTCCACCTCTGAACAAAACACGTCCCTGTAACATGTTGGTCTCAAAGCCCAGAAGATCTTTCAGTGACAGGATATGACAATATCAAGCGTAATTCTTCAGTCATTAGACCTTAGAGAACAATCACCACATCCTGCCTTTGACAAGACTCAACTGTGTTTCTTTCCTAGGCCTAAGCCCGTGTGGCTCAGTTGGTAGAGCATGGTGTTTGCAACGCCAGGGTTGTGGGTTCGATTCCCATGGAAGACCAGTACGGGGGGGAAGAAAAAAAAAAAGTATGAAATGTATGCATTCACTACTGTAAGTCGTTCTGGATAAGAGCGTCTGCTAAATGACTAAAATATTAAAAAAATGTAAATACACAGCTGTCTTAGCCTGGGGGAGGGAGAGTGAAGGAGAGAGTGAGGGAGAGAAACAGAGAGTGTAGAAGGTTGCTGCAGCAGTCATTTAGAATAGCTGGAGATAGCTGCCCACGTAGTTGAGTAATAACACTCAAAAGAAATCATATGGTGTCACTCTCTGTCTGCATACCTCTTAACACTGCCTGCCCAACCCACTACAGTAGGTGTGAATTAAATGTGTCACTGACTGCAGTCCCTAGTGATAACTGTCATAACTGTTTCCTATGCTCTAGTCCGTTACAGCAGTTACCTGATCTAATTTGGAAGACAGCTAGCCTATGTGCTGAGGTAGCCTGGTCCCAGATCTGTAGCCTATACTTCAGCCAACTCATTTGGCTATCACTGACATGCCACACCTGTTAGTATAGCCTAGTAGCCTACATGTCTCACTTTTGTTTGATTGATTCTGTAGGTTGTCTGTCTTTTCTTTACATTTATAGGGGCATTGAAAAAGCCCCGCAGAATCCATCTGGTCCTAGTAAATACTGGCAGCAGTGCCTGGCTTGCAGCACTCTGGTAGGACCCCCCTCCCCACAACCTCAAACTCCCATTGAAAGTGCTTCTATTCAGTTCAAGTAAGCACAAGCTTTCACAGACTCCAAAACATTTTCTACACACTGTTCTCAGCTTAGTGAAGCCAGATGAAGAAGAACAATTACAGTTGTGAATGACACTATTTTAGTGAAAATAGATGAATCGTCTCATCTAAAAACATGCATTTTCTTCACTGTAGATCAAGCTTACGCACAATGTTCTCGGGGGTTACTGCACCAATGTTGTCAGTCTCTACCTGAAGACATGGTAAATCAGCTCACCTTATGGAAGCCTGAAGAAGACAAGTTACAGTTGTGAATACTACACTATTGTTGTGAAAATGTATAATTTGTCTAAAAACGTGCATTTTCCTCGATCTGGACACTCAGACTATATGCTGTCGAACAACTATACCATAAAAGCTTTCACAAACGCAATATTCTCGGTTTAGGGAAGCCTGATAAAAGACATATTTAGAGTTGTGGATGCAATTATATTTTTGTGAAAAGTAATTAGTCAAAAAACATGCATTTTCCTTGATCTGGGTACCCAGACTAGGCTGTTGATATATACACCATACAAGCACATAGACTTTCACAGACTTTAAGCTCATCCTGACTTTGGGCTGACTCTGACTAAAAAAATCCACTGTGTGAGAAGTGAACTCATTTAACCCCAGACCAGCATCAATGAACAGCTATGCCTACTCTCACTGTTTTAATCTGTGAATGGGGGTTTTCTAAACTGCCAGACAGTTGTGGTGCTAGTCTGCTATTCCCTAGTTGACTGAAGGGCAGGTTGGGCTCTAGGCTACACAAAAGGGACACTCTCTGGGATACGTACTGTACACTATGGTTACAATTCTGTCTCTTTAGCCAACTGCATTGTCAGGAAAAAGAATGGCAACCAGACTAGGCCACACCCTGAAAATTCCATCCTTATAAGAATATCAGATAACAGAGTGTAGCATTTATGCAGACCAATTCGCATTTATCATCAGAATGTATTTTATTCTGTTCTTGCTTGACTTGCAGGATGCGTGGTTGGGTTTATAATGAAGAGGATGCTGCTACAGGATGTGTCACTCTTTGCCTCTCTATCTCTCTGCATCAGCACTTCTGTGTTCTCCATCTATCATGTCCCATCAGCCTCCTCTGCTCACCTCAGATTCTGGCCTGTGTCCAGCCCCGGGATCGACACAACTGTATTTAATTTTCATGGTTCTCTGAAGGGCTTTTAGTTTTACATCCCACCGGAAACATATGCAAACGGCTATTCCAAAGCACAGTATACTGTAGCTTACCTACATTACATTGGCAATGCAATGCAACCCAACTTAGCCTGTAACCTATAGCATGTAGCTCCCATTATTACATCCGGACCTCAAGGCTTCGCAGTACTGTTGGTTTACCATATTCCCCTTGAATCAGGCAGCGATTCAGACCTAGAACACCACGTAGGCCTAAGTCGAATCTCTGGCTAGGAGCAGTGGCGACCTGTTATGAGCCATAGCTACAAAAATATATATATACAGTGCCTTGCAAAAGTATTCATCCCCCTTTATTTGGATTTCATGTAATGGACATATATAAAATAGTCCAAATTGGTGAAGTGAAATGAAAAAAAATTACTTGTTTAAAAAAAATTCCACCTGTGTGCAATCTAAGTGTCACATGATCGGTCACATGATCTCAGTATATATATACATATATATATATACATATACACATGTTATTTTGGCATTAATACGTGTCATATATCAGTTTGCAAACCATGTAAAAAAAAATGTTTCGAGTTAATACAGAGCGTAGGGATTGGTAATCTTCTCTAGTTGCGCTGTGTTCTGTCACTCATGGGGACACTACGTCACCACAAAATCTACAGGGAGAGCTAGAAAGTTCAAGCCCCCTTGGGTGCTGCCATAGATTTACATTATAAGTGCCCCTTATATCTACTGTAGCTTTGATTGGACTGATCATGTCAACATCATACCTTCAAAATCTTAGCTAGCAAGCTAGACAAGCAGTCATCATCAACAATCTACTGGCAAATCCTTATCATTTACATTTACATTACATTTACGTCATTTATCCAGAGCGACTTACAAATTGGTGCATTCACCTTATGATATCCAGTGGAACAGCCACTTTACAATAGTACATCTATATCTTTTTTGGGGGGTTGGGGGGGGGGGGGGGGGGGGGTTAGAAGGATTACTTTATCCTATCCCAGGTATTCCTTAAAGAGGTGGGGTTTCAGGTGTCTCCGGAAGGTGGTGATTGACTCCGCTGTCCTGGCGTCGTGAGGGAGCTTGTTCCACCATTGGGGTGCCAGAGCAGCGAACAGTTTTGACTGGGCTGAGTGGGAACTGTGCTTCCGCAGAGGTAGGGAGGCGAGCAGGCCAGAGGTGGATGAACGCAGTGCCCTTCTTTGGGTGTAAGGACTGATCAGAGCCTGAAGGTACGGAGGTGCCGTTCCCCTCACAGCTCCGTAGGCAAGCACCATGGTCTTGTAGCAGATGCGAGCTTCAACTGGAAGCCAGTGGAGTGTGCGGAGGAGCAGGGTGACGTGAGAGAACTTGGGAAGGTTGAACACCAGATGGGCTGCGGCGTTCTGGATGAGTTGTAAGGGTTTAATGGCACAGGCAGGGAGCCCCGCCAGCAGCGAGTTGCAGTAATCCAGATGGGAGATGACAAGTGCCTGGATTAGGACCTGTGCCGCTTCCTGTGTAAGGCAGGGTCGTACTCGCGAATGTTCTAGAGCATGAACCTACAGGATCCGGTCACAGCCTTGATGTTAGCGGAGAACGACAGGGTGTTGTCCAGGGTCACGCCAAGGCTCTTAGCACTCTGGGAGGAGGACACAATGGAGTTGTCAACCGTGATGGCAAGATCATGGAATGGGCAGTCCTTCCCCGGGAGGAAGAGCAGCTCCATCTTGCCGAGGTTCAGCTTGAGGTGGTGAGCCGTCATCCACACTGATATGTCTGCCAGACATGCAGAGATGCGATTCGCCACCTGGTTATCAGAAGGGGGAAAGGAGAAGATTAATCGTGTGTCGTCTGCGTAGCAATGATAGGAGAGACCATGTGAGGATATGACAGAGCCAAGTGACTTGGTGTATAGCGAGAATAGGAGAGGGCCTAGAACTGAGCCCTGGGGGACACCAGTGGTGAGAGTACGTGGTGTGGACACGGATTCTCACCACGCCACCTGGTAGGAGCGACCTGTCAGGTAGGACGCAATCCAAGAGTGAGCCGTGCTGGAGATGCCCAACTCGGAGAGGGTGGAGAGGAGGATCTGATGGTTCACAGTATCAAAGGCAGCAGATAGGTCTAGAAGGATGAGAGCAGAGGAGAGAGAGTTTGCTTTAGCAGTGCGGAGAGCCTCCGTGACACAGAGAAGAGCAGTCTCAGCTGAATGACCAGTCTTGAAACCTGACTGATTTGGATCAAGAAGGTCATTCTGAGAGAGATAGCAAGAGAGCTGGCCAAGGACGGCACGCTCAAGAGTTTTGGAGAGAAAAGAAAGAAGGGATACTGGTCTGTAGTTGTTGACATCGGAGGGATCGAATGTAGGTTTTTTGAGAAGGGGTGCAACTCTCGCTCTCTTGAAGACGGAAGGGACGTAGCCAGC
Source organism: Salmo salar (assembly GCF_965601325.2). Classification (NCBI taxonomy): domain Eukaryota; kingdom Metazoa; phylum Chordata; class Actinopteri; order Salmoniformes; family Salmonidae; genus Salmo; species Salmo salar. Next base: position 24,502,156 of record NC_138303.1, on the reverse strand, counting down.
GGTCAAGGATGAGTTGATGAGCGAGGTGAGGTAGGGGAGAAGGTCTCCGGAAATGGTCTGGAGAAGAGAGGAGGGGATAGGGTCAAGCGGGCAGGTTGTTGGGCGGCCGGCCATCACAAGTTGCAAGATTTCATCTGGAGAGAGAGGGGAGAAAGAGGTCAAAGCATAGGGTAGGGCAATGTGAGCAGGACCAGCGGTGTCGTTTGACTTAACAAACGAGGATCGGATGTCATCAACCTTCTTTTCAAAATGGTTGACGAAGTCATCCGCAGAGAGGGAGGAGGAGGGGGGGGAGGAGGATTCAGGAGGGAGGAGAAGGTGTCATATGAAGAGAAATTATAGATAAAACGAATCGGTGCTCAACAAGTTGGAAATCGCAAATTCAACAATGAGTGGTATGGAAGGAATCAGTGGCTAACAGCAAGCATGGCAAAGCAATCACTATTTTGCTTCCCCTGCCTTCTATTTGGTGGAGAGGGGGTGTGGTCCAAGTCTGGGTTTAAGGGTCTCTTTTCCAAGCTTAAAGGGATAAACATTCACACACAACACCATGGGCCAGAAAAGGTTGAATACATTGGCCATGCTGTCAATCAAGCATGACTTCTGCTGCATTCAAAACAACTAGAAACTCAGAACTGGGAAATCTCTGACTTCAGTGAGTTCGAGACAACTGGGAACGCTGAAAAAAACGTGCTCCGACTGGGACATACATTTTGAACGGTTATCCAACTCAGAATTCCAAGTTGGGAACCCGGGCCTCTTTCTAGATCTCCGACCTGAAGCTCACTGACGTCATGATTCAACCTTATTTTTTTCAGAGCTCCCAGTTGTCTTGAAATTACCATAAATCCAGAGAATGCCAGACTTCGATGACAAAGTTACAGTGAGGGAAAAAAGTATTTGATCCCCTGCTGATTTTGTACGTTTGCCCACTGACAAAGAAATGATCAGTCTATAATTTTAATGGTAGGTTTATTTGAACAGTGAGAGACAGAATAACAACAAAAAAATCCAGAAAAACGCATGTCAAAAATGTTATAAATTGATTTGCATTTTAATGAGGGAAATAAGTATTTGACCCCTCTGCAAAACATGACAGTACTTGGTGGCAAACCCCTTGTTGGCAATTACAGAGGTCAGACGTTTCTTGTAGTTGGCCACCAGGTTTGCACACATCTCAGGAGGGATTTTGTCCCACTCCTCTTTGCAGATCTTCTCCAAGTCATTAAGGTTTCGAGGCTGACGTTTGGCAACTCGAACCTTCAGCTCCCTCCACAGATTTTCTATGGGATTAAGGTCTGGAGACTGGCTTGGCCACTCCAGGACCTTAATGAAGAGGACTGGCCACCCCTCATAGCCTGGTTCCTCTCTAGGTTTCTTCCTAGGTTTTGGCCTTTCTAGGGAGTTTTTCCTAGCCACCGTGCTTCTACACCTACATTGCTTGCTGTTTGGGGTTTTAGGCTGGGTTTCTGTACAGCACTTTGAGATATCAGCTGATGTAAGAAGGGCTATATAAATAAATTTGATTTGATTGGATTTTGAATGTGCTTCTTCTTGAGCCACTCCTTTGTTGCCTTGGCCGTGTGTTTTGGGTCATTGTCATGCTGGAATACCCATCCACAACCCATTTTCAAAGCCCTGGCTGAGGGAAGGAGGTTCTCACCCAAGATTTGACGGTACATGGCCCCGTCCATTGTCCCTTTGATGCGGTGAAGTTGTCCTGTCCCCTTAGCAGAAAAACACCCCCAAAGCATAATGTTTCCACCTCCATGTTTGACGGTGGGGATGGTGTTCTTGGGGTCATAGGCAGCATTCCTCCTCCTCCAAACACGGCGAGTTGAGTTGATGCCAAAGAGCTCCATTTTGGTCTCATCTGACCACAACATTTTCACCCAGTTGTCCTCTGAATCATTCAGATGTTCATTGGCAAATTTCAGACGGGCATGTATATGTGCTTTCTTGAGCAGGGGGACCTTGTGGGCGCTGCAGGATTTCAGTCCTTCACGGCGTAGTGTGTTACCAATTGTTTTCTTGGCGACTATGGTCCCAGCTGCCTTGAGATCATTGACAAGATCCTCCCGTGTAGTTCTGGGCTGATTCCTCACCGTTCTCATGATTATTGCAACTCCACGAGGTGAGATCTTGCATGGAGCTCCAAGCCGAGGGAAATTGACAGTTCTTTTGTGTTTCTTCCATTCTTCCATCATGCTAAATCCAAGATGGCGTAGCAGTTCAGACGTCCTTTACCCTCTTGTCGTGTCCCGTGTATATATATATATTTACATATTTTTCTTCGCTTTTCTTTTTACATTTTTTCTTCTAAAAACTCAACCTCAAAGCACTCTCCTGCAACCCGCCTCACCAATTTAAAAAAGAAAGTATTATTTACCTCAAATCTGAAATCCACAACAGAAGCTAGCCAGAGGTTAGCCATTTTCACTGGCTAACGTTGGAGTTCAGCTAGCCACGGTTAGCGGTCCTCAGATATCCATTAGCTCGAAAAGCTATCGCCAGTCTTTGTACAGCGCGACTCAGACCAGAGCATACCGGACCTTTTCTCTCTCCTTTCCCCGGATTTCTACCGCAGGCTCTGGACATTTACACCTGGAATATGCAGCTAACTAGCTGCTACCTGAGTGACTATTGGCAACGTCAGTCCCGGAATTAACACACATTATTCCGGAGCTAGCCAGCTGAAGAGTTCCGTCAGCCACTCCTGGGCTATTCCGGAGCTAGCCAGCTGAAGTGTCTCCTGGGCTACAATCACCTACCCGGACCCGTTTTACTGCCGATGCGGAGCCCCATCGGGACTTCACGACTGGACCACCGACATTATCTGCCCGAGGGAGTTATCCAACTGGCCCCTCCGTCGCGACGTAACCTGATCGCCCATCTGCGGCCCGCTAATTGTTAGCTGTTTTATCGGCTGCGATCTGAATAGGTCTATCGGACACTTTTCTTGGGCCACTATAACTAACTATTTTGCCAACTTGGACTGGTCCCCCCTTCCACACGGAACCCCACTAATCCACAGACGGAAACGCACGAGGTGGCTAAAAACAGACCTCCCTCCATCTTCCACCAGCTTGCTACCTATGGCCCGGCTAGCTGTCTGAATCTCACTGGACCCTTTGATCACTCGGCTAAGCATGCCTCTCCTTAATGTCAATATGCCTTGTCCATTGCTGTTCTGGTTAGTGTTTATTGGCTTATTTCACTGTAGAGCCTCTAGCCCTGCTCATTATACCTTATCCAACCTCTCAGTTCCTCCACCCACACATGCTATGACATCTTCTGGTTTCAATGATGTTTCTAGAGACAATATCTCTCTCATCATCACTAAATGCCTAGGTTTACCTCCTCTGTATTCACATCCCACCATACCTTTGTCTGTACATTATACCTTGAAACTATTTTATCGCCCCCAGAAACCTGCTCCTTTTTCTCTCTATTCTGGACGTCACAGACGACCAATTCTTATAGCTTTTAGCCGTACCCTCATACTCATTCTTTTCTGCTCCTCTGGGGATGTAGAGGTGAATCCAGGCCCTGCAGTGTCTGGCTCCACTCCTACTCCCCAGGCGCTCTCTTTTGATGACTTCTGTAACCGTAATAGCCTTGGTTTCATGCATGTTAACATTAGAAGCCTCCTCCCTAAGTTTGTTTTATTCACTGCTTTAGCACACTCTGCCAACTGTGTCTGAATCTTGGCTGTGTCTGAATCTTGGCTTAGGAAGTCCACCAAAAACTCTGAAATCTTCATCCCTAACTACAACGTTTTCAGACAAGATAGAACGACCAAAGGGGGCGGTGTTGCAATCTACTGCAGAGATAGCCTGCAGAGTTCTGTCCTGCTATCCAGGTCTGTACCCAAACAATTTGAACTTCTACTTTTAAAAATCCACCTCTCTAAAAACAAGTCTCTCACCGTTGCCGCCTGCTATAGACCCCCCTCGGCCCCTAGCTGTGCTCTGGACACCATATGTGAACTGATTGCCCCCCATCTATCTTCAGAGCTTGTGCTACTAGGTAACCTAAATTGGGACATGCTTAACACCCCAGCCATCCTACAATCCAAGCTTGATGCCCTCAATCTCACACAAATTATTAATGAACCCACCAGGTACAACCCCAAAGCCGCAAACACTGGCACCCTCATAGATATCATCCTAACCAACGTGCCCTCTAAATACACCTCTGCTGTTTTCAACCAAGATCTCAGCGATCACTGCCTCATTGCCTGCACCCGTAATGGGTCAGTGGTCAAACGACCTCCACTCATCACTGTCAAACGCTCCCTGAAACATTTCAACGAGCAAGCCTTTCTAATCAACCTGGCCCTGGTATCCTGGAAGGATATAGACCTCATCCCGTCAGTAGAGGATGCCTGGTTATTTTTTTTAAATGCCTTCCTCACCATCTTAAATAAGCATGCCCCTTTCAAGAAATTTAGAACCAGGAACAGATATAGCCCTTGGTTCTCCCCAGACCTGACTGCCCTTAACCAACACAAAGATATCATGAGGCGTTCTGCATTAGCATCGAACTGCCCCCGCGATATGCAACTTTTCAGGGAAGTTAGAAACCAATACACACAGGCAGTTAGAAACGCCAAGGCTAGCTTTTTCAAACAGAAATTTGCTTCCTGCAACTCTAACTCTAAAAAGTTCTGGGACATTGTAAAGTCCATGGAGAATAAGAACAACACCTCCCAACTGCCCACTGCACTGAGGATAGGAAACTCTGTCACCACCGATAAGCCCACTATAATTGAGAATTTCAATAAGCATTTTTCTACGGCTGGCCATGCTTTCCACCTAACTACCCCTACTGCATTCAACAGCACTGCACCCCCCACAGCTACTCGCCCAAGCCTCCCCCATTTCTCCTTCTCCCAAATCCATCCAGCTGATGTTCTGAAAGAGCTGCAAAATCTGGACCCCTACAAATCAGCTGGGCTTGACAATCTGGACCTTTTCTTTCTAAAATTATCTGCCGAAATTATTGCAACCCCTATTACTAGCCTGTTCAACCTCTCTTTCGTTTCGTCTGAGATTCCCATAGATTGAAAAGCAGCTGCTGTCATCCCCCTCTTCAAAGGTGACACTCTTGACCCAAATTGCTACAGACCTATATCCATCCTTCCCTGCCTTTCTAAGGTCTTCGAAAGCCAAGTCAACAAACAGATTACCGACCATTTCGAATCCCACCGCACCCTCTCCGCTATGCAATCTGGTTTCAGAGCTGGTCATGGGTGCACCTCAGCCACGCTCAAGGTCCTAAACGACATCGTAAACGCCATCGATAAGAAACAATACTGTGCTGCCGTATTCATTGACCTGGCCAAAGCTTTTGACTCTGTTAATCACCACATCCTCATCGGCAGACTCAGTAGCCTTGGTTTCTCAAACGATGGCGTCGCCTGGTTCACCAACTACTTCTCTGATAGAGTTCAGTGTGTCAAATCGGAGGGCCTGCTGTCCGGACCTCTGGCAGTCTCTATGGGGGTACCACAGGGTTCAATTCTTGGGCCAACTCTTTTCTCTGTATACATCAATGATGTCGCTCTTGCTGCTGGTGAATCGCTGATCCACCTCTACGCAGACGACACCATTCTGTATACTTCTGGCCCTTCTTTGGACACTGTGTTAACAACCCTCCAAACGAGCTTCAATGCCATACAACTCTCCTTTCGTGGTCTCCAACTGCTCCTAAATACAAGTAAAACTAAATGCATGCTCTTCAACCGATCGCTGCCTGCACCTGCCCGCCTGTCCAGCATCACTTCTCTGGACGGTTCTGACTTAGAATTTGTGGACAACTACAAATACCTAGGTGTCTGGTTAGACTGTAAACTCTCCTTCCAGACTCACATCAATCATCTCCAATCCAAAGTTAAATCTAGAATTGGCTTCCTATTTCGCAACAAAGCATCCTTCACTCATGCTGCCAAACTTACCCTCGTAAAACTGACCATCCTACCAATCCTCGACTTCGGCGATGTCATTTACAAAATAGCCTCCAATACCCTACTCAACAAGCTGGATGCAGTCTATCACAGTGCCATCCGTTTTGTCACCAAAGCCCCATATACTACCCACCACTGCGACCTGTACGCTCTCGTTGGCTGGCCTTCGCTTCATAATCGTCGCCAAACACATTGGCTCCAGGTCATCTACAAGACCCTGCTAGGTAAAGTCCCCCCTTATCTCCGCTCACTGGTCACCATAGCAGCACCCACCTGTAGCACGCGCTCCAGCAGGTATATCTCTCTGGTCACCCCTAAAGCCAACTCCTCCTTTGGTCGTCTCTCCTTCCAGTTCTCTGCTGCCAATGACTGGAACGAACTACAAAAATCTCTGAAACTGGAAACACTTATCTCCCTCACTAGCTTTAAGCACCAGCTATCAGAGCAGCTCCCAGATCACTGCACCTGTACATAGCCCATCTATAATTTAGCCCAAACTACTACCTCTTCCCCTACTTTATTTATTTATTTTGCTCCTTTGCACCATATTATTTATATTTTAACTTTGAACTTTCTTCAAATAACAAATCTACCATTCCAGTGTTTACTTGCTATACTTTATTTACTCTGCCACCATGGCCTTTTTTTGCCTTTACCTCCCTTATCTCACATCATTTGCTCACATTGTATATAGTCTTATTTTTTCTACTGTATCATTGATTGTATGTTGTTTTACTCCATGTGTAACTCTGTGTTTTTGTATGTTGTCGAACTGCTTTGCTTTATCTTGGCCAGGTCGCAATTGTAAATGAGAACTTGTTCTCAACTTGCCTACCTGGTTAAATAAAGGTGAAATAAATAAAAAATAAAAATAAATAAAAATTTGCGAATAATTGCACCAAGTTGTCACCTTCTCAACAAGCTGCTTGGCGATAGTCTTGTAGCCCATTCCAGCCTTGTGTAGGTCTACAATTTTGTCCCTGACATCCTTGGAGAGCTCTTTGGTCTTGGCCATGGTGGAGAGTTTGGAATCTGATTGATTGATTGCTTCTGTGGACAGGTGTCATTTATACAGGTAAGAAGCTGAGATTAGGAGCACTCCCTTTAAGAGTGTGCTCCTAATCTAAGCTCGTTACCTGTATAAAAGACACCTGGGAGCCAGAAATCTTTCTGATTGAGAGGGGGTCAAATACTTATTTCCCTCATTAAAATGCAAATCAATTTATAACATTTTTTACATGCGTTTTTATGGATTTTTTTGTTGTTATTCTGTCTCTCACTGTTCAAATAAACCTACCATTAAAATTACCGACTGATCATTTCTTTGTCAGTGGGCAAACGTACAAAATCAGCAGGGGATCAAATACTTTTTCCCCACACTGTACATGACAACATTTTTCAACAAGAAGGACCGCCGTGCCACCTTCCTGTTCAAGTGAGCACAGCACAAGTTGAGTCCAAAAATGGATTGTATGCTGCTGCATAATTAATGTAATATGCCAGGGAGATATGTATACTGTAGCTAAGAAATTAATACTAAGTGTATGTTGTGTAGTAAGCTGTTAGTAGCCCATGTGCCTCACCCTAATCATTTGGTCCCTTTCCTTCATAACTTAGCCTACTGTTCTGACTTGGTGGTGCACATGTAGCCTATAGCCTGTTTTAGACAAATGTCATCATTGAATATTGTAAGAGCTTTCATTGTCTGCTTATATGCCCCCTTTATTTATCCTATGGTTTTGGCTTGGTGTACAGGGGGAATACTGTAAGAATGGCCCATGTTCTAAATTCTGTCGCTGTACATTTCAAAAGTGCTTTACAAACAGTTATATTGACTACGTCCATCTTAGCTTGTTCATTAATGTCTTAATCGAAATGACGGATTGCCTCGTATCCGCTCATTGTTCCCTTATGCCATAGTTTGTACATCTTAATTGTCAGTAGAAACCACATTTGTTTACGCAAGTCAGTCATATCAGCTATGTTTTTTTTTTTTTTACAAAGGCAGTAAATGAGGCTGAATGAACTGTTTAGCTGCCAGACAAGGCTCCGCTGATAGCCATGTGTAGCGGTGGTAAGGATTCACTCCATGGTGCTGAAAAGAAAGCTCTGCTGTTGGGACAGCTGTATGTAGGCCCTAACATTTTGTGGGCTTCGTTTGTCACCGTTATAGTGCAGTTAATGTATTGTATTGCTGGCATGCATCCCCCAAAAAATGTTTTAGTTTGTCCCACCAAGATCGACATGCTAAAATCGCCACTGGCTAGGCCTAATCAAGAACATTTATCAGTCGATTAACTACCAGGTAGAAAATAAACATAGTAGTTCTGCGGACCTCCAGGCTCGGATTTGAGCTCAGGCAGTGCAAAGGAAATAAAGTCCTCTGTGAGGACAGAAAGCAATTTACACAGCGTCCATGGGACATTATTCACTCTCACTGTGGGGAGACATATTGTAAATGACACCAATTGCACATTGAATCGAGCGTAAAGATATCAATATTCTGTCCTCCGTGACTCGACCGTGACAGTCTCAGGACAGTAGCTAGACATACTGGCAAGCACGCACGCACACATGCGCAGACTCTCTCTCTCTGAAATTTAAAGGCGCTATTTGGGGGACAGGGACAGACTGTTGGGCTGACACAGTGAAGCTCATTTCCTCCCTCTGTAAAGTGTTATTGCTTTATAAGTAGCACTAAACTACCTCCCAATAACTGGGGAAATGGGGACACACAATGTCATTAAAAACACTGTACATGGGGCTAGTTAACACAAAATTGCTAATGAAAGTATTTGATTGAGCACCATCATATCAATACCATAAATGGATTAAGCAAAATGCGTACACCAAGCCCTTTAGAATTATTTCCACTGAAAATGGATGTGTGATGAAAGGAAGGAAACTGTTTCTTATTGGAACATCGTGTCAGGGATCCAACACAAAGGGCATTCATTATTCACTGGGCCACGTAGGTGCATACAGGCACAACTCCTCAAGGGATGCAGACTTTCACCGGAGACCTGGCCAAAAGATGTCAGCCATTTCAGGAAAGGCCAAGTCTTGGTCTGATCTGTAGACTGTCCCAAAACAAAATCAGAATTTCAACTGACTAACCTCACCTACACAATCTATCCTAAGCACTAAAGGGCTCTGCTAACAAGGATTATAATAATATTTTATTATAACAATAGCCAAGGTTACATTTTGGAGTGCCCTCCTAAACCCTTCTAAACTGAAAATGTGTTGATTACCATACATTGATATATTACATGATTTAGAAAAATTCTAGTTAGAATTTAAGGGTGTTATGTATCTGAACTCTGTGTTATAAAAGGTTGTAAAAAAAATGAGGCATTTCCTAAATTGCATCCAATATGGTTCCAAATAAAGCTTAATTGGTGGAGATTTTGTAGACACAAAGACATTTAGAGAAAATTATGGTGCACGATATTACAACAGGTTGTTTTGTGTTGATAAAATATTTAGTTAAGCTACAATGTTGTGTTTTTCTTCTTCACATCATGGCATCACCTTCGATGCTTACATCCCACAGATGAGAGGTGAGGCAGTTGTCTGTGAGGGATCTCACAGCCTCCGCCTCTTTAAGCCCAGCAGCCTATACATTTACACTGGCACCATGGCAACCAATTTTAGAGCAAGATTAGCTGATTAGCCGCTATCAAATTTAGGGAAACTATAATAACAAATATTGTGTGCTTCAGTAAAAGTGTATTTTGTGTCTACAAACATTAGACATTAGTGGCTACTGTGGATGGCAATGTGGATGGCAATGGCAGCATTGCTGCCAGTCCATTACCTCTCTGGAAGTGAGCTAATTGTTACTTTGATGCTAAGTAGGTTGCAACTACAGATCATCACTTACCTCCCCTCCATTTTCTCTGTCGGCGCTCCCGTTCATTTCTATATTGATGGCAATGTCAGGGTTTAAAAAAACCAAGATGGTAGTTTTGTTTCACATTAAAAAACGTGGAACAAACTTGTCTGCTCCGCGGAGGAAAGTGAGCTCTTGGGTCGCGCGCGCTGTGGAATGGGGGATGGCTCACCCAATCCTCGACGATTTGGATCAACTGCATAAATCCTGCTCTATGTATCCTATTATTATACACCCCATAATAATAGCTTGCCTGGGGACCAAAAGTTGCTCAGCATAGCTACATAGATTGAAAATACCACATTTGAAGACCAACGTCCAGGGTTGTTGTCTACAAATAAAATACATTATTATTGAAACATAGGCCTGGGTGTATATTTATGATCATGCTAGTACATTTAAAAAATATATTATATAAATTAATTATACAAACAATGATGTATGTAATATTAGTTAGAGCAGGGAACTCAAATTAATTATTAAATTATTCATTAATCATATCTACAGGGTAACCTAAATCAGAGGAGAGTTGAGGGGATTGTCTTTTTGCAGGTTAGGTTAATGATTTTCACAATGAGAAAGGCACTCATTTGTTTTGCTATGTTTGTTATCATAGATGGGCCTACTGCAATTAATGCACAGGGTGCACTCTTGCAGGTCTTTCTTTTAGTGTAGGGTTCAGTGGAAAGTATGCATCCCTCTGGTCACTTCTGTGTCCAGAAGAGTAGATTATGTAAAGACTGTCTAGAAAACTTAATAGAAGACTGTTTTCAACCATGTTTGTTTTCAAGTATGCATATTCAATATATACATGTCTGTTTGATCCTCTCTTGTTTTTTTTTTAAATTTACAATCTGGAGTTTGAGGTTCCCTGTGTGTGGTGGTGATGCATCTACAGTAATCTATTTTCTTTGTAGTTATCTTGAGCCAACACCAAGCCAAGGAATGATAAGGTGTACATTTCATTTAGCTTCGATGCTGGGAGGGACTCACAGTTTTACAAAAGAACATCACTTATTATATGGATTAGGGTAATCAGATTTCATAATTAATCTTTCATCCTATTCACAGTTCTGTCAGTCAGTTGACTCAAGAGAGAAGTGGTGACTCAAGGAAGGCTATGGGAGACTGTTTTTTTTGCATTTTGCTGTTCTCTCTCTCTTCTCTCTCTCTCTCTCTCTCTCTCTCTCTCTCTCACTCTCACACACACTTTTACTCCACTACATTCCTAAATAAAATATGTATTTTTCACTCCCATACATCCCTGACACCCAAAAGTACTCTTTACATTTTGAATGCTCAGGCAGGACAGCAGTATGGTCATATTCACGCCATTATCAATATAATGTGTTGTCGTCCTTACTACCTCTGATCTCGTCTACATTTACTTTGAACTTTTACTCAAGTATGACAATTTAGTAACTTTTCCACCACTGTACTGAAGTACATTTAGAACCAGATACTTTTAGACTTTTACTCAAGTAGTATTTTACTGGGTGACTTTCACTATTACTTAAGTCATTTTCTATTAAGGTCTCTCTCTCACTCACACACACACACACACACACACACACACACAGAGAGAGAGAGAGAGAGAGATGTAGACCAGATCATTTCATAGGAAATAGCTACTAGCTGTCTTTAATAAAATGAAGTCTCCTGCCCATACAGCTCAAAATAAATTGAATACCATGTGATCAGTCTTTCAGATGGGACGTTAAACCTGTGTCCTGACTCTCTGTGGTCACTAAAGATCCCATGGCACTTATCGTAAGAGTAGGTGTGTTAACCCAGGTGTCCTGGCTAAATTCCCAATCTGAGCCTCCTACCGTCACGGTCACCTAATCATACCCAGTTTACGATAGGCTCATTCATCCCCCCTCCTCGCCCCTGAAACTATTCCCCAGGTCGTTGCTGTAAATGAGAATGTCTTCTCAGTCAACTTACCTGGTAAAATAATGGTTAAATAAAATAAAAACATCTAAAGAAGTAGCGTTTTTGAACAACTGCAATAGCCAATGTAGGTATTTTTGTTGTTGTTGTTGCGGGATATACCGTTTCACTAGTGGACGAAGCAAATGGGCTGGGTCAACACGTATCGCCTCCTCTGTTGTCGCAAGCTGAACGTGCGCTTTAATTGGGTGGCCCTCCAGTCATTACTATGGGCGTGGAACCTGTAAAAAGGGGACCTCGCAGCAGTAGACAGTAGTTGCATTTACCGGGCTGATTTATTTTGTGATGGAAAACACTGACGACCTATTAACGTTTCAAGTTAAATACTGAGGAAATTTACCCGGACACCAGCATTACAACTCTTGAAGATTCATCGCCTCTGAAAGTCGTATGACAGACACTCGCGCAGGTAACCTGCAGAAAGATAAACCGCACGCGTATTTCCCACATCGGATGAGTCGAGGCCGGGAAGCAAGGTTGGTGACATTCCGTCCGAATTGGCTACAGTATTCTCGTTTATAATTATTTACAGCTTGGACTTAACAGCTATATGGAACGAAAATAAGCAATTATGGTTAGACGGATAAACTGTTCTCGTTTTGCTGTCTCGTCGTGGTTCAACCTTCCTATATACTGTCATTGGGTTCAACGTTGTTTCATTTGGAGCTAGCATCAGTCGGCTAGCTAGCATCATCAGCCAGCTTCCTTGCCTGTTCAAACGAGTTACGTTAGGCTCCAAACAAATTACCACTAATGTATTTACATTTTCAGTGGGTGTTATGTTTTCTCAACGGGTAGCTACCTAACTAGATCACATTGTCAATTATTTCACAAGCTCTTGCTGATGTGAATCTTATCAGGCTACATTTTATTTCAGCCTGGTCTCTAAGACTACACGTAACATGGTAAACGAAAACCCTGAACACTCAATTTGTATGATGTGGTGTTTGGTATGGTTACATAAGATAGGTTACTTAAGACCAAAAAATGAAAGGAAGGGTGGTTGAACTGGTGGGCCTATAACCAATGTCTAGCATCAACGTAATGTAATGTAAAAATCCCAAAGGTTGGGTGTCTGAATCTCCTCTATCCATGAATAAACAGAATATTCCTCATTTAAGTTAATATGGGTTAAATAGAATAGTAACTGAAATATGAACACTGACTGTAGGACTACAACCTCTCACATGTAATAATAATTCCTGCACAACTATGCATTTCTTGCAGTGAAATTATACAACAAGTTAATTTTGTTTCTACAGGAGTGGAGTAATTTCTTTCAGCGTCTCTTGAACGAATGTGTGTGTAATGTGTTTATCTTTGACACTGTTATGCAAGCAGACAGTACACCACATGACCAGAAGTATGTGGACACCTGCTCATTGACCATCTCATTCCAAAATAATGAACATTAATATGAAGTTCCCCCCCCCCCCCCTTGCTGCAATAACAACCTTCACTCTTCTGGGAAGGCTTTCTACTAGATATTGGAACATTGCTGCGATGACTTGCTTCCATTCAGCCACGAGCATTAGTGAGGTCAGGCACTGATGTTGGGTGATTAGGCCTGGCCCGCAGTCAGCGTTCCAATTCATCCCAAAGGTGTACGATGGGGTTGAGGTCAGGGCTCTGTGCAGGCCAGTCAAGTTCTTCCACACCGATCTCGACAAACCATTTCTGTATGGACCTCGCTTTGTGCATGGGTGCATTGTCATGCTTAAACAGGAAAGAGCTTTACCAAACTGTTGCCACAAAGTTGAAAGCACAGAATCGTCTAGAATGCCATTGTATGCTGTAGCGTTAAGATTTCCCTAACCATGAAAAACAGCCCCAGAGCGTTGTGGGTGTCCACATACTTTTGTCTACATGTACTTTTGTGTATAGTACCAGTCAAGTTTGGACATATAATAGTGAAGACATCAAAGCTATGAAATAACACATGGAATCATGAAGCAACCAAAAAAGTGTTAAACAAATCTAAATATATTTTAGATTAATCAAAGTAGCCACCCTTTGCCTTGATGACAGCTTTGCACACTCTTGGCATTCTCTCAACCAACTTCACCTCGAATGCTTTTCCAACAGTCTTGAAGTAGTTCCCACATATGCTGAGCGCTTGGCTGCTTTTCCTTCACTCTGCGGGCCAAGTCATCCCAAACCATCTCAATTGGGTTGAGGTCGGGTGATTGTGAAGGCTAAGTCATCTGATGCAGCATTCCATCACTCTCCCAAATAGCCCTTACACAGCCTGGAGGTGTGTTGGGTCATTGTCCTGTTGAAAAACAAATGATAGTCCTACTAAGCGCAAACCAGATGAGCTGGTGTATTGCTGTGGTAGCCATGCTGGTTAAGTGTGCCTCGAATTCTAAATAACACTGTCACCAGCAAAGCACCATCACACCACCTCCATGCTTCATGGTGGGAACCACACATGCGGAGATCATCCGTTCACCTACTCTGCGTCTCAGAAAGACATGGCGGTTGGAACCAAAATATCAAGTTTGGACTGAGACCAAAGGACCGATTTCTACCAGTCTAATGTCCATTGCTCGTGTTTCTTGGCACAAGCAAGTCTCTTATTGGTGTCCTTTAGTGATGGTTACTTTGCAGCAATTTGATCATGAAGGCCTGTTTCACGCAGTCTCCTCTGAACAGTTGATGTTGATCTGTGTTAATTGAACTTTGAGGCATTTATTTGTGCTGCAATTTCTGAGGCTGGTAACTCGAATGAACTTATTCTCTGCAACATAAGTAACTCTGGGTCTTCATTTCCTGTGGTGGTCCTCATGAGAGCCAGTTTCATTGTAGTGCTTGATGGTTTTTGCGACTGCACTTGAAGAAACTTCCAAAGTTCTTAATGTTCTGGATTGACTGACCTTCATGTCTTAAAGTAATAATGGACTGTCCTTTTGCTTATTTGAGCTGTTCTTGCCATAATATGGACTTGGTCTTTTACCAAATAAGGATATCTTCTGTATACCACCTCTACCTTGTCACAACACAACTGATTTGGCTCAAGGAATTCCAGAAATTAACTTTTAACAAGGCACACCTGTTAATTGAAATGCATTCCAGGTGAGTACCTCATGAAGCTGGTTGAGAGCTTTGCACACTCTTGGCGTTCCAACACTTGGTTACTACATGATTTTATAGTTTGTCTTAACTATTATTCTACAACGTAAAAAATAAAGAAACCCTTGAATGTGTCTGGTATGTACAGTGCATTCGGAAATTATTCAGACGCCTTGACTTTTTCCAAATTTTTGTTATGTTACAGCTTTATTCTAAAAGGTATAAATTGATGAGAAACAATCTACACACAATACCCCATAATGACAAAGCAAAAACGGGTATAGAAAATGTTGCAAATGTATAACAAAACATTTACTCAATACTTTTTGAAGCAGCGACTACAACCTCGATTCTTCGCGGGTATGATGCTACAGGCTTGGCACACCTGTATTTGGGGAGTTTCTCCCCTTCTCTGCAGATCCTCTCAAACTCTGTTAGGTTGGATGGGGAGCACAGCTTTTTTTTTTTTTTTTTTTTTTTCTTCTCTCTCCAGGGTCATTGTCCTGTTGGAAGGTGAACCTTTGCCCCAGTCTGAGGTCCTGAGTGCTCTGGTGACGGTTTTCATCAAGGATCTCTAAGTACTTTGCTCTGTTCATTTTTCCCTCGATCCTGACTAGTTTCCCTGCCTCTGAAAAACATCCCCACAGCATGGTGCTGCCACCACCATGCTTCACTGTAGGGATGGTGCCAGGTTTCCTCCAGATGTGACGCTTGGCATTCAGACCAAAGAGTAAAATCTTGGTTTCATCAGACCAGAGGATCTTGTTTCTCATGTTCTCAGAGTCCTTTAGGTGCCTTTTTGGGAAAACAGCCTGCATGTAGTTATGTGGCTTCCGTCTGGCCACTCTACCATAAAGGCCTGATTGGTGGAGTGCTTCAAGGATGCTTGTCCTTCTGGAAGGTTCTCCCCAGAGGGACTCTAGAGCTCTGTCAGACTGACCATCGGGTTCTTGGTCACCTCCCTGACCAAGGCCCTTCTCCCCCGATTGCTCAGTTTGGCTGGGTGGCCAGCTGAAGGAAGAGTCTTGGTTGTTCCAAACTTCTTCCATTTAAGAATGATGGAGGCCACTGATCTTGGGGACCTTCAGTGCTGCAGTTATGTTTTGGTACCCTTCCCCAGATATTTTCCTTTGACACAATCCTGTCTCGGAGCTCTACGGACAACTCCTTCGACCTCGTGGCTTGGTTTTTGTTCTGAAATGCACTGTCAACTGTGGGACCTTGTGTCGACAGGTGTGAGCCTCTCCAAATCATGTCCAATCAATTGAATTTACCACAGGTGGACTCCACTCAAGTTGTAGAAACAGCTCAAGGATGATCAATGGAAACAGGATGCACCAGAGCTTAATTTCAAGTCTCCATAGCAAAGGGTCTGAATAGTTATGTATATAAGGTATTTCATTTGTTTTTTATATTTGTAATAAATTAGCAAAAATGTCAACCTGTTTTTGCTTTGCCGTTATGTGTGTAAATTAAGAAGGAAAAACGTGTATTTAATCCATTGTAGAATAATGCTGCAACGTAACAATGTGGAAAAAGCCAAGGGGTCTGAATACTTTCTTGTGTGTTTTCAACCAATCAAAATATGCACCCAAGACAAACTGAGGTCTTATCAGAAACGTGTTGTCGTTTTTCACAGATTTTAATTTCCTTAACCAGTGACACTGACGTTTTGCACAGGACTAATCTTACCACTGTTTTGGAGTTACTGCCATTTTTCTCCCTGGTCCCTAAACAAAACAGACAATTTTACCAGTGATAACAAGATTACTAATGCATTCATTCTATTGACTTAAGACCTTATTCTGGTGAGCACTTTATTTAGTCTTCTGGGGCAAGAAGTTATGACAGAGTAGCTGCATGTATCAAACTATAGTTGACAAACAAATGGCCTACCAAATGTCGGAAATTATAATATAGCATACGACATGTAAAAAATGATAAGCAGAAACGTAATGTAAATTAATTCTAATAGGCAAATTATGGACTTCACACAACACCCCATGATATGGGAAACTGAGCCTGTGCAGACCTTTAAAAACAACAGTAAACGGGATAAGATGTTTATATGCCACAGTATCCCGTCTTAGATCAGCATATCCCAGGCATCTTATCCGGGTTTCTCATAACCGGAATAAGCTTTTTTTGAGGTATTGTAAATACTTGAGTATAATAATGTGATATTGGTGTGCATGTAAATGTGGTCAGACTACTTTAGAATGTTTGCTAATTTGCAGCTTGCAACTACTTAACTTTTTTTGTTGATACTTTGCAACTACTAGACCGTCCCTTAACCCTTTAACTATAACCGCTAGTTAGCCACCCAGCTAAAGTTAGCCACAATGTTTTAATTTGTATTAGATCATACATATTGCAAATTCTTAACATATTGTATGAATTGCAATTTGTACCATATAAGAAGAATTGTAATTCGTAACATCATACGAAATGGATGATGGACAGCCACAAATTTGAATATGTAACATATTATACTAATTGTAGTGTCCCAGATTTGTCTACCATGTTACGTGTACCCCTATCTCCAGGTTGTTTATCTAGCTAGCTAGCTCTTTATTTTATGTTCACCTGCTAAATGCTGTAGTTTACATTCATTAAATAGCTATCTGGCTAGATACATCCTTTCAGCCAGCTTTTACAACCATTTGTTTTTCAGTGTCATCTTTCCTCTCTGGCATTTTAATTTCTCAAACTTTTGCTAGTTATTCCTATGTCTGTATGACTGAGCCAGGAAGCAGAAAACAACATTTGGTTTAGATCTAGCTATATATTTTGAGAAATAAACCTTGCAAGTCCATGTTAATGCTTTTGGCTTCCACTCCTTTTAAATCTTTCAACACTTTTTTTATTTTTTTGTTTTTTTTTTGCTTCTGTTTTAGATTGATGTGCACGCTGACATCGTTCCGTTGATACCCCGATGCTGAAGAATTGTCACCGGGCGTGCGCTGCAGATATTCGGCCCCCACTCCATCTTCACGTCGGGAATAGCCATGGTAATCATCTGGAAAAGTCAGTGATTCAACAATTAAATCGCCATGGAATCGGGTGCTGAGCCCGATGGATTTAAATACCCATCTCTTCCCAATTCGCAATGTGAACTCAACATAAATATGTATGAGACTATCAGAGACGGAAACGTCACTAATATGGACACTTCGACGGTCGTGAGAGGTGGGAGTGACCCTAGTGCATATCCTCCATCGAATTATCAGCGGATCGTGCGCCAAAGATTCATCAGGAGAAGTTTGTGGTTCTCAGACTCTGATGAGCAGGCCTTTGAGGTGCCAGAATGTGACAACAGGAGTAAAATCCTCAACGTAAGCCTGCGCACGATAGTTGACAGGACACGGGGGGCTCGGTTGGGGCCACAGGAGAGTTCCACTCCCGAGAGTCATGGGGGGAAGAAAGACGGCGCCACAGAGGGTGCCAGTGCTGATGAAAAGGAGAAAGCTGTGGATAAATTGAATGTTACATCCACCGACGGCAGTAAAAACACTGTCAGAACTGCTAGCGAGGAGAACGAGGAAGAGGCTGAGATGAAAGCTGTTTCCACGTCCCCTGGGGGACGGTTTCTCAAGTTCGATATCGAGCTCGGGAGAGGGTCCTTCAAGACTGTTTATAAAGGTCTGGATACCGACACCTGGGTGGAAGTTGCCTGGTGTGAACTTCAGGTAAGATGCTGTACCGTTTTTATATATATTTTTTTGCCCATAAAGTGTCCTGATGCTCAAGCACTTCACTGCAGTTGTGACTATGAAGACCTATTTGATCTGCTCAACCTTTTAATACATTTTTTAAATATATTTTTATAGTAATGCAGCTAAGGGTTTAATTTGGACAATTATAGATTGGGAAGTTAACACACTTGAGTCTATTTTTCCTAAAGGCCTGCTATGAAACATCACATTAAGTATCAACATGCCTCTATGTGAGTGAGTCCTCTGGATCTCTCTGATGGGTGTCCTACTCGACTGGTTGGTTTCAGAGTGATTTCCATTAGAGGGCTGATGCATGGCTCTCACAGTCCTCTCTCTTATGCTGTCAGTGAACGTTCACACTTCATGACAGCATAATGGTGATGTCTACGGGGCGCTGTCAATCAGCTAGACTACTATAGGGAATGGGAATCTACTAAGTTGTAAATGGGTTTCCACTAAATTTTAAATGGTTTAGAGCTCTGTAAGATTGACAAGCATTTGTCACTGCCATTGACCAAGAGGCCTTTGTAGACTACAGTGACTATTCTTACGGTCTTGTTGAAACAAGGAAAGACTACCTGATCTAAGTGTGTTAGACACTGGAAAATCACAAACAAATTATTTCCGACCTCAAGTCTGCAGTGCGGGATTATCACTACTTCTCTCTCACAGGAAGCATAGTTTTAAATGAACGACAGTCAGTAACCATGACTAGCCTCCTCATGGACCTAGTGTCACTAGTGCAGACACAAACAAACCCATATAACAATCCAAATGTGCTGGATAGCCTATGTGAATACAATTTCATATAATACTAAAAAGAATTTCCTGTTACCATATTGGGCTGTATTTAAGCAGTCAGACAGTATAGGGTAGAGTGCTTGTTAGAGTTTTGTCCCAGCAGTATGCAGATGAGGGGTAAACCCCCTGCTGTGCAACAGGAGGGTTGCTGACGGGAAGCAGCTGAAACGTGCTGATGCATGCTGGGAGCGGTGTGGTGGCCCTGTGGCCTTGATGAAGCTCTTTCAGGTGTGTGTGTCAGTGAGAATGTTGCTTGCTTGGCCTACCTCATGGGACCATGAAAAGTTATCCCAAAGTGAAATCTCAGGAGTGTAGCTGTGTCTCCCTCCTATTCAGAGAAGGGCCTTTCAACGTTGTTCAAGCAATGACACGCTTGGCCCTGAGAGACAGATTCAGCTCTTCACTGGGATGATGATGCCATGTAGGTGTTCATGGAATCGAGGAAGCCAATATCTCCTCAAACAAGCAAAGTATGACCCATAATTGGACACCAGATGTGGAACAGTAAATCATTCATTTTATAGCCTACTGTTTTCCCATAGCTGTTTGCAAACACTCCCTCTAGTGGACAGTTTGCTACAACAACAATCACCATTCAAGGTTCCATTTTCCCACTACCATTTTCTTCCTCGGTTCTCTCTATGTAGGCTTTTTCTATTATCGGTTTTAGCAGATTGTTCCTCATAAATGGCATTGTTGACAGATGCTGCCCTGCTCAATGGTTTTCATCAGAACGCTGATGCTTTCTGGTTCTTCCCTAGGACTTTTAGCCTAGTTTATTAGAAGCATTGATTATAGCTTAAAGTGGCCCCATTGATTGAGTCACATGTTGGTGCCTTAAGTAATTGATTAGAAATGGTAGTGTTTTCACTGTTATTGACCAATCAGATAGTGGTCTACAAGTGATTGATTGGGTGTAACTCCATATGTTAATTTATCAGGTAGTCAAGTGGACTGGCTCATAATATTACTCTGTGGATTTGACCATACAGCTTTTCTTTTGGTGCCAGTCACCTGGCTTTGGTCATCGTTATGATTCTGCCATCATGGACGTGTCTGACGTTCATATGATTTGGCATGCATCCTATAGGACAGAGGTGCTGAACTCTTAGCCAATGAGGTCTGGAGCCTGCTGGTTTTCTGTTCTACTTGATGATTAATTGCACACACCTGGTGTCCCAGGTCTAAATCAGTTCCTGATTAGAGGGGCACAATGGGGGAAAAAATGCAGTGGAACTGGCCTCCAGGTCCAGAGTTGAGTTTGAGGGATATAGCACCTAATGTGGGTGGGTGTCTGTGTAATCTAATTATGGACAGGCATGTGAGATTGAACATAGATCCACTTAGACTGTGCTGCAATACAGTCTACTAGCTAAGTGAGGTTCATCAGCATGTACTAGATGGCCTATAAAGGGCCTGTTTTACTAGTACACATCTAGTACACTGTCTGAAGGGCCCAGACAAGCCTCTGGAGTTTAATGAGGAAAAAATGCTCTCTACCCTTCCGTCACCCCGACGCCTCATTCACCCACAACAGTGCATGGTAGCCTCAGCTACTGTGCACATTTTGCCCTCAGCCGGGCACGTGGGTGGTGCCAGTCCTATGTTGTTCAGTGTACTCTGTGGTGCTATGCGAATGTTGCTGGAGCGTTTCTTGTATAGGATAGAAAGAGGGGAACGTCTCAGTGATTTTAAAAAAATAAATAAAAATAAAAAAAATTTGTTCCACTGTTTCCCTCCCTCTGTCGGTCATGTGGCCCTCCTGCCTGGAAGTTTAATCTGGTCCTGTGCTGTCTCTCTCCCTCTTGGTCTCCCCCCCCCCCCCCCCCTCACTTACTCTCTCTTGCTCTTTCTCTCTGCTACTGGCTTCCTCTTGCTCTCTTCTCTCAAGCTTGTCTCTCTTACTCAGTCTCTGCCTCTTTCTATCTACACAACTTTCTCTGTCTACCCTGGCACCACACAGATGGCAGAGGGACAGATGCTAATCTGTGTGCTGATAAGGGAGAAATTCCATTGTCTCACGCACATCTATGTGTAACTGATAGATGCACGCTCTCACACGCATCCTACATGTTAATGTATATAAATTCTAAAGTCTAATTTTCGTTGTCGGACCCCAGTAAGACCAGCTGTCACCATAGGCATTCGCTAATGGGGATCCTAATAAACACCAACGCACACTGGTCCTACTCGGCTACTAATCATCAAGGTCTGTCACTCAAACTCTTGGAAGTTCTTTGGTTCTGACTCACACTAGCTCAGTTCTGTTTTATTAAGATGGTGTATAATCAGGTCTTGCACACATACAGAGTTGAGTGTGCGCTGGTATTTGGCAGGGTGCACGCTGCTCTGCAGATAAAATCTACTGTTGTGCTTCTGTATGCAGTGATTGTGCTGACACCATGGCAGTGGAATGAAGCTTGCTCTCGCTGAGATAAGGACAGTAACTGCACACCCCTCTAACCAGTTCTACTGGGTGTTGAGCATACTCTGACCAAAAGTCTGGACTTCCTGTTTTGGATTGAGGCCTATTGTAAAAGGCCCAGTGTCTTCAAAGTGTGAAAATGATATATAAATACACGGTTGGAATAATGGTGTGAAAATGATAATGCCCTTTTAGTGTAAGCAGTTTGAAAAGGCGGCGTGGGATGGAGTTTTGGCCTGCCTGGCGACATCACCAGGTGGTACATTTGTTAATTGACTAAGAGTTCCAAACCTCTCTGCCAATAACAGCTAGTTTGTAGTTTTCCACTCCCAGACATTCCTAGGCAAATTCTTGATTGAGAAATTGCTCTTTTGCTAAGAAGCAATTTTTGTTTGACCATTTTTTTAATTGACAAATACAATAAGGTACTTAATGGTTTGTGTAGTGTGTGTGCACTGCAAGTTATGAAAGCAATTTACAGTTTGGAAAAATAAAACAGTTGTCTAAGTTTATTGGTCACAGCCCATGGGGCAGTGAGAGGTACACAATGGCTCTAACAGGGCCTCATCAGTGGCTGTGGCCTCCAGCATGTCAGAGCTCCTTTGTCACAGAGCCATGGTGAAGTGGGCCAAGCCCATTACAGGTGTACTGTAAAGCACATACAGGACCAGGCTATGCTCGGGTAGCTGTAGCTAGAGTGTGTGAACTGTAGGAAAGGCCTTGACTAGTCCATGACAGAGTTAGTCCTTGTCATACGCCTGTATGTTTGAAATGGTGAAACTCACACTGACAAAGCCTAGCAGGTGTAAAGAAATGGTAGGCCTAGTCACTGACAGAAGTTTCCTTAGTGGGCCAACCGTATCACAGACCTGGAGTCATTCTCTCTGACAGCAACGGTCGGATCCTGCATTCCAGAGTTTATCACAGAAGGGTTATACATGTACATTGCCTTCGGAAAGTATTCAGACCCCTTGACTTTTTCCACATTTTTGTTACGTTACAGCCTTATTCTAAAATGGATTAAAAAAATATACTGCTCAAAAAAATAAAGGGAACACTTAAACGACATCCTAGATCTGAATGAAAGAAATAATCTTATTAAATACTTTTTTCTTTACATAGTTGAATATGCTGACAACAAAATCACACAAATAATCAATGGAAATCCAATTTATCAACCCATGGAGGTCTGGATTTGGAGTCACACTCAAAATTAAAGTGGAAAACCACACTACAGGCTGATCCAACTTTGATGTAATGTCCTTAAAACAAGTCAAAATGAGGCTCAGTAGTGTGTGTGTGTGGCCTCCACGTGCCTGTATGACCTCCCTACAACGTCTGGGCATGCTCCTGATGAGGTGGCGGATGGTCTCCTGAGGGATCTCCTCCCAGACCTGGACTAAAGCATCCGCCAACTCCTGGACATTCTGTGGTGCAACGTGGCGTTGGTGGATGGAGCGAGACATGATGTGCTCAATTGGATTCAGGTCTGGGGAACGGGCTGGCCAGTCCATAGCATCAATGCCTTCCTCCTTGCAGGAACTGCTGACACACTCCAGCCACATGAGGTCTAGCATTGTCTTGCATTAGGAGGAACCCAGGGCCAACCGCACCAGCATATGGTCTCACAAGGGGTCTGAGGATCTCATCTCTGTACCTAATGGCAGTCAGGCTACCTCTGGCGAGCACAGGGAGGGCTGTGCGGCCCCCCCAAAGAAATGCCACCCCACACCATGACTGACCCACCGCCAAACCGGTCATGCTAGAGGATGTTGCAGGCAGCGGAACGTTTTCCACGGCGTCTCCAGACTGTCACGTCTGTCACGTGCTCAGTGTGAACCTGCTTTCATCTGTGAAGAGCACAGGGCGCCAGTGGCGAATTTGCCAATCTTGGTGTTCTCTGGCAAATGCCAAACGTCCTGCACGGTGTTGGGCTGTAAGCACAACCCCCCCCACCTGTGGACGTCGGGCCCTCATACCACCCTCATGGAGTCTGTTTCTGACCGTTTGAGCAGACACATGCACATTTGTGGCCTGCTGGAGGTCATTTTGCAGGGCTCTGGCAGTGCTCCTGCTCCTCCTTGCACAAAGGCGGAGGTAGCGGTCCTGCTGCTGGGTTGTTGGCCTCCTCCACGTCTCCTGATGTACTGGCCTGTCTCCTGGTAGCGCCTCCATGCTATGGACACTACGCTGACAGACACAGCAAACCTTCTTGCCACAGCTCGCATTGATGTGCCATCCTGGATGAGCTGCACTACCTGAGCCACTTGTGTGGGTTGTAGACTCCGTCTCATGCTACCACTAGAGTGAAAGCACCGCCAGCATTCAAAAGTGACCAAAACATCAGCCAGGAAGCATAGGAACTGAGAAATGGTCTGTGGTCACCACCTGCAGAACCACTCCTTTATTGGGGGTGTCTTGCTAATTGCCTATAATTTCCACCTGTTGTCTACTCCATTTGCACAACAGCATGTGAAATTTATTGTCAATCAGTGTTGCTTCCTAAGTGGACAGTTTGATTTCACAGAAGTGTGATTGACTTGGAGTTACATTGTGTTGTTTAAGTGTTCCTTTTTA
Source organism: Salmo salar (assembly GCF_965601325.2). Lineage (NCBI taxonomy): Eukaryota > Metazoa > Chordata > Actinopteri > Salmoniformes > Salmonidae > Salmo > Salmo salar. The sequence goes on along the minus strand of NC_138303.1, from coordinate 24,477,749 downwards.
TTTTTTGGAGCAGTGTATAAAATCCTCAGCAATCTACACACAATAACAAAGCGAAAACAGGTTTTTAGAAATGTTTTTAATAAATATATATTACACACAGTTGAAGTCGGAAGTTTACGTACACTTGGGTTGGAGTCACTAACTCCTTTTTCAACCACTCCACAAGCTATAGTTTTTGCAAGTCAGTTTGGACATCTACTTTGTGCATGACTAGTAATTTTTCCAATTTTAATTTTTTTTTAAATTTTATTTTTTAAGACGGGCTATTTCACTTATTCACTATCACAATTCCAGTGGGTCAGAAGTTTACGTACACTAGGTTGACTGTGCCTTTAACAGCTTGGAAAATTCCCGAAAATGTCATGCCTTCTGATAGGCTAATTGACATAATTTGAGTCAATTGGAGGTGTACCTGTGGATGTATGTCAAGGTCTACCTTCAAACTCAGTGGCTCTTTGCTTGACATCATGGGAAAATCAAAAGAAATCAACCAAGACCTCAGAAAAAAAATGGTAGACTTCCACAAGTCTGGTTCATCCTTGGGCGCAATTTCCAAATGCCTGAAGGTACCACGTTCATCTGTACAAACACCATGGGACCACGCAACCCTCATACCGCTCAGGAAGGAGAAGCATTTTGTCTCCTAGAGATGAACGAACTTTGGTGTGAAAAGTGCAAATCAATCCCAGAACAGCAAAGGACTTTGAAGATGCTAGAGGAAACAAGTACAAAAGTATTTATATCGACAGTAAAACGATTCCTATATCGACATGACTTGAAAGGCCGCTCAGCAAGGAAGAAGCCACTGCTCCAAAACCGCCATAAGACCCACAACTATGGTTTGCAACTGCATATAGGGACAAAGATCGTACTTTTTGGAGAAATGTCCTCTGGTCTGATGAAACAAAAATGGTACTGTTTGGCCATAATGACCATCGTTATGTTTGGAGGAAAAAGGGGACGGGGGTGGCAGCATCATGTGGTGGGGGTGCTTTGCTGCAGGAGGGGCTGGTACACTTCACAAAATAGATGGCTTCATGAGGAGTAAACTTGTGTGGATATATTGAAGCAACATCTCAAGACATCAGTCAGGAAGTTAAAGCTTGGACGCAAATGGGTCTTCCAAATGGACAATGACCCCAAGCAGACTTCCCAAGTTGTCAAAATGGCTTAAGGACAATAAAGTCAAGGTATTGGAGTGACCATCACAAAGCCTTGACCTCAGTCCCATAGAAAATTTGTGGGCAGACCTGAAAGTGTGCGAGCGAGGAGGCCTACAAACCTGACTCAGTTACACCAGCTTTGTCAGGAGGAATGGGCAAAATTCACCCCAACTTATTGTGGGAAGCTTGTGGAAGGCTACCCAAAACATTTGACCCAAGTTAAACAATTTAAAGGCAATGCTACCAAATACACTCAATTAGTATGCAGACTTCTGACCCACTGGAAATGTGATGAAATAAAAGCTGAAATAAATCACTCTTATTCTGACATTTCACTTTCTTAAAATAAAGTGGTGATCCTAAGACGGGGAATTTTATACTAGGATTAAATGTCAGGAATTGTGAAACTAAGTTTTTAAATGTATTTGGCTAAGGTGCATGTAAACTTCTGTGTGTGTGTATGTGTATATGTGTGTATGTGTATATATGCCTTAAGTATTCAGACCCTTTGCTATGAGACTCAAAATTAAGCTTATGTGCATCCGTTTCCATTGATCATCCTTGAGCTGTTTCTACAACTTGATTTGGAGTCCACCTGTGGTAAATTTCAATTGATTGGACATGATTTGAAAGGCACATGATTTGAAAGGCACAACTGTCTAGATGCAGTACCTGTCAAGTTTGGACACCTACTCATTTAAGGGTTTTTATTTTTTTACTATTTTCTACATTGTAGTGAAGACATCACAACCTTATGAAGTTAAACATATGGAAAAATGTAGTAACAAAGTGTTAAAGAATCTAAAATATTTGGCTTGGTTTGAAGTAGCCACCCTTTACCTTGACAGCTTTGCTTACTCTAGGATTTCTCAACCAGCTTCACCTGGAATGCTTTTCCAACAGTCTTGAAGGAGTTCCCACATATGCTGAGCACTTGTTGGCTGCTTTTCCTTCACTCTGTGGTCCAACTCATCCCAATTGAGAAGTCCCACTAAGCGCAAACCAGATAGGATGCCATATCGCTGCAGAATGCTGTGGTAGCCATGCTGGTTAAGTGTGTCGAATTATAAATAAATTACAGACCGTGTCACCAGCAAAGCACCCCCACACATCATTCCCCCTCCGTGCTTCATGGTGGGAACCACACATGCAGAGATGATCCGTTCACCTACTCCTACATCTCACAAAGACAGCGGTTGTAACCAAAAATCTCAAATTTGGACTAAGACCAAAGGACAGATTTCCACCGGTCTAATGTCCATTGCTCATTTCTTGGCCCAAGCAAGTATCTTCTTATTAGTGTCCTTTTAATAGTGGTTTCTTTGCAGAAATTTGACCATGGCCTGATTCACTCAGTCTCCTCAGAACTGTTGACGTGTCTGTTACTTGAACTCTGAAGCATTTATTTGGGCTGCAATTTCTGAGGCTGGTAACTCTAATGAACTTATCCTCTGCAGCAGAGGTAACTCTGGGTCTTCCATTCCTGTGGCAGTCCTCATGAGAGCCAGTTTCATCATAGTGCTTGATGATTTTTGTGACTGCACTTGAAGAAACTTAATGTTCTGTAAAGTAATGACGAACTGCCATTTCTCTTTGCTTATTTGAGCTGTTCTTGCCATAATATGGACTTGGTCTTTTACCAAATAGGGCTATCTTCTGTATACCACCCCTACCATGTCACAACACAACTGATTGGCTCAAATGCATTAAGAAAAATAAATTCCACAAATGTTCTTTTAACAAGGCACACTTGTTAACCTGTTAGGGCTAGGGGGCAGCATTGACACGGCTGGATAAAAAACATACCCGATTTAATCTGGTTACCACTCCTACTCAGTAACTAGAATATGCATATACTTATTACATATGGATAGAAAACACCCTAAATTTTCTAAAACTGTTTGAATGGTGTCTGTGAGTATAACAGAACTCAAATGGCAGGTCAAAACCTGAGAGATTCCTTTACAGGAAGTGGCCTGTCTGAGCATTTCTGGAACTTCTTTGCCATCTCTATCATTTACTAAGGATCTCTGCTCTAACGTGACACTTCCCACGTCTTCCATAGGCTCTCATAGCCCGGGAAAAAAGAGAATGTCGTCATTCCAGCCCCAGGCTGAAACACATTATCGCCTTTCTCAAGTGGCCCATCAAGAGACACTAGCTTATGCGCGTGACCCCGACCGCCCCCGCCTTTGGGATTTTTTCCTCTGTTTGCCGAAAAGGAGATTCCCTGTCGGAATATTATCGCTTTTCTACGAGAAAAATGACGTAAAAATTGATTTTAAACAGCGGTTGACATGCTTCGACGTACGGCAATGGAATACTTTGAATTTTATTGTCAGGAATTGCGCCAAGCGCGCGACACTTCTTTACTATTTCGGATAGTGTCTGGAACGCACGAACAAAACGCCGCTATTCGGATATAACGATGGATTATTTTGGACCAAACCAACATTTGTTATTGAAGTAGACGTCCTGGGTGTGCATTCTGACGAAGACAACAAAAGGTAATGACATTTTTATAATAGTAAATATGATTATGGTGAGTGCTAAACTTGCCGGGTGTCTAATTAGCGAGCCCGTGATGCCTGGGCTATGTACTTAGAATATTGCAAAATGTGCTTTCACCAAAAAGCTATTTTAAAATCGGACATATCGAGTGCATAGAGGAGGTCTGTATCTATAATTCTTAAAATAATTGTTATGCTTTTTGTGAACGTTTATCGTGAGTAATTTAGTAAAATGTTAGCGAATTCCCCGTAAGTTTGCGGGGGGTATGCTAGTTCTGAACGTCACATGCTAATGTAAAAAGCTGGTTTTTGATATAAATATGAACTTGATTGAACAAAACATGCATGTATTGTATAACATAATGTCCTAGGGTTGTCATCTGATGAAGATCATCAAAGGTGAGTGCTGCATTTAGCTGTCTTCTGGGTTTTGGTGACATTATATGCTGGCTTGAAAAATGGGTGTCTGATTATTTCTGGCTTGGTACTCTGCTGACATAATCTAATGTTTTGCTTTCGTTGTAAAGCCTTTTTGAAATCGGACAGTGTGGTTAGATTAACGAGAGTCTTATCTTTAAATGGCTGTAAAATAGTCATATGTTTGAGAAATTGAAGTAATAGGATTTTGAAAATCGCGCCACAGGCTGGCAGTGGATGTTACGTAGGTGGGACGAATTCGTCCCGCCGGTCCCATAGAGGTTAACCTGTTAGGGCTAGAGGGCAGTATTGACACGGCTGGATAAAAAACGTACCCGATTTAATCTGGTTACTACTCCTGCCCAGTAACTAGAATATGCATATACTTATTGGCTTTGGATAGAAAACACCCTAAAGTTTCTAAAACTGTTTGAATGGTGTCTGTGAGTTTAACAGAACTCATTTGGCAGGCAAAAACCTGAGAAGATTTCATGCAGGAAGTGGCCTGTCTGACAAGGTGTCGTTCTTCTTGTCTCTGTTTATTGAAGAGTGAGGATCTTAGCTGTCCCGTGACACTTCCTACGGCTGCCATAGGTTCTCAGAAGGCGGCAAAACGCTGAATCGTGGCTTTGCAGGCTCTGGCTGAAACAAAGTAGCGCGTTTGGGTAGTGGCTGGTTACAGTACTGTGAGACTCACGCTCGTGCCCGCGTCGACCGAAAGCTTTGTTTTCTTTCCTCTGTTTAGCTAAATGGACATTCCCGGTCGGAATATTATCGCTTTTTTACGAGAAATGGCATAAAAATGGATTTTAAACAGCGGTTGACATGCTTCGAAGTACGGTAATGGAATATTTAGATTTGTTTTGTCACGAATTGCGCCATGCGCACGACCCTGATTTACCATTTCGGATAGTGTCTGGGATGCACGAACAAAACGCCGCTATTCGGATATAACGATGGATTATTTTGGACCAAACCAACATTTGTTATTGAAGTAGCAGTCCTGGGAGTGCATTCTGACAAGCCAACAAAAGGTAATCAAACTTTTATAATAGTAAATCTGATATTGGTGAGTGCTAAACTTGCCGGGTGTCTAAATAGCTAGCCCGTGATGGCTGGGCTATGTACTTAGAATATTGCAAAATGTGCTTTCACCAAAAAGCTATTTTAAAATCGGACATATCGAGTGCATAGAAGAGTTCTGTATCTATAATTCTTAAAATAATTGTTATGCTTTTTGTGAACGTTTATCGTGAGTAATTTAGTGAATTCGCCGGAAGTTTGCGGGGGGTATGCTAGTTCTGAACGTCACATGCTAATGTAAAAAGCTGGTTTTTGATATAAATATGAACTTGATTGAACAAAACATGCATGTATTGTATAACATAATGTCCTAGGGTTGTCATCTGATGAAGATCATCAAAGGTTAGTGCTGCATTTAGCTGTCTTCTGGGTTTTTGTGACATTATATGCTAGCTTGAAAAATGGGTGTCTGATTATTTCTGGCTTGGTACTCTGCTGACATAATCTAATGTTTTGCTTTCGTTGTAAAGCCTTTTTGAAATCGGACAGTGTGGTTAGATTAACGAGAGTCTTGTCTTTAAATAGCTGTAAAATAGTCATATGTTTGAGAAATTGAAGTAATAGCATTTCAAAGGTTTTGAAAATCGCGCCACAGGATTCAACTGGCTGTTACGTAGGTGGGACGAATTCGTCCCGCCTGCCCGAGAGGTTAACCTTTCTGGGAAGGGGGTTCCGCCAGCGGAACACCTGGCCTACAGCCAGTGAAATTGCAGGGCACCAAATTCAAACAAATCTCATAATTAAAATTCCTCAAACATACAGGTATTATACACCATTTTAAAGAAACTTCTCGTTAATCCAACCACGGTGTCCGATTTCAAAAAGGCTTTACGGTGAAAGCACACCATGCAATTATGTTAGGTCAGCGCCTAGCCACAAAAACCATACAGCCATTTCCCAACCAAGGAGAGGTGTCAGAAATGGCATTAAAATTAATCACTTACCTTTGATCTTCATCTGATGGCTCTCCCAGGTCTCCATGTTAGACAAATGTTTGATTTTAAAGTTAATCTTTATGTCCAAATACCCCCTTTTTTGTTCGCATTTAGTCCAGTAAATGCACAAAGTGAAAGTTTCATTTTGATTTTGTAGAAACATTTCAAATGATGTTTCTAATCAATCCTTAGGGTGTTTTTATCATAAATATTCAATGTTTCAACCGGACAATACTGATTTCATTAGAAAGGGAACGGAGCTCGTGTGACTAAACTAAAGGCTTTCACCTGGGCCATCTGCTTAGCTTGCTCTTATTCGCTCCCCTTTCACAATAGAAGCCTGAAACAACTTCTAAAGACTGACATCTAGTGGAAGCCTTAGGAAGTGCAATCTGACCCCACAGACACTGGATATTCGATAGGCATTCACTTAAACTACTACAAACCTCAGAATTCCCACTTCCTGGTTGGATTTTTCTCATGTTTTCACCTGCCATATGAGTTGTTATACTCAGACATTATTTTAACAGTTTGGAAACTTAAGTGTTTTCGATCCAAATCTACTAATTATATGCATATTCTAGCTTCTGGGCCTGAGTAACAGGCAGTTTACTCTGGGCACACTTTTCATCCAAACTTACCAATGCTGCCCCCTATCCCTAAAGAGTTAATTGAAATGCATCCCAGGTGACGACCTGATGAAGCTGGTTGAGAGAATGCCTTGACAGCTTTGCACACTCTTGGCAAAGGGTGGGTACTTTAAAGAATCTCAAATATCAAATATATTTTTATGTGTAATTTTTTTTTTGGTGTTAAACAAACATTTTGTGTTCATTGTTATTCTACAATGTTAAATCGAGAAACCCTTGTAAAGTACTAGTCAAAAGTTGACACCTACTCTTATGTACATTTTTATTTTTTAATGCATTTACAAAAATGTCAACCTGTTTTTGCTTTGTCATTATGGGGTATAGTGGGCAATTTTATCCCTTTTTAGAACAAGGCTGTAACATAACGTGGAAAAAGTCATGGTCTGAATACTTTCCGAATGCACTGTATTTGCTATCAGAGAGCCTGGAGCACCTGAGTGCCGGTCTTCCCTCTCTCCCTCCCCTGACTCAGGATGTGTGACTGTTTTGTGGTGGAAATGGCATCTGAACAATGCAACTCAACTGTGAGACCAAAGCCTGTCCAAACCAGCTTGCGGAAGAGTGCTGGCCTGGCTAACGCCAACAAGATGGCAACCATCACTGATGGCGAGGCAAACATTTATTTGCTTCTTTAGGAATTTACCCCCCCCCCCCCAGGGATCGCTTTAACGCAGAACTCATAAGAAGCTTTTTAGATCTGCATTTACAAACAACTAAGATATTTCTTATTGTATTTTCTGTTTGGCATCAGACACATTTTGTGCGTCAGTTGTACTTCTCCACTCGGATGAGAATTCATGAACAGGCATTCTATCAGCAGTCTTTTCACAGGTAAAATGCAATGTTAACTTAAAGCAAAACATTAGGCAATGTAGCTGGCTACTCATTAGTTTTTTTTAATGATTAACATTAGAAATATGATGGCCATGCATTGTTTTTGCAGAAAATACCATGCTTTTTCATTGTAAGCTCATTTACTTGTGTGGCTCCTAGCCAAATAGTGTTGCACTTCTGTTAACTGATGATAATTAAGCTATTTTCTGCCGAAATGTGTTTTCTGTGAAGGAAAACGAACTTCCTCCTTATTGCACGCAGATTCATAAAAAGGAAGTTCATCTGACTCTGGGTAAGAAGAACAAGGGCTTAAATGCTAGAATCTTGTATCCCTTTAACCCTCTCCATTACAAAACCCCTCATCAAAATCCTCTCACAGATCATTTATCAAACCTCCATTCCACATCATAGGCCTACCTGTTGACCACAGGCTCCCGCAGACCACTCGACTGCCCTACCTCAAGCACATTGACAACTCAAACAACCCTATAGAAGAGGACTGTGCCACAATAGTGTTCAAAGTAGGCCTAGACCCTACAGTCGTGTTACAGTGACTGTTAATCCACTTGGGGACAATTTGAGGCATCATTGAGAGCACGAGACAAATGATGTAATGCATTTTCCTCCACACTCTCTATTGTGCTGTGTAAGAGTCTCCAACTGTCAGGCCTGGTATGAGGGCAAGGGTTGCTTTGCTTATGGCTACGGCTGCTCATTAAGTCATTTTACGTAATCGGAAAGTATTCACACCCCTTGACATGCATCCTGTTTGCAATAAGGCACTTAAGTAATACTGCAAAAAATGTGGCAAAGCAATTCACTTTTTGTCCTGTTATGTTTGGGCTAAATCCAATACAAAACATTACTGAGTACCACTCTCCATATTTTCAAGCGTTGTGGCTGCATCATGTGATGGGTATGCTTGTCATTGGTAAGCACTAAGGAGTTTTTTTTAGGATAAAAATAAACGGAATAGAGCTAAGAACAGGTAAAATCCTAGTGGAAAACCTAGTTCAGTCAGCTTTCCAACAGATGCTGGGAGACATTCACCTTTCAGCAGGACAATAACCTAAAACACAAGGTCAAATATACACTGGAGATGCTTACCAAGACAACATTGAATGTTCCTGAGTGGCCTAGCTATGGTTTTGACTTGAATCTATTGCAAGACTTGGATGTCTAGCAATTATCAACAACCAACTTGACAGAGCTTGAAGAATTTAAAATTATGTGCAAATATTGTACAATCCAGATGTGCAAGGCTCCGATACTCCTAACATTATATTTTTTCTCCCCCAACTCCCGGTAGTTTTTATTGGGTGACTCATAAAGGCCATTCAGGATAATCACCATGAAAAATATTTAGCTGAAACCTCTAATAGTTGGGGTTGGGGGCAACAGAGTTGGGCTGTTCATTAATTGTGTGTTAGACCGTGTTGTTGCATCAAGCCTGTCTCTCTGACTCTGTGCCGCTTCACTGCAGCGGGCAATAAAATTGGGGAGGGAAAGGCGGCGAGTTAGACTTCCGGTTCAGCTTAGGACATGTCCCTAAAGCCCCAATAGTGCTCTGACACCCTCCGACCAGGACGACAGGCAATCATCCTGAATAATTGCTCCCTTGTCTCCTTTAAAAAAAATATATATATATTTTTCTTTCATAAAGGCTTCAGCATCTGAAATGTCTTGACAGATGCCTACTCGATGGTGAAAACCTTTCCAGACCTTATGGTACTGTAATTTGGACGCAAGCTTGGTCTCAAGATGACTGACCTGGAAGTGGTATCCAAGACATCTGAGTTTCCCCTGTCATACCTTTTTGTCACTGGTTTAACTGATTTTCAGATGGTTCATATTCACTTTGTAGGCCGTGTATCCTCCTACCTGAGAGGTGAGCTGACCCTGAACAGATGGCTTTCTCTTAGCTCCAACTAAGGCCTCATCACTGGGTTTTGTGGTACCTCAGTTATTCCTGGGTTTTGTGGTACCTCAGTTATTCCCTGTTAACCAAAACACACAGGTAGTTAACTTTAGGATGTCAACACCAGCTGTTCGGCTGGTGGAACATGCTATGATGTACGGCTGTACACATCCAGATATCTGGCTCCTGCACCCCCACTGTCTGGTGGATTGGCAGTGGCACAGTGGGCTTTGTGTTGCTGGTGTTGTCTTATTAAAGGAACCTGAGCTGGCTCCTGAGCACCATGGAGAAACAACAGAACCCCATGGGCAGGATCATCTGCCCCTGTCAATCAGTGGTTGTCATCTACAGAACTCGCCCCCCCCCGCCCCCATCAGTAGTTAACCCTTTGAGGTGGGTGCATTACGCTATTCTGTTCTAAATGGGCGCATATGGCTTGCCCAGTGCGCCAGGGACAAGTAGCACCTAAAACCAATGGAATTGTTCAAAAGGGGGGTAAACTGTCCACCAGGTGCCCGGCTGCTGCTCAGCAGTGGAGCGGGTGGGAGTGGAGCAGGCTAATTTGGTTCTCTAAGGCCTGTTGCCCTCTTGTCCATTGGCTCTAATCCTCCCATAGTGGATGGAGAGGAATCCCCTGTTCTGTACTGTAGAGAGACTGACCGCCTGAGGATCTGATCGGCCCTTTTCTCTGATCCTGTCCAAACAACACTGATGGAAACATGTCTCTTCTCCTCTAGGCCACATGGCCACATGACCCTGTTGTCCTCAGCTTGGTGTATTACCAGTCTGTTACTCTCCCTCATTCTCGCTGTCTGTCACAGGCACTGTAAGCTGTCAGACCCCTTCTCTTTCTCTGACACACACTGATCTAATCAGGCAGAATTTCCACGTGTGACCCTGTCATTGCCGTGCTCATTACATAAGCAGCATTAGTTTGGGGTGGTAAAAGCTTATCACCGATGTTCAGCTGTGTGTTAAAGGCGGTACTTTTTTGCCAGCCTCCACATTTAGTCTGTGACTGGAAAGAGGCTTATTGGGAGGGCTGTGTCATAGTCCAGGCTATACACACTTTCACCATGGCCCCTCACACACGCACACATCCAGTAGAGTAGCTGGCATGTCATTGGACTGACAATGGTCAGTGTTTTTAATCAGTATTTAGGCTCGGGCTAATTTTTGAAAATGTGTCTACTGCATCTGTCCATATTTCCTCACTTTAAAAGGACTGATGTGCTCTTATGTACGTTTTGGATGTGCACACTCCTCCTCTCCTGGCCTTTTTACTGTTGCTGCAGTCAGTCTCACCATCTCACCCCTGAATTTAATAATTCACCGGGCCACCCTAGATGCCAGTGTCCATTATAAGGAGCCCTCAGCCCAGCTCCATGGTAACAGATGACAGGTACGCTGTTGCTGCCCAAAACTTTCTGCACTGGATGACTGATGGGACAGAATGCAGGGACGGATGTCTTTATATTATGACTGGACAGATGCATTCAGTGGGATTAGTATTACCTTTTTTCAGGAATTTTAATTGTCTACTTGTTAAATGTGTGTAATGTCTGAATGTAATTGGTTATGTCTTTTAAATTCTGTGTTGGACCCCAGGAAGATGAGCTGATATTATGGCGTCTGCTAATGGGGATCCTAATAAAAATGTGAATTACCCCTAGCTGGTCCAGGAGTAGACCTACATACATTTAGTATAGCCTAGCTACTGTGTTCATAGAGTATAGCTGTGTAACGGCATGTTATGTCATTAAACCATTTCCCTCTTTTCAAAGCAATCTCTCAATCTAAAATTATACAAATATTGTATCATAGGCTAGTTGACTCCCATGTAGCGTTTAGTGAAGTGTTCCGGTGCGTTTTATGGCACTATGACTGGGGGGATGTAATCACAGATGCATCAAATCTCTACCCATAGTTAAAGCGGGATCAGGCCAGAGGAAGACGGGTTCATTGGGGGTTAAGAGCAAACGATGAATGGGGCGAAAGCCCTATGATTAATCAAAGGTATTGATGTGTAATAGGCTTATGTCCTAATAGTCAAGTAGCAGTGGCTTCCTTGTCTCTTTTCTCCTGAGCTTGGCGCAGCGGTCTGTGCTAGAGGTGTCACTACAGACCTTGGTTCGATTCCAGGCTGCATCACAACCGGCTGTGATATGGAGTCGCATAGGGCAGTGCACAATTGGCCCAGTGTCGTTAGGGTTTGGCTGTCGTTGTAAATAAGAATTTGTTCTTAACTGACTTGCCTAGTTAAATGAAATAAAAATAAATGCATATCTGCTCCACTGACCTGATGGCACAGATGTTATTTGCCAGTCTTGTTATGCTGGCGTGTCTCTTACTTCAACTCATTCCGGTGTAAAACATTAGCTAAGAGTTGATGGCACAGATGTTATTTGCCAGTCTTGTTATGCTGGCGTGTCTCTTACTTCAACTCATTCCGGTGTAAAACATTAGCTAAGAGTTGATGGCACAGATGTTATTTGCTAGTCTTGTTATGCTGGCGTGTCTCTTACTTCAACTCATTCCGGTGTAAAACATTAGCTAAGAGTTGATGGCACAGATGTTATTTGCCAGTCTTGTTATGCTGGCGTGTCTCTTACTTCAACTCATTCCGGTGTAAAACATTAGCTAAGAGTTGATGGCACAGATGTTATTTGCCAGTCTTGTTATGCTGGCGTGTCTCTTACTTCAACTCATTCCGGTGTAAAACATTAGCTAAGAGTTGATGGCACAGATGTTATTTGCCAGTCTTGTTATGCCGGCATGACGAGACTGGTGAATAACATCTGTGCCTTCAAGTCCTTTGAAAAAATATCTACTTGACTTAGAGTTTTGTAGCTAATGTTTTACATTGGAATGAGCTGCAGGCTAGATCATTATTAGTGAATTAGAAATGTGCTGTGAATGTTGGCACGTAGTGTGATTTTTCTGGAGGTCTGTCTTAACTGTTGTGCAATTTTTATTATTATATAAAAATAAAAAAAAGTATTTGTTCAGGTTAGAGATTCTTCACATTTCTGCTGTGAAATGGAATGGATCCATCTTGATAAATAAAAGTACTTGTCTTTTTTATTTTTTATTGCCTTGACAGAGCAATTGGTGTGTGCGACTGTCTGTTAAGAAGTGCGCATGATTAAAGGTGTGGGGGAGTCCTTTTTAATACACAACCCACGTTTTTCCAGCAGCACCATGGCAGGATTAATTAAGGTCATTCTGCCACAGCAAGCCATCATTCACTGTGTGTGTGTACACGCGCATCATCTGAACATTGTGTGGATATTTTTTTCCGATTATGGATCCTCCAGCGACGCGGCCAAAGTCCACCCCCACAGACAGCCCTCTTCCTGGGAAAGTCATGACTAACAATGGCTGGATAATCCTGGCTGCCTGCCACTAACCCTGTTAGGCCCTGCAATGATGCTTTAGTTTATTCCTTCCTGCCGTCTTCTGCTTTGGTTCAATTGATTTAAAATAAGACCATTTATCCAGCTATGTCCTGGACAAAGCAGTGCAAATTTGATACATAAAAAATTCTGTAGGTCACACATGAATATTGGCAATGATAAAGGCTGTTAACCTTTTAACAAGCAACTTTGCCCTACTGAGCTCTGTTATTGTACCCTCACTGACCCTGTGGTGGTCTGTAATCAATGGAACGACGTGCTGGAAGCCACTAGAAACTACAGACTACTTTCTCCCACCAGTGTTTTAGTTCCTACTTCAAAACACACGGTCAGGCTCAGAGGGCAGGCCTAGTCTTTGTCCAGCTGGACCAGGCAGCTATTGATTAACTTGGTCTCTTAACAGAATGACTACTCGGAACAAGAGAAACAACACTGAAGGCAAATTGGCTTTTTGTTGTTCAGGTCCTCAAAGAAATAAAATAGCTTTTACCGTCCGTTCAGTGTTGGAAAAATCCCTTTGGTGTCGGTAACCTTAGGAAAACTAACGACCGCTGGAAAGATCTGTGGTGAGTTTTTGTGTCCTGTTCTCGAACAGACAGCCTGGGAGACCACTGGAAGGGTTACGGTTTTCACGGACTGTTTCTCATGGATCTTCAGTGTGTCTGTATAGTTCCAGTTTCTCTGATCTTTGATTCGGATGGGTCACTAATAATTGCTTCCTGTCATGCTGCCCAAGCGACACATCAGGTCATCTTTTCATGTTTGCCACTACAATTCTGAACTTTTGTTTGTGAATGGGCCATATTATGTATCTCAATGTGTAGTGACCCAGCTCATAAGACTTCAGTGGTAACTGAACTTTATCCAGTCGGACAATCATCAGAATTGTTAGACATGAAGCACTGGACATTGGCCTGGTGAAGCTGGTGGTGATTTTAGTTAAGGCATTATGTTAGGGCTCTGGAGCTGTAAGAGTTATACTGGTAATATAACTATTTCACCTACTTCTGGGATGCCAGGTGAGATTGTCCTCATTCATGAAACAATCGCACGTACATTCTTGTATGAATAGAGTTAAAGCTGAGGGAGCATGGTCTGATGGGATGGCTCTGTGTGCCTTCACCTCTGCCTGGTTCAATCTGGGCTACTCTATACAGCCTGTTCTGGAAGATTGCTACATTAGCTGGGTCTCTCTCCACACACACACACACCTGTGCGTGAGCTCACATGCATGTACACACAATGTTTACAGCACAGCTATTTGAAAAATGCCCAATTGAGTTTAATTCATGGATGCATTGGCTACAATACAATTTTCGGGACTGCTACAGCCCTATTAAAACAAATAACACTTCGGTTTTTAGGATGTACTGTGCCTTAAAGTATTCACACTCCTTGAGACTTAACGCCACATTTTGTGTTTAAAGCCTAAATTCAAATTTGATTAAATGCTTCTTATTTTCTCAACAATCTACACCATCTAAACAGGTTTTTCGAACATTTTTGCAAATGTATTAAATTACGTAAATATTCACACCCCTGAGTCAATACGTGATAGAATCACCTTTTGGCAGCAGCTACAGCTGTGAGCTTTTCTGGGTAAGTCTCTAAGAGCTTTGCATGCTTGGATTGTACAATATTTGCGCATTATTTAAATTCTCTAAGCTCTGTCAAGTTGATCATTGCAGCCATTTTCAAGTCTTGACATAGTCAACTATAACTAGGCTACTCAGGAACATTAAATGTCTCTTGGTAAGCAACTCCTGTGTATATTTGGCCTTGTGTTGAAAGCTGAATTTGTCTCCCAGTGACTTTTGGAAAGCAGATGAACCATGTTTTCCTCTAGGATTTTGCCTGTGCTTAGCTCTATTTTCTTTTTTTTATCCCCCCAAAAGCACTCCCTAGTCCTTGCTGATGACCAGCATACCCATAACATGATGCAGCCACCACATCCTTGAAACTATGAAGTGTTACTGTGTTGGATTTGCCCGAAGCATAACGCTTTGTATTCAGGACATAAACTTAATTTCTTTGAGACTTTATTTTTTTTTTTTCTCGCAGTTTTCCTTTAGTCCCTTAATGCAAACGATATTTGTATTTACATTGTACATTTTAGTCATTTAGCAGACGCTCTTATCCAGAGCGACTTACAGTAGTGAATGCATACATTTCATATTTTCTTTTTTTCCCTCTTCTGTACTGGTCCCCCCGTGGGAATCGAACCCACAACCCTGGCGTTGCAAACACCATGCTCTACCAACTGAGCCACACGGGACCACCCGTGTATTCTGTACAGGCTTCCTTTTCCACGCTGTTATTTTAGGTTAGAATTGTGGTGTAACTTCAATGTTGTTGATCCATCCTCAGTTTTCTCCTATTACACCCATTAAACTCTAAATGTTGGCCTCATGGTGAAATCCCTGAGTGGTTTCCTTCCTCTCCGTCAACTGAATTAGGAAAGACGCCTGTATCTTTTGTGATGGCTGGGTGGATTGATACACCATCCAAAGTGTAATAACTTCACCGTGATCAAAGAGCTATTTAATGTTTGCTCTTTCTTTTTTTTACCCCGTGTACCAATAGGTGCCCCTATTTGCAAGGCATTGGAAAACCACCATGGTCTGGTTGAATCGGTGGTTTGAAATTCAGTGCTCGACTGAGGGACCTTACAGATGATGTGTTGCGTACAGAGATGAGGTAGTCATTCAAGGAGGGGGTTTTAGTGTAAAGGGATCCTCGTGTGGAGCAGCATTTGGGGACAGCCCCACTCAGCCCATCCCCTGCCTGCTGCCGCCTACCATAGTACAGCTCAGCCTCTCTGCAGCTGTCAATTATTTATTGGACTTCAGAGTGCAGTGAAAAATACCCCCCACAAACACACTGCACAATTTAAACAATTGTCTCCCAATCCCCTGTTCCCCAAAACATGTAAATATTGGACTATAATTTCTGCCTTCCTGTATTGTACATAGGCTAAAATTTCTATTCTACTGAGCCATATACTTTTGTTCGTATTATTTATTGTTTCATTGTTGAAGGAGCCTGCAAGTAAGCATTTCTTTGGAGTGTGTGTGTGTGTGTCCCATACATACGACTAATAATACTTGACACACTCCTCCAGATCACTCCCCCTCATTGCGCGTCATATTGCATCTATTAGGCCTACTAAAATACCCTATTTTTCTCACTCACACACAACCTCTGTTTAAAATAATCTCTTCACTTTGTTTTACTAGTCTCATGCTCACTCATTGAATTCATCGCTGTTCTCACTCTCCAATTTCCAATCCGTAGGTTGAATAATTGAATGGATTTCGATCTCTTGGTTTTATGTTCATCAGATCTTATCGTTAATGGCGTCCACTTCTGTGTGTCGCTGGGTTGGGTGACTACTCTCACTGTGTTCTAAAGGGAAAGCAAAGCATCACACTAAGGAACCCATCAGAGCTACTGGTGCTTCTTTCTCTGTGGTAAGCAAATGGAGGGATGGGGAAGAATGGACAGAGAATAAAGGGATGGAGAAGATGAGGGGGAGCTGAGGTGATAGGATCAGAAAGGAGTGGTTGATGAAAATGGGGGACTAGGGGCGTAAATGGAATGCAGAGGAGAGGGGGTGGGAGAAAGAAGGAAGATATTGATAGATTTAATGTTTTCTCTCCCCTGCAGTGTGATGTGGGATGTGTCTGCCTGTGTGCACTTGTGTCCCCCAGGGACATCAGATCCTCACCCCTGGTGGGGGGGGGGTCACAACTAGCACGACTACGATACCAATTTTTAAAACTGAAATCTATGGTCCTTTTTTTAAAAGCCTACTTTTGTAAAATATTGTGTGATTTAGCTTGCAAAATAAACACGTGACTCTGGGTGACAACATAAGGCTTTCTTTCAACATTAGGACTTTTTTAGTCTCATTCAGTCTGCTTTGTTTTGTTTCCTTTGCTTCCTTACTTCCTAGTATGATGATACTGGTATCGTGACCACTAGTCACAGCCTTAGTTCATAGAATGTGTGCTTTCAATAGAGCTCTATGGTGTCTAAGTCTATATGTTGGCCCTGGTATCTATCACTTCAACACCATGCACTCTCACACTGTGAAAGAGCCTTTGGTCCTACTGAAGTAAGCCACATGGTGCTTTGCAGCAAGTGTCTGTTTGCTGAGCTATGCTTACACCCCTTATTCTCCACGACCATATTTATTTTTATTTAACTAGGCAAGTCAGTTAAGAACAAATTCTTATTTACAGTGACAGCCTACCAAAAGGCCTCCTGAGGGGATGGACAACACTACATAAAGAGAGACCTAAGATGATAACATAGCAACACATAGCAGCAGCACAAAACATGGCACAAACATTATTGGGCACAAACAACAGCACAAAGGGCAAGAAGGCAGAGACCACAATACATCACACAAAGCAACCACAACTGTCAGTAAGCGTGTCCATGATTTGAGTCTTTGTATGAAGAGAACTGTCCAGTTTTTGTGTTTGTTTGCAGCTCAGTCCAGTCGCTAGCTGCAGCGAAATCAAAAGACAAGTGACCCAGGGATGTGTGTGCTTTAGGGGCCTTTAACAGAATGTGACTGGCAGAACGGGTGTTGTATATGGAGGATGAGGGCTGCAGTGGATATCTTGGATAGGGGGGAGTGAGGCCTAAGAGGGTTTTATAAATAAGCATCAACCAGTGGGTCTTGCGACGGGTTTACAGAGATGACCAGTTTACAGAGGAGTATAGAGTGCAGTGATGTGTCCTATAAGGGGCATTGGTGGCAAATATGATGGCCAAAATGGTAAAGAACATCTAGCTGCTTAAGAGCACCCGTACCTGACTTTTTTATTTTATTTTTATAAATTACTTCTTATCTAGCATGGGTAGGATGGTCATCTGAATCGGGGTTAGTTTGGCAGTTGGGGTGAAAGGAGCGATTACATTAGAGGAAACCACGTCTAGATTTAACATTAGCCTTCCGCTTTGATTTGTGCTGCGAGAAGGACAGTGTATTGTCTAGCCATACTCTCAAGTATTTGTATGAGGTGACTACCTCAAGCTCTAAACCCTCAGAGGTAGTAATCACACCTGTGGGGAGAGGGGCATTCTTCTTACCAAACCACACAACCTTGTTCTGAACACCTCCAAAACAAAGTTAAAGGGCAGAGAAAGCTTGTTCGATACTAAGAAAGCTTTGTTTTAGAGCTTTTACACAGAATCTGGGGAGGGGCCAGCTGAGTATAAGACTATCTGCATATAAATGGATGAGAGCTTCCTACTGCCTGAGCTATGTTGATGTAAATTGAAGCACGTGGGGCCTAGGATATAGCCTTGGGGTACTCCCTTGGTGACAGGCAGTGGCTGAGACAGCAGATGTTCTGACTGTATACACTGCACTCTTTGTGAGCGGTAGTTAGCAAACCAGGCCAAAGACCCCTCAGACACCGATACTCCTTAGCTGGCCCACAAGAATGGAATTTTCTACTATATCAAAAGCTTTGGCCAAATCAATAAAAATAGCAGCACAACATTGCTTGGTATCAAGGGCAATGGTGACATCATTGAGGACCTTTTTTTAAGGTTGCACTGACACAGAAACCAGATTGCATACCAGAGAGAATACTATAGACATCAAGAAAGCCAAGTTTTTCCAACACTTGATAAACAGGGCAAAATAGAAATAGGCCTAACAGTTAGGATCAGCTTGATTTTAAATAAAGGATGCACCGTGGCTTCCTTTCAAGCAATAGGATACTCTCCAGGGGAGAGACCGTTTAAAATGGGGCAGCAACCTTAAAGAAGAAAGGGTCTAAACCATCTGATCCAGATGTTTTTTGGGGGGTCAAGTTTAAGGAGCTCCTTTAGCACCTCTGACTCAGTGACCGCCTGCAGGGAGAAGCTTTGTAGCTGGGCAGGGGAAAAAGAGGGAGAGGTGTCGGGGCTAGTCTCATTAGAAGAGGTGGGAGATGATGAAATTTGGACGGGCAAGGAGGCATGGCTGAGTCAAATAGGAATCCTGACTTTATGAAGTGGTGATTTAAA
Source organism: Salmo salar (assembly GCF_965601325.2). NCBI lineage: Eukaryota > Metazoa > Chordata > Actinopteri > Salmoniformes > Salmonidae > Salmo > Salmo salar. The sequence goes on along the minus strand of NC_138303.1, from coordinate 24,458,793 downwards.
AAGCTCAGCCATTTGCTTCTTGTCAGTAACAACCACATCAACATTATGGGACATGGGCAGCTGTGAGGTATAGGGTTTATAGGCCTTTAACTGTTTTCCTGAACTTTTTGGGGTTAGACCCACAGAGGGAATTGCTCCTTAAAATAACTAACTTTGGCCTTCTGGATAGCCTGAGTGCACTGATTCCTCATTTGCCTGAACGAGAGCCAGTCAGCCTGAGTATGCGTGTGTCGAGCCTTTTGCCAAATGCAATTCTTGAGGTCTAGTAACTCTGCAAGATCACGGTCGAACCAGGGGCTGAACCTGTTTAATTATAATTATCTTTATTGGGGCGTGTTCGTTAACAATACCACTGAAAATATCAAACGAGAAGGTCCAGGAGTCTTCGGCAGGGGGGGATCACGCTGTTTCTATACAATTTTAGAGGCCAGTTCATGAAGGAAGGCATGTTCAGAAAGGTTAACATCAGTATTCAAAACACTCTTCCTTAACCACGTCTCAGTAATGACCAACACATCTGGATTGGAGCTGTGAACCCACACTTTCAATTGATCCATTTTAGGTAATAAGCTTCTCGTGTTAACGTGCAGAAAGCCCAGGCTTTTACGAGAGCATCATTGAAACAGATATCGGCGCACAAGTCAGAATTGGGGCTAGCAACAGTAGATGGGCCAGGGTGTACATGCACATTTCCAGATATTATCAGTAGTAATACAATCAGGGTACGGCAGAGGACAGGGAGAGATCTGCCATGTTGATTTTATGACATTTTGAATGTGCATTAGATGACAAGATCATATTGTACAACAATTTCATCAGGTAACATGAATACAAAGCTGGTGAGAAGTGGTTAGGATAGGAGGCCAAAAGTGTGTAACCAATAGTCAGTCCCAAGTGTGGGAACAAAGAGTCTGTTCCACGGTTGGGGAAACATAGTCAACAAAGCACTCAGGAGTCGCGAGGCGAATGGCAAAATGCAAAAAATGTTGTCATTGTATATAAAGACTTTGGGCTAGCCATTGTAAGTTCAGAGTCACTCACCCCAAGTGTGTGTGTGTGTGTGTGTGTGTGTGTGTGTGTGTGTGTGTGTGTGTGTGTGTGTGTGTGTGTGTGTGTGTGTGTGTGTGTGTGTGTGTGTGTGTGTGTGTGTGTGTGTGTGTGTGTGCGCTGGAGGCGAGCGAAAGCTCAGGAGAGAGGGTACCTGTACCAGACGGAGACAGGCCAGTGTAGACGGTGAACAGATCGCCAGGTGGAATCCAAGCAGTAGGCAACGGGAGTAGGTGTCACACCCACTTGGGAGAAGCTTTTATTTCTGGAGGCAGATTTCTTGTAGAAAATGCCAGTGAATGGTCTCTGAACAGCACAAGGGGACTTCAAAGGCCTCTGGATTTGGGTGGGGCAGGCTGTGAGACTCCTACCACTTGTTGGGCCCAAAGGCCTCTCAACGTCTTGCTTCACACCTTAGTGTGACACACCTCAGGCCTTCCCTGTGGCTCAGTTGGTAGAGCATGGTGTTTACAACGCCAGCATGGTGTGTGCAACGCCAGAGTTGTGGGTTCGATTCCCAAGGGGGGCCAGTACAAAAACTAAAAAATGCATGAAATGAAATGACTAAGTCGCTCTGGATAAGAGCGTCTGTTAAATGACTAAAATGTAGTGCTAATTGAAGTTGTATCTGGTCTGTCCTAGCAAGCCTGGCAGCCTTAACTCAGCTTCAGTCCCCGTAAAATATATAATTGTAATTAACTTTATTTTTCACTTTCCCGTACTGGTCCTCACTGCCCAAAGTCGTCATTGCCCTGTGGTGACCAGCTCGGTCAAACATTTGTTTCAATTAGTGAGCTGAATATGGCGCTCAGACACACACTAATACCAGACGGACAAACAGACGGAGCGCAAGGGAAGCGCTTCCTGCACGTACTGTAGGCCCACTCTCCCATCCTGCTTATAGGTCCCTCTGGAAATGCTCTGATGTTAATTACCTCTTCATTTCACATGATCTCTGTCCACAGTTTGTATAGAGTGTTGCAACATTTGATTATGAAGAACATTGGAAATTACCAAGGTTCAACCAGGCATATTTTCCCTCATTTTATTTGATTTCCTGGCCACATGCCTGGATTTGACCTCTGTCCCCTTCCTTCCCCTCCCTCAGGACCGTAAGCTGACCAAAGTGGAGCGTCAGCGGTTTAAGGAGGAGGCCGAGATGCTGAAGGGGCTGCAGCACCCCAACATCGTCCGCTTCTATGACTTTTGGGAGTCACCCCTCAAAGGGAAGAAGTGCATTGTCCTGGTGACGGAGCTCATGACCTCCGGCACCCTCAAAACGTGAGTGTGCTGTCAGACCTGCTGGAGATGGGAGAGATGATGGTCAACGGAACAGGCTATAACTGGGCTGCATCTATTCATAAACGCAACACAAATATTTTTTCTAATGCATTCCCCCAACAAACCAGTCAACATGTGTGCTGGAGTATTATTTATCATTGATAAGATGACTAAGTTCGTTTTTATCCCTAGTACTGCAAAAAGAGGCAAGGGGTGATATGCACATTAATAGTTGCACCAAGTTGGCCCAAGTTACATTTTTTTGAGTCAATTATCAATCCTAAGACTGTAGAATGTATGGATGGTGATACTGATGTCCTTCCCTCCTGTAGGTATCTGAAGCGTTTCAAGGTGATGAAACCCAAGGTCTTAAGGAGCTGGTGTAGACAGATCCTAAAGGGCCTCCACTTCCTCCACACCCGGGACCCTCCTATCATCCACAGGGACCTGAAGTGTGACAACATCTTCATCACGGGCCCCACTGGCTCTGTAAAGATAGGAGACCTGGGCCTGGCCACACTCAAGAGGGCCTCCTTCGCCAAAAGTGTCATAGGTAGGAGATCCAACCAGACTGCACCAGTAACACATGGTGTCTTGTCGTTTATTATTCTTTCTCAAATGGACAACAGCCTCCAGATTCTAATAGTATCCTCTTTTCTAACCTTTGACCCCTATCCTCCCAGGCACCCCAGAGTTCATGGCCCCAGAGATGTATGAGGAGCACTATGACGAGGCAGTGGACGTCTATGCCTTTGGGATGTGTATGCTGGAGATGGCCACCTCGGAGTACCCCTACTCTGAGTGCCAGAACGCTGCACAGATCTATCGCAAAGTCACCAGCGTGAGTCCACATTTTAACATGTACACCAATTCAGCTTGTCTAGAGGTAACACTCTCACAACTAGGGTAGACACACAAATTGTGGCTCTGTGACTACTATGAATGGCAGACACATACAATGCCTTGCAAAATTATTCAGATCCCTTGGTTTTCATTTTCATGGTTTGTCAACAATATACACAATACCTTTTAATGTTAGTGGAATATTTTTTTTATTTGTAAAAATAAATAACTTAATTATTGTTGTTAAACAAGTGTCTTTGTTTAGGCAAGCCTAATTTAGTTCAGTTAAATGTGGTTTAACAAAACACAAGTTACATGGACTCACTCTGAGTGAAATAATAGAAGTTGACATCAGGGCCTAAAATGAACACCGGCCACCTGCCAAATGCGGGTAGATTTTGTCATTGGCAGGCAAGATGTCTATTTCACCAGCCATATTTCACTCGCATTTGTGAATAAAAATAGTCAATTATGATCACATTTATGCTACAGTAGCTGTTTCAAAGTATTTCTGTCTTTTTTTGGGGGGGGGGGTTCATAGCTGGTAAATTCATCGCACAAAGTCAAAACTAAGAATCCTATATAGCAACACTGCCTGGCTGGGCTGGGTGAAAGAGCTGGGTGAAAGATTATTTTTTAGAAGAGCTGTGCACAGGTAAGCCTAATTTACATTTGTTCAAAAGCTAGTTTGTTTTTCTATGTTTTAGTTTCTACTGCTAGGGAAGAGAAGACAACGCTTCTACTACTAGTCAGACTCAGGGTTGCCAGGTCCTGCTAAAATTGAGTCTAATGACTACTCAACCTGCCCAAAAGGCCTGAAAACTAGCCCAATTTTATTTTCCCCAAAAGTTGCCATATTTATACAATAACCTTTTTCATAACGTTATCGAGACAATCAAGGAATAGCGTAGGAACTTGTAACGACATTAGAGGTTTGATATACCACGGCTTTAACTATATATAAAGCAGACAGGAGAGTTTGATTAAAGTTGGACAGCAGATCTCAATCTCTGAGCAAGAAACACTTGGATGAACAAACTGTTAGGCTATTATATGCCAATTATTCTATTATGTGCCAGATGTTAAGACTACAACCCGTTATAAATGGCCCATTTGCTAGATTGACTTGTCATTTAAATAGGCATAGGCTAGAGTAAAATCTGGGTTTATGATTGTAATTCAACTTTGCCATGGTTTGCTCAGATAAAGACAGGCAGCCTATATCCCTTGACAGGCCTACATCTAATTTCAGATAGTCTACATTAGCCTAGACAAGATGTAAACTGAACGATTTAGCAGCTTGCTTAGTTCAAACCGATTCATTTATTCAACATGAATAGCGAGGCGATTTTGAGGTAAGTGGTTGTTTCCAATGGCCTGCTGGAATAGGATACTGAGGATGGTGTCATAATTTAAAATAGTGAATTAATGATGTGTATATCAAGGAGGTCTGTGGCACCTTAATTGGGGAGAACAGGCTCATGGTAATGTCTGGAGCGGAATTATTGGAATGGTATCAAACACATGGCTTCCAGGTGTTTGATGCCATTCCATTTGTGCCGTTCCAGCCATTCATATGAGCCGTCCTCCCCTCAGCAGCCTTATGTGGTGTTTGTATATACTGAATGTGCTTGTCAACAACAGTCAGTGTTTAGGCAATTTTTTAAAATTAAATAAATTGACAATAACAGTCAGATTGTTAATCTAATGCGTTCTAACAACTGATCGGCAATTGCGATAGAGCTTTGACTTAGAATTTAATTATCTAAACATATCAGATACGTCATCCAAGCGTGCAACAGAATGTTGTACTGTCTACACTCGGTTTGTTGTTTGTACGGTCTACACTCGGCTGGGACTGCAAGTTTGTGTTCCCTTTTTTTGCATGGATTCCGCGAGTGCTAGCTGGCTGTACTAAACACCTGTCGTCGTTGTGGGAAAGACTCATTGTTATCTTTTCGCAAAACAACTGGTTGCAGTAAAGAGCCAACCTGGATACTAAGGAGATCCTGAGGGAAATTGACGAGTACCAACAGCTTTACGCTTTGGAGGAACAACATACTCCATCATGGAAAGATCAGATTACCTCACAGAACTTTAACCCGAGGAAGAAAAAGATTAATCTACAGACACGGACGATTTACTTACCGTTGAAATAGAGGCTAGTGCTCTGGCTGGAATCCATGCAACACTGAAAAAGTTGTGTGAGGAGGTAGCAGGGCTGAGGGGGAGTTTAGCTAGAGTGATATTCTCACGCTCCAAGGAAAACAAGGCACTCGCAGCCAAGGTAAACATCCACAATTCCAACATGGATTGTCTACTCAGGGAAAACAGGGTGATGGAGTCGCTACTAGACATACAAAGTCGTAGCATGCCTGACTTTTTTTTTTTCTTTTCTTTTTGGGATTCCTGAGGACGCATCCAATAATCCAGAGGGCATGATCAGAGAATTCATGCAATCCGCCTTAACTTCCTATAGAGACTGTAAACAAGGTGGCTTTCCAATGATTACATGGTCTTGTCGCTCTGAGTTCCAAGCCTAAGGGTCCCCGACCAATCATCGCAAAATTTGAACACTACCAACAAAAGGAGCTGATCAAAAGCAGGGGAAGGGAGCTTAAAGGGACCAAATTCGGTCTCGATGACCAATTTCCAAGGGAGATAAATGAACGTCGTAAGAGACTGTATCCGGTACAAAGGCAAAGGGAGAAGGATAAACGTGCCTTTCTCATTGTGGACAAACTCTCTTTATAGATGGACAGCTTATTCCGAGACAGCTCCATAACACCATGGCTGTACTAAATTCTACAGGGACTTCAGGTTACGAAACAAAGTGTGGGAACTGTAAAAATATCTGAACACTATGAAGTCGATATGAACACACGTTCCCAATTACATGCTCGCTTACACATACGGACTTATATACATACACACCTGATCCCGCTCTCTTCTTTCACTCCTCTTTCCCTCTCTATTGTTGAAATGTTTTATTTAATGTGTTTGTTTTTCTATCTTTATGTATGTTGATATGTTTACAACAAGCAAGGGGAAGATATCAGAATAGGGGCATTGGGGAATAATAACATTGTACGGAATACATTTGTACTGTAGTGAAGACATCTCTAGAGTAATGCAAGGTCTCTTTCATGATCATGTGAAATGTCAATTGCTATGGAAATGCTGGGATGTGTTTTTCAATGATGTTAAAGCTAATTATAATGCAACTATGACGGTGATATGATATGGATTACAATTTTCATGAATATTAAGGCAATATGCACTACATATTACACACACACTCAACCATGCAAATTGGCAGAGTTATTTATTTGGACATCACACATTGTAGTCCTACTCTTATGCAGACATCGTGCACACACTCACTAAATCACATACACACGAGCCTACTCAGATTTACTCAATCTTGTCTCAATTTTCTAACATCTGTGGCATTGGCTCACAGGCAAGGGAATAAAACAAATATTGCTAGAACCTATTTCTTGAATTCTAAATATCAGACAATTTGAAAGCTCTAATTTTGACTGTCATAATACATCTGATGGCAGTATCTTTACAAGCACTAATTATGGTCAATTTAGACTGAGAATAGTATCTAGCTATGGTAAGGGGTGAAATAAGTATAGCCAGTTATAATTGTTACGGTTTAGCAGATTATTAAAAAAGACCAGAAAAGGAATATAACAAATACTGTTTACAGGAAACTCACTCTACATCCTTAGATGAATTTGCGTGGGAAAAGGAATGGGGTGGTGAAATTTTCTGTCGTGGACAAAGGAACTCAAAAGGTGTGATTAATTAACACAAATTTCGATCTGAAAGTGCAAATAGTCAGGGATGATTCACAAGGAAGGTGGACCCTTTTGAATATGAGTGGATGAAAGATTTGGCTCAATCTATATGGTCCAAATTAAGATTTACATTTACATTTACATTTCTCATTTAGCAGACGCTCTTATCCAGAGCGACTTACATGATGATGAAGATGATCCATACTACTTCTAAAACATACCAATTTATTGAATTTACAGGCAACAAATGATCATGTCATTATGGTAGGAGACTATAACAGTGTTAAGTACCTCAATGGACCGTAAAGGTAATCGCTCTACAAACTATCATCACCATGCCCTTAAGGAAATCACAAATATTATGGACACATTAGAAATAGTGGAAATTTGGAGACTAAAAAAACCCAGACCTAGTGAGATATACATGGAGACTTAGACAAGTAGTCAAGACGACTAGCTTGATTATCTCTCTTGCATCAAAGATTCAAGTTTTAATAGGAGACAGAATGCGATCGGATCATCATCTAATTGCTATTCACATAACTCTTAGATTTTCCCACGTGGACAGGGATATTGGAAATTTAATCCACATTTACTGGAGGACAACTTATTTTTAACTAAGACAAAATAATTTTATAATTGAATTTGTCCAGTATAATATAGGTTCAGCAAATCCCCTTATTGTTTGGGATACCTTTTTAAATGTACCTTCAGAGGTCATTCAATATTCATCAACAATAAAAAAGCAGTTTCTGGCTAAAGAGACAAGACTAACAAGGGAAATCCATGAACTAATAGTACAGGTAGATAGCAATGAAGACGATACTACAGAGATACAAAATAAGTTGGAGGAAAAACAAACTTGAACTTATTCAAGAACGATCTGATGTAATCTATTACAAAAATAAAGCAAACTGGATGGAATATGGAGGAAAATGCACAAAATTCTTCCTGAATTTCCAATACAGGAACGCTAACAAAATAATTTGCAGAAACTCGTTACTGAAGACGAGTCATCTATGATTTTCCGAATTATATTTTAAAAGAGGAAGCTAATTATTTTAGGCAGATGTTCTCTTTTCTGTATCATCCTCTCCCACTGAATGAAGACTGTTAAGGAATTTTTTCCAAATAATATACAAAATGGAAAATTTAACAAATTAAAGATCAGTGCGAAGGCCAAATTACAGAGGAAGCACTTTGAGGCTATTAAATCCTTTCAGTCTGGAAAAACCCTAGATGTTTCATGATGTTCTAGTAGTTGTCGTATATTATCTCCAATGTATCATCCATGTAAAAAAAAACTGTCAGATCAGGATGACAAATACCTGGTAAAAAGCTCCATTGTTAGCTTGTTTTAACTACTCCTATAGAAATGGTAGTCTGTCAGGTACTTAGCAGGAAGGTCTTATTTTTCTATTATTAAAACAAGATGGCAAATAGACTGGGTCTTTATATAAAAAAAAAAACTGGAGGCCCCTTACACTTCAATGTTGTGATGCAAAAATACTAGCGAAATGCATAGCACTCAGAACTTAAAGGGTTTTACCAGTATTTTTCATCCTGATCACTTTTTTTTTACATGGATGATACATTGGAGATAATATACGACAACTACTAGAAATAATAGAACATCATGAAACATCTAAGCCAGGCTTGGTATTTTATAGCGGATTTTGAAAAGGCATTTGAATAAAGTAAGACTGGATTTTATTTATAAATACCTGCATTTTTTTTCAATTTCAGTAATTCTCTTATAAATTGGGTAAAAATCATGTATAGCAACCCCAGGTGTAAAATAGTAAATAACGGCTACTTAGAGTTTTGAATTGTCAAGAGGAGTTAAACAAGGGTGTCCGCTGTCACCATATCTATTTGTTATGGTCATCGAAATGCTAGCTATTAAAATCAGATCCAATAACAACATTTGAGGATTAGAAATCCAAGGCTTAAAAACAAAGGTGTCCATGTATGCCGATGACTCAAGTTTTATATTAAGTCCGCAAGCTAGATCCCTGCAATGTCTTATTGATGATTTGTAAGTTTGTAACTTTCCTGTCCAGAGAGTACAGGAAAGTTATCTAGATCATCATTTACATTTACGTCGCTCTGGATAAGAGCGTCTCCTAAATGACGTAAATGTAAATGATGATCTAGATAACTTTCCTGTACTCTCTGGACTAAAACCTAATTATGGTAAGTGTACAATATTGGAGGGTTCGGGTTCACGCTTTTTGGCCTGGTGGGAGATCTGTCAACATGCCCTTGAGCAGGGCGTTGAACCTGGATGCTTCTGTGTGTCACTCTGAATGGGAGTCTGTTGGATGACTGGTATGATGTAGTTGTTGAGCGGCTTCACTGCAAGTATGTTTCGGATATTCAATTAAAAAAATGCATAATAACATAAGGCTACAAGAACAATAAACTGAAGTTATAGGCTATTTATTAAATTGGTTTGCCACCTCCAGTAGGCTACACAAGTGGCACATTGATTTGCAATGACTCCAGTGATATTGTCATTTCAACATTTATTGTATCAAATGGTAGCCTATAATGGCATATCGATTAATAGGCTTGATGGCCAACAGAGGCAAATGTATCATGCGCCACATTTAATGCCAGTTTCATTGAGGACTTTTCCCCATTTAAAAAGAACCATGCGAGGGAGTTCCCTAACTTGCATTTCAAACTCATGTGGCCCCCAAGACCCTAAAACTGAACATGCATAAAACACATACCATTTTCTTTAAGCAAATTAGAAATGGCCCAAAAACCCGCAACCCACGACCAATACATTTTCACCCGCGACATCGTTTTCAACGTAGCCCAATTTGCCTGGAAAGTTGTGAACATGGCAACACTGGTCAGATTCAATCTCACAGGCACAAATATGACTTGATTCGCATTACCACTGTAACCTCCTGCCCTTTTTGTCATCTGATATTTTGGTTAATTGACTCTGTCACAAAAAATGAAATCAAACGATATCACTTACTAGTAATGCATTTGTTTTAGAAATATTACAAAGCATGCTCATCAGTTTTTATTGTGTTTTTGTAATTTTAGTGGTACAAAAAAAGCCTCATACAATAGGGCAGTGATTGGGTACTAATACAAACCAAACATTGAATATCTATTTAAGCATTGTCTAGTTAATAAATATGCGGTGCTATTATAATATGCTATTATGTATTAAATCACCCAGACACCTCAAAGATAGTCGTCCTTCTGAACGGAGTAGATTTTTTTTTAAATAAAATAAAAAAATGGCTACAGAGTTCAATGGCTGTGATGGAAGAGAACTGAGGATAGATCAACATTGTAGTGACTCCACAATAATGGCCTAAATGACAGTGTGAAAATAACCTAAATATACACACAAAAAACATATTCCAAAACATGCATTTTGTATGCATCAAGGCACTAAGGTAATACTGAAAAAATTACTTGGAAAAGGAATACAATTTCTTTGGCCTAAATGCAAAGCCCTATGTTTGGGGAAAATCCAACACAACACATCACTGAGTAACTGCCTCCTTATTTTCAAGCATGGTGGTGGCTGTATCATAGAATGGCTATGCTTGACATCTGCAAATACTGGGGAGTTTTTCAGGATACAAAAACAGGATAAGGCTAAGCAAAGGCAAAATCCTGGAGCAAAACCTGCTTCTGTCTGCTTTACACCAGATACTGGGAGAGGAATTCACCTTTCAGCAGGACAATAAGCTACAACACAAGGCCAAATCTACACCGGAGTTGCTTACCAAAAAGACAGTAAATGTTCCTAAGTGGCCAAGTTACAGTTTTGACTTAAATCTGCTTGAAGTACTATGGCGAGACTTGAAAATTGCTATCGAGACATGACACCCAACATTTTGACAGATGAGTAAATAATAAGAATATGGAGCATCACAAGGTCATAAAATAGTTAGGTTTTCATTTTCTAACTAGTGCTTTACCTTTTTTTGAATGACCTCTCTATATTAGCGATTCTCTTGTACCTTTTTGTATACTTTTTAGCCAGTAGTTCTGAAAGTAATGCTCACAATCTAAAAGTTGTCCCCGAGAATTGCATACTACGTCACGTGCAGATTTGTGCACCATGTCAATCCTCTCGCTCTGATGTGTGTGTGTGCATCTGGCTAGCTGTCACTCAAATGGTGAAGGGTGAAGCTCATTGGCTAGAACTCTATTTGCGAGGGGACTGGCCCACGTGGGGGAAAATGGCGCAGCACAGCATCCAGAAAAAGTTTATTTCAAACTAGGGATTTCGTGGCTAATTACATTTAAGTCATTTGGCAGACGCTCTTATCCAGAGCGACTTACAAATTGGTGGATTCACCTTATGATAATTGAGGTCCGACGGTAATGCTGATCATAGATCTTGCATGTATGAACTACACATCGACACACCCAGTCCAACGCAGGAGGTTAAAAAAAATACTTTGTAGTCGCCAAAGATCCAGAGCATGTCTTTTAACCTCTATGGGCTAGGTGGGACGCTAGCGTGCCACCCGTGGTGCACTCCATCAACAGCAGGTGCATTTCAAGAGCGGCAAATTTGAATCCAAATAAATGTCAAAATTCAAATTTTTCAAAAATACAACTATTTTACACCATTTGAAAGATAAACATCTCCTTAATCTAACCACGTTTTACGATTTCAAAAAGGTTTTACGGCGAAAGCATAAATTTAGAGTATGTTAGGACAGTACATTTACAAGAGTTGTGTGTAATGTTTTGTCAAGTCAAAGACAGGGTCACCAAAACCATAAAACCAGCTAAAATGATGCACTAACCTTTTACAATCTCCATCAGATGACACTCCTAGGACATTATGTTAGACAATGCATGCATTTTTAGTTCTATCAAGTTCATATTTATATCCAAAAACAGCGTTTTACTATGGCATTGATGTTGAGGAAATCGTTTCCCTCCAATAACCGGCAGTCAAGTCAGCGTCACAAATTAAATAATTAAAATTAGAAAACATTGGTAAAATATTATATTGTCATTTAAAGAATTATAGATTTACATCTCTTGAACGCAATCAACTTGCCAGATTTAAAAATAACCTTACTGGGAAATCACACTTTGCAATAATCTGAGCACTGTGCCCAGAAAAATACGCGTTGCGATACAGACTAGACGTCATGTTGGGGAGATCTAAAATCGAAAATACTATGTAAATAATCCATTACCTTTGATTCTCTTCATCAGATGTCACTTCCAGGTATCACAGGTCCATAACGAATGTAGTTTTGTTCAAAAAAGCTCATTTATGTCCAAAAATCTCCGTGTTGTTAGCACATGATCTAAGCCAGCCGGACTTCTCGTCATGAACGAGGGGAAAAAATATATTTCCGTTCGTTCAAACATGTCAAACGTTGTATAGCATAAATCATTAGGGCCTTTTTTTAACCAGAACATGAATAATATTCAAGGTGGACGAATGCATACTCTTTTATAACGTATTGGAACGAGGGTACCCAACATGAACTCGCGCGCCAGGTGTCTAATGGGACATCATCGTTCCATGGCTCTTGTTCGGTCAGATCTCCCTCCAGAAGACTCAAAACACTTTGTAAAGGCTGGTGACATCTAGTGGAAGCAATAGGAAGTGCCAAAATATTCCTCAGCCCCTGTGTTTTTCAATGGGATAGGTTTAAAGTCAATACAACACATCAGGTATCCACTTCCTGTCAGAAAATGTCTCAGGGTTTTGCCTGCCAAATGAGTTCTGTTATACTCACAGACGCCATTCAAACAGTTTTAGAAACTTTAGTGTTTTCTATCCATATATAATAAGTATATGCATATTCTAGTTACTGGGTAGGATTAGTAACCAGATTAAATCGGGTACATTTTTTTTATCCAGACGTGCAAATGCTGCCCCCTAGCCCTAACAGGTTAACCCTATCAGTCCCAAACCCCAGCAAAAATTGGCTTTTCATTTATTTGACTTTATCTGCATGTCCAGCCCTTTTTATATTTAGCCTCACAATTAAGTGTTTTACCATTATTATTTTCAGGACAACCAAGGCTACAAGTAAAACGCAAAACAATTTGACAAAAATTAATGAGATTTATTGTCAAGTTTAAAGCAAAAACGTAATTAAAAATGAATAGCGCGAACCATTTTGGATTTAACATGTGTTTTGTAAAAAGACCCCCTTTGGGATCCGCCCTTTTCTCACAAACACCGCTTTAGCTCAGCACCCATTTTTAATAAGACTAATGGTTGCTTTCTACAGATGCAGAAGAAATAAACATCCAATTGTACAACCCATAAGTCTGTAGCTCACACAAACGTGACCATGAGAAAATTAGCTTTAGATTAAACTCAGTAAGCCCAGTCGATTGGGTTATTACGAAAGAGGATGGTTTGATGATAGCAACTGTATTTATCATGGCTTTCATGGTACACTATTCCTCAATGGAAATTCCCCGTTGAATGTAAGGAAATGCAATGTCTTTCCAAGGAAGGGGTTATGTTACTAGAGCCCCATGGGTTTTGATACTTGAATTACTGTCCAGTAAGCTTGTCATACTAGGGAGTTAAGATGGTTATGACGTGCCATGTGGCACTGCCCAGGGCTGTTCTGGTGACCGTATTACCGCCACACCAGCGGTAGTGAGTCATGAAGGCAGTCAAATTCCACGTAACCGTTTAGTTTTTGTAATTGGGCTTCTCCAAGCTCTGATGCTGCTGATGGTCATTAGTAGCCTAACAAACATGCTGACTGCCTGGTACTCAGCACTCTATTGTCCCTCTAATCACGCTGACATCAATGTAATAGAAATTCTAATCAAACACTTCATGAGAGCTCATGTTGCGCAACATTTCTATAGGCTATGCAATTGCGTGAGAAATTAGTGATGGCTTCTATTAAAAAGAGGAGGATCCCATCAGCTTTCTATAGACTATTCCTATTATTTATCTCAAATGTCCTAATATTAAGCACATTGCTTGTCTTGATAATGGTGTTTTCCCGCTAATGGAACATTTGCGCTTATAGCCTACTGCCGTGTGTGTGTGCATTGCTGTGCTTATAATGTGAAGAAATAGCCTAATAGTTCATCAACATTGTAAGCTGAACATTCTGATCTGTTGCATCAGCCTCATTGCATCAAAAAATTTTTGATGCTAGTGGCTGTATTAATGTGGGATCTATCGCATCCCACAACTGTCCCAGACTATGTTTGGAATATTTATTTCTCGCACAGTATAGAATAAGTCAACTTTTGTACAATGGAGGATAGTAGAATGACACAGGCTAGTGCTTTTGTTGTTCATTAGGCCTACTCATCTTGTTGGCTGACAAAGTAAATGTGGACAGTTCTTCCAATATCTTCAATATGTTCCTCGGAATGGATGCGCGCAGTTGCGTCCCCGGTGTGTTCTTCACTTGTAGCCTGTGACAAAGACCTGATCACGTGAGTGAGAGGTGCTTCAAAACACGCAGGTAGAAGGGAATTCAAATTATTATATGCAGCACAAGGGCACAACAGCCACAAAAGGCATGGATTTGTTTTAGGGGTGTTAGGCCACACAAAGGGGATGCTGCCGGGAAATTTGACGCATTATCAAGTGCTTGTCAAATTGTGAACGAGAGACTGTGTGTACAGCCTGCACAAGAAACAAAGCAGAGCTCCGGCCTTTCATGCAACTTTTTTCAAACCATAATTAATCGCATCATGTATGTTTTAGAATGTATTAAAAATCAAAACGCATAGGCCAACGTTTGTGCGCACTCCCTCATACTTTGGTAGGCTGGTCATGGCTCACATCAACACCATCATGCCAGAAACCCTAGACCCACTCCAATTCGCATCCCGCCCCAACAGATCCACAGATGATTCAATCGCAGTCCACACTGCCCTTTCCCACCTGGACAAAAGGAACACCTATGTGAGAGTGACTACAGCTCAGCGTTCAACACCATAGTGCCCGCAAAGCTCATCAATAAGCTAAGGACCCTGGGACTAAACACCTCCCTCTGCAACTGGATTCTGGACTTTCTTACGGGCCGCCTTCAGGCGGTAAGGGTAGGTAACAACACATCCACCACGCTGATCCTCAACACTGGTGCCCGTCAGGGGTGCATGCTTAATCCCCTCCAGTACTCCCTGTTTATCCCATGACTGCGTGGCCAAGCACGACTCCAACAGCATTAAGTTTGCTGACGACACAACAGTGTTAGGCCTGATCACCGGCAATGATGTGACAGCCTATAGGGAGGTCAGAGACCTGGCAGTGTAGTGCCAGGACAACAACCTCTCAATGTGTACTAGACAAAGTAGCTGATCATGGACTACAGGAAAAGGAGGGCCGAATACGCCTCCATTCACATCGACGGGACAAGTGGAGTGGGTCGAGGGTTTCAAGTTCCTTGGTGTCCACATCACCAACAAACTTTCATGGTCCAAACACACCAAGACAGTTGTGAAGAGGACACAAAAACACCTTTTTCCCCTCAGGAGACTGAAAAGATTTGGCTTGGGTCCCCAGATCCTCAAAGTTCTACAGATGCACCATCGATGGCATCCTGACCAGTTGCATCACCGCCTGGTATGGCAACTGCTCGGCATCTGACCATAAGGCGCTACAGAGGGTAGTGCGTACGGCCCAGTACATCACTGGGGCCAAGCTTCTTGACATCCAGGACCTATATACTAGGCGGACTAAAAGGCTCCTTAACAGCTTCTACTCCCCCAAGCCATGAGACTGCTGAACAGCTAATCAAATGGCTACCCGGACTATTTGCTACCCCCCCGGCTTTGTTTTTTTTAACTACTTCTACTTGCTGTTTATTATCTATGCATAATCCCTTTACAAATGACCTCGACTAACCTGTACCCCCGCACATTGACTCGGTACCCCCTGTGTATGTTATTGTTATGTACATTTCCTGTGTTTATTTATTTAATTTAGTTTATTTAGTAAAAAAATTGTATTCACTCTTTCTTGAGCTGCATTGTTGGCTAAGAGCTTGTAAGTAAGCATTTCATGGAACTTTCTATACCTGTTGTATTCTGCACATGTGACAAATAGAATTTGATTTGAAGAAAGTATCCTTTTATATTTCTGCTTTGTTCAATTGTATTCTTCATACTATTTAAGTCTAAATCCAAAGGTCTGCATCATTGGGCTTGTAGGCTATGTGTGCAAGCCAGGAGATGCTAAATGTGTTTAATTAATGGTCAGTTACCTTGAGACTGGCAGTTATTGGCAGTTATTTGCTTGACAATCACCGGCTGACTAAATTCCGTGACCGCTGCAGCCCTATCTAGAACCCCCACCAGTTCTTCACAGATCCAGCCTTGAGGGTGTATTCCACTCCATGCCAGTGAGGAAGAAAGCATGCAGCAAACTGTTTTTAGATTGGGGGGTGGGGGTGTTCGGAGTCATGATATATTTGATGAAGGGTATTGATTTTGCACTCTTTAAACTTGGCAGGCACTGCTGGAATGGAATGACTCACCTTATCCTGGTTTCAGATCTGTGCTTTAGCTGACTATTCTGACTAGCCTTATCAATGATAATCAGAGGACTTGGCTCTAAAGCACATGCCTATGATAAGGATAGTCCGAGCAGTTGGCTAAGGCATATACAGTGCATTCAGAAAGTATTCAGACCCCTTCCCTTTTTCCACTTTTTTTTACGTTACAGCCTTCTAAAATTGATTTAAATATTTATTTGCAAATGTATTGAATATATCAAACAGACTTACGTTATTTATGTAAGTAATCAGACGCTTTGCTATGAGACTTGAAATTGAGCTTAGGTGCATCCTGTTTCCATTGATCATCCTTGATGTTTCTTCAACTTGATTGGAGTCCATCTGTGATAAATTCAACTGATTTGGAAATACTCACACCTGTCTATATAAGATCCCACAGTTTCAGAGCAAAAACCAAGCCATGAGGTCGAAGGAATTCTCCGTAGAGCTCCAAGACAGAATTGTGTCGAGGCAAAGATTTGGGGAAGAATTGAAGGTACCCAAGAACCGTGGCCTCCATCATTCTTAAATGGAAGAAGTTTGGAACCACCAAGACTCTTCCTAGAGCTGGACGCCCAGCCAAACTGAGAAATTGGGGGAGAAGGGCCTTGGTCAGGGAGGTGACCAAGAACCTAATGGTTACTCTGACAAAGTTGTTCCTCTGAGGAGATGGGAGAAACTTCTAGGACAACCATCTCTGCAGCATCCACCAATCAGGCCTTTATGGTAGTGTCCAGATGGAGCCACTCCTCATAAAAGGCACGACAACCTTATGACAGTTTGCCAAAAAGGCACCTAAAGGACTCTGACCATGAGAAACAAGATTCTCTGGTCTGATGAAACCAAGATTGAACTCTTTGTCCTGAATGCCAAGTGTCATGTCTGGAGGAAACCTGGCACGATTCCTATGGTCAAGCGTGGTGGCAGCATCATTATGTAGGGATGTTTTTCAGTGGCAGGGACTGGGAGACTAGTCAGGATCGAGGGAAAGATGAACAGAGAAAAGTACAGAGATCCTTGATGACAACCTGCTCAGGACCTCAGACTAGGGCGACGGTTCATCTTCCAACAGGACAACAACCCTAAGCACACAGCCAATACAATGCAGGAGTGGCTTCGGGACAGGTCTCTGAATGTCCCTGAGTGGCCCAGCCAGAGCCCGGACTTGAACCTGATCGAACATCTATGGAGAGACCTGAAAATAGCTGTGCAGCGATGCTCCCCATCCAACCTGACAGAGCTTGAGAGGATTGCCAAGCTTGTAGCGTCATTCCCAAGAAGACTCGAGGCTGTAATCGCTGCCAAAGGTGCTTCAACAAAGTTCTGCGTAAAGGATCTGAATACTTATGCAAATGTCACATTTCACTTTTTTATTTAATGCATTTGCAAATATTTCTAAAAAACAGTTTTGGATTTGTCATTATGGGGTATTGTGTAGATTGAGGAAAATAACAATTTAATCAATTTTAGATTAAGGCTGTAACGTAACAATGTTGAAAGCGTGAAGGGGCCTGAATACTTTCTGAATGCACTGTACATATCTGGGACCGGGCTACCAGGCTATATCCACCTGCTATTAAACACGTAACCCCCTCTTTCTGGAAGCAGCAGCGTTGTTTCACTGAGTCTTCTTTACTCTATGCATATCAGTGCCCTGGAAAGACCAGAGAAGGTTATTTATAGCTCCTTTATCAAAGGGAAACCTCAATAGCTATAAACCAGACTACATGCAGTACATATTACCATCTGTATGACTGTGCCAGTTCCTGAAAAGCCCATTTAAAAAAATATATTTTTGTCCATATAGTTGCGGAAAGGGGCTTGATTAAATCATTAACGATCAGACAAGTGATATAGACGACACCTGAAATGTGATATAGGTTTTTATGGAGTCATTTTGTGCATGTCTCCATATCAAGAAAACTCCCAAAGTCACAATGCCATAACTTAAAATGAGGTGTGCAAACTAAGACCACATTTGGAAAGGATCTAACCTTTGGTCATATTTTCATGCTGTTCTGGTGACTAGATATATGTGGCCATCTCGCTCTGTGTTTTCACCCTTTGTTATTTCCCCCACAATACTTACCCACTGAGTCCGGCCTTCCCTCTGAATTATTTGTTTTCTTTTCTCTGTTCTCAGGGAGTGAAGCCTGCCAGCTTTAACAAGGTTGTGGATCCTGAAATCAAGGAGATTATTGGCGAGTGCATCTGCCAAAAGAAAGAGGAGCGGTGAGTGACTGTACCCGCCTCTCGGCCACAGGGCCCCCAAGGTGCCCTGCTGTCCCTCCGCACCTTGCCTCACCTGCCCACGTCCTATCACCCCAGCGATGATAGTCGGGGCTCTCAACAACATTGCAATCTACCCTCCCGAATAATAATTGGTTTGATACGGAGGAGAAAATATCCCTTAGAACCCCCTCTGTGGCAGGTTTTCATACTGAGGTTATTGTGTGCTGTGCTCTCTGTCCTTGTCCTGGCAGCTAATAAACGGAGGGTACTCTTAGATAAGGGCTTATCCTGTTCTTATGGCTGTGTCCAGACGGAAACACTGAAAACATTGGTGCCCAGCGGAGTCTGTTTTTCAGCTCGTGCATGACATAACTATTGAGTCACTTTGTACATTCAGACTTTGACTTTCGTCTCATGAATTTATATTTAATGTTGGCCTAATCTCTGAAATGACAACAGAAGATCAGTTGGAGCCATGCTATGTTATCACAGTGGTGAAGGTTGTTTTTCTTGTTCCTTTCTCCCAGGTACTCTATAAAGGACCTGCTGAACCACGCCTTCTTTGCGGAGGACACAGGGGTGCGGGTGGAGCTGGCAGAGGAGGATGATGGGAAGAAGGCAGCTATCGCCCTGAAACTGTGGGTGGAAGACCCCAAGAAGCTGAAGGGGAAGTACAAGGAGAGTGGAGCAATTGAGTTCACCTTTGAACTGGAGAAAGAGACCCCAGAGGGCGTGGCCCAAGAGATGGTAAGATGGATGGTTGAAGACATGGGTGGATTATAGCGTTAGACTGGTTGAACACACAATCCAAGGTGGAGTGTGAATTTCACCTGCATAAGAATATATTTTAGAATTTCTGATTCTTTGATCCTCATCACAATATTTCTCAATGACAAAAGCTGTTTGTCATTATTCATCAAATGTAACCATGTTGGGTTACTTGTCATGTAGGGCAGCAGAGGTCTGTGTTGGGTTACTTGTCGTGTTGGGCAGCAGAGGTCTGTGTTGGGTTACTTGTCGTGTAGGGCAGCAGAGGTCTGTGTTGGGTTACTTGTCGTGTTGGGCAGCAGAGGTCTGTGTTGGGTTACTTGTCGTGTAGGGCAGCAGAGGTCTGTGTTGGGTTACTTGTCGTGTAGGGCAGCAGAGGTCTGTGTTGGGTTACTTGTCGTGTAGGGCAGCAGAGGTCTGTGTTGGGTTACTTGTCGTGTAGGGCAGCAGAGGTCTGTGTTGGGTTACTTGTCGTGTAGGGCAGCAGAGGTCTGTGTTGGGTTACTTGTCGTGTAGGGCAGCAGAGGTCTGTGTTGGGTTACTTGTCGTGTAGGGCAGCAGAGGTCTGTGTTGGGTTACTTGTCGTGTAGGGCAGCAGAGGTCTGTGTTGGGTTACTTGTCGTGTAGGGCAGCAGAGGTCTGTGTTGGGTTACTTGTCGTGTAGGGCAGCAGAGGTCTGTGTTGGGTTACTTGTCGTGTAGGGCAGCAGAGGTCTGTGTTGGGTTACTTGTCGTGTAGGGCAGCAGAGGTCTGTGTTGGGTTACTTGTCGTGTAGGGCAGCAGAGGCCTGTGTTGGGTTACTTGTCGTGTAGGGCAGCAGAGGTCTGTGTTGGGTTACTTGTCGTGTAGGGCAGCAGAGGCCTGTGTGGAGTCCAGGCAGACCGTGTGCCAACAGTGCTCTGATCTCATCAGGGAATGTGCCCTCATGCAGATTGGCAGTGATACGATTTGTACTTCCAGGAGTCCAGTGATTGCGCTTTTCTTTTTTTCTTTCTGTTTGCATGTTTTTTTTTTCCAACGAACATCCGCCATCAGATAAAAGCTGTTCATGCCTTGTGACACAACACTGGGCCAGAGAGGCATCATATTTCTCTGTACTTAAGTAACCCAGCGATAAGATTAGAGTGCTCAGGCCCTTGGTGTGGTTTTATATTTCTGATGGACCTAGCTACTGTTTTCTCCTGTAGATTGTTCTCAGACCACACATCTAACTTATTTCAGACTTTGTCCAAGCTGTTTAAGTGAAAGCAGGTATGTGCTTTATACCAGGTTGAGGAGCACTGGGCTAAAACACTGCCTCTGTAGTGAAACTAGAAATCGTCTCACTGGATGCTTGCAGATGGCGAAGAGGGTTATAGAGTGCAAAGTAGATTAGTGGATTCGGCTGTTTCAGTCACACCTGTTGCTGACAGGTGTACAGCCATGCAAACAACATGACAAATCTTGGCATTAGAATGGCTTTAATGACGAGCTCAGTGTCTTTCAACGTGGCACCGTCATAGGTTGTTGCTTTCAACCCCATTTTGGAATGAGATGTTTGACAAGCAGGTGTCCACATACTTTTGGTCATGTTGTTTACCTCTGTGGTGTTAATTGTAGAAAAGGAAGAAGCTTTGTCTTTATTTTGGCCTGGATTAACTCCATCTGTTTGTCCTCTTATGTTGTGTACCGACTGTTCAAAACGGCCATGAGCAGACTTCTCTTCATTTGTATTCTTCTTCATATCTCATTGTGATGGTCACCAGAGATGTGCCTCAGCATCAGTCTATTCCATCAAGTCAGGAAGAACATCCACTAACTAACCATTGTCATTGTTTGACCATGTCTGGGTGACCTGCATTTTATGGTTGTCTGTGTTTGTATTAGTGAGCTCATGAGTTTCTCTAAGATGTTTTTAAGCTGTGAATAGATTCTATAGTGTTTATTTTACCCTGTAGGCTATTTGTGTGTGGGACAGGCTTGGGTTTGTGTGTGTGTGTGTGTTAAGCTGTCCTTTTGTCAACGGGCCAGGCTGTCATGAGTGTTCATTTCCGTTGTGAATGGATCCGGCTGCAGTGCTTAGTGTTACTGAGAATCAGGGCCATCGATTATTTTGTCAGACAGCAAGCTGACCTGCTTTGCTCCCTCTATCCTGACATCTCCCCATGCTGGGTGAATTTTGGTCTAGCTGTAACGGTCGTTTTGGAGGAGAGGGGGAGAAAGCGCATCCTCATTGTACTGTGGGCCGCAATCTGCACGCTCCATCTCCAATCACCCCTTGTCACACTACAATGACTATTTTCTCTACAGACGGGCACCATGGGAGATGTAGTTTCTTTATCGACGGGGCCCTTGTCTCCGGTCATGCACTCTGCTACTCAGAGCTCCTTTGGTTTCTTATTCAGGACATGGTTTATGACAGGTTTTATTCAGTTTTGTGTTGATTAAATGACTACATCTTAAATTACTGTGAACAGAGGTCTTAAAAGCAAAATGGTCGTGTTAAAGATATGGGACTTGTAGTCAATGAAATAAATACATTTGCCCACCTGTGCCAAAACAGAAAGCTTTTTGAAATGTTTTATGGCAGGCCATGATTCCTATTAATGAGTCCTTTAATTCCAAACCTCCTTTAAAAAAATAACTCATTATTTTACCCTTCCATATTTTCCATGGTCTAAATAGAGGGTCGGCAACAGGTGGCCCATGGGCCCCCACACATTTTTTTTGTAAATTATAACAGCAAAACCCCCAAACTTTTAGGAAATCTGTTCCCAAGTATCCCAACAAATGAACATGAAACGCTGTATGCATTATGTGAGTTGAATGCTGTAAACAACACAGAATAAAACAAAAGTCCCATGATGGTAGTGACTGCCCGTTACTACCTATTTACTATTTATTCACATTACTTTCAAATATTTCAGTTGTGTATATTACATTTGTTTTATTTTAAGACTTATTTATTTTTCAAGTCATCTCATCTCTATAGAGCTGCTGTCTGACAGAATCACTATTTTAGTAGCTCTTCAAAGTCAATAAGGCATACTTTTGACTGCTGAATACCAACTGTCAATCACTTAGATCATGTATTTTCACATGGAGAAGTTGCTTTGTGAGTTCTCTTTCGTTCGCGCGTTCTTCTGTCTTTTACGTAGGACGCATAAAAGAAATCCAGACTGGACAAGTAGGCGCGCAATGGATTATGGCCTTTGTAGTTAATTGCCCCATTTTCCTACTACATCGCAGTTTGTGCTTGATTGAATTTATCTCTAGAGAAACTGTGTATTGAGCGCACAGAAGTAGAGAAAAACGATGTTAGTCAATTAGTTGTTTAAAAAATGAAAAATAACTGACGATTTGTGTTAATCGCTTAGTACTACTGTTTGGGTTGTGGTCAATTTGCAGTGTACAAATTATAATTATGTTCCAGCCCCACTAATATTTTCTCCAATAAAAATCGGCCCGCGGCTGAGTCTAGTTGCCTTCCCCCTGGTTTAAATGCACCTGTCCTTTATCCTGTCGTATTCTACACAGAGGCAGACTGTCTGAACCCTCTGAACCCAGCTTTTAAATCCCCCCCCTTTCTCAAAATAGATTCTCCATCTCTTCCCTTTCCTGCTCCCTCCTCCCATCTCTCTCCTGTTTTCTCTCCTCTTCCTCTAACACATTGACTCTAAAAATACTCTTCTTCCTACACTCCTCTCCCCGATAGGTGGAATCTGGGTTCTTCCATGAGAGTGATGCTAAGATCGTGGGGAAGTCTATCCGAGACCGTGTAGCGCTGATCAAATGGAGGAGAGAGAGGTCTGTATTGGCAGGACCTACAGTGGACATAGGAGAGGCAGGACTCGGGGCCCAGTCAGCCCCAGCCCAGGGGGCCTCTGCTGGGGCTACACAGGCAGTACAGCCCCCTCTGCTGGAGCCAGAGGCAGACCAGCACGCCAGGCTGTGTAACCTTCCAGCCAGCGCCACCTCTGTCACATGTGAGACACCACTGACACACACATCATGCGGAATGACATGCAACGAGTGAATCCACACTAGACTTACACCTCCCCCTGTCACATACACTTGACACCGTGCTCTCTGTCACGCGGTGGAATTAGTCTTTGACAGTGGAGTTTCTATTATACGGTGGTTTGTTTGTTTATTTGTGTCTGAGTAACCTTTCTCGCTCAGTCTCCTTTGTGTGTGTAAAGACTAACCCCCAATCTTTGTATGTCTGTAGCAGACAGTACGTTTGACAGCGGCCTGGGCTCCGCTGTGTACTCTGACTCCCACAGCAGCCAACACAATGTCCTCTACCAGTCCCTAGTGGAGCCCATCACCATGGCAACGCATCACCAGGTCTGTACCACACACACTCGCACCAAGGGCACGTGCACTATACACAGGGTCATTATCATACCCCACTAATACACACACAGGACATACCATACATGCACGTGCACATAAAGTACATTCTCATTTGCACAGTAATACCCATCACATGCATATGTATGTGGCATATGCTCACACATTTGGATCCTCATTTTATTACAAATGTAATAATATAGGCACCTTTATGTTAATGCCATCCTAAAGAGTCACTGCAGCTCATTTGCTCAGAATTCCCCAATTAATCTCCACCCTATTCCATTTTCATGTTTTTATTGTGTATGTGTCGAATTTCTTCAATCTGTTTTTGATTGTGTTTTGAGTAACATATGTTTTGCCTGTGGGTCCCTGTATGGGCTCAGCGTCACCGCAGTGGTCTATATTTGGCTTCAGCACGCCCCCGCTCCTGTGAAAAGGGTGAGGGGTGGAAAGGAGCCCTAGGGCCAGAGCTCCGAGTGGGGGTAGGAGCAGGGGCAAGGAGAGGGAGTGCCTCTGTCATTGACACTCTAAGGGGCAACAACGTCACTCTTCATAAGCTCCTGCAACCTCTGACCTCTGGGCCCTGCAGCCCACAGAGATCTGCCAGTCCTGCGCCCACATCACCAGACAACCAAACAGAGAGCAGCTCCTCTGAGTTCCGCTCCGAGGCAGAGGACGGCTTCCCTTCTCCGAGTGCTTTGCCTGCCACCCTCCTCCTGGCCCTACCTGACCCCACACACTCTGAGGCCCGGCGTCATAGTGACACTTCTGTGGAATCCAAGACATTGGAAGCCACCAATGCGAGCAGGGTTAAATCTGTGTCAGGTGGGCGGAGGCATTCAGACTTCAGCACCCTGCTGAGTCTAAACTCTGCCCATCACCACCACCAAGGCGCACCCAGAAAGCACCTCTGCCAGGCCTGCTTCTCTCTGCTGCTGCTGAAGTCACAAGAGGGGGGGCAGAAGCACATCGCCTTTCCCTTTCCACCACACCCCTGTGGGGTAGCGACAACCGCAGGGTCCGGAGGGGTGAAAGGTCAAAGTCACATAGGAAGTGACTGCTCTGACCTCTTCTTACTACAACAGAACCTGATGAACATCATCAGCTGTAAAACCACCCTATCCAACCAGGGCCAACCCTCCCTCCTCCACCTGCCTGCAGCCCAGCAGCCTGCCAAGAACTATGGGGATGGGAGTCTGAACTTACTCCAGAGAGGCAGCTTCAGTGGTGGCCACACTACACCTCCTCTGGCCAGGCCCACACAGGACCGCAGGGCCAGCTACTGCGCTGGGGAGCATCGAGCTACCGGGCCCCCGGGAGTGGTAGGTCACACAGGGAGACTAGGGCTGCATCTCACAATAGTCTAAAGTAGCTTTCGCTCAGTGTCTTTCATTCATCTGCACTGAACAGACAACAAAGGATAGGTGAAAGTAATATGGTAGATGCCAACAATGAATTTGCTTTCATCTGTCCAATTCCTTGATGTCAGTGCAGATGTGGTAAAGCAGGTGAGGAGAGGAAGTTACTTTAGAGTATTGAGATGCCCTCAGCTCAACCTGTAGAACTGACTCCTGTAGACTTCACTCCCTGCTTAGACCTGTAGAAGGGGCTCTGTTTTAGTGCTGTCATGGGACTGGACCCTGCTCTCTCTTCTGCTCAGCTTCAAACTACCATAGAAGTCCATGGTTCTACTGGTGCGCTTTGGGACAAGCTGGTTCTCTGGAGGACCATAGATACTGCTGACTAACTGTTTAACCCGCTGCCAACTTGAGCTGGCCTGTTAATGTCTTCTCTTTCTGCTTTACTGACTGAATGCCAGAATGCAAACCCATCCTTCTACACCCGCTCATATCAACTTACCCATGGAACGTCCTCAGTGAATGAACAGATGGCTGCTGCAAACCAAGGGAATGAATGCTGCTGTGTCCCCTCTAACCTCTCATGGCCCCTCTTCCCTTTCCCATACCTCCTTATTGTAGTGCACTCCTGCTGCCTCCTCTGTTAACCCTGCCATTGTCTGGGTGTTTTTAAGAACTTTATTTTAATCCTTCAGCCACTCATTATCATTGACAATCTGTGTATTTGTTTTGGCTCATATTGGTTTTTCTCTTGTAGAGGTTGTCTATATTGTTCCAAGTTTGTAGATTTAGATATTTTACGTCACTGTCAAATACAGTACATTTTAACGAGGGCCTAAAAGCGCCCCCAATGTGTCTTTGTCTTTAACATGTCTCTCTCTCCTCTCAGTCCAGTGCTGTGCACACCTTGCTCCAGAACCATGTGTCTCTCCAGAGCCAGCCTGCCTCTGCCCCGGCCCTGCACACCCACCTGCAATACCTCCAGCCTGGCCACAGCTACCCCACCGCTCCCCAGGTCATTCAGCAGACACCCACCACAGCCAGCTTCTCAGCTGTAGCTTTGCAACACACCCCAGCCTCAGCAAGTTACTCGGCATCAAACGTTCCTCTGCAACAGAATCATACCGGACAGAGCTACCCAGCTCCACCTCAGCAACAGACAGCAATAGCAGCAAGTTATACAACTGCAAATGTACCACTTCAACAGCCTGCAGCAAGCTTTTCAGCGACAACTACGCCCCCGCAGCAGCCACACACTGCAGCAAGCTACACAGCAGCAACAATGCCAATCCAGCGGACACCAACTCCACAGAGTTATGTTGCTCCAGCTCTGCAACAGCTGACTCAAACTGCAGCGAGCTACGCAGCTCCAACTCTGCAACAAAACCCAACACCAGCAAGCTTCTCAGCAGCAGCAGCAGCCTTGTCTGTCCAACAGACTGTATTGGCAGCTACCATAGCAGCAGCAGCAGCAGCAGCAACAAAACCCACACAACCAGTTGCACAGAACTACTCCGCTCCAGTGGGGCATCTCCAACAGACTGCACCCACACAGAGTTGTGCATCTGTAGCCCCAACTGTGGTCCACACAGTACCTATACCCAGTCTCCCTACTCGGACCCCCAGTGTAGCAACACAACCTCTAACTTCTGTTGTTCCTCCCCCAGTCCAGCCTTGCCCAGCCCCACACAGCCTCTCAGACATTGCCATGCCTCCCATTCTGCAGCCTGGCCAGTCTAGTCCCATGCATCACAGCCAACAGACAGTGCAGGTCCCCATTCAGCAGCAACACAGCCAGCAAATGGCACAGACTGCTGTCCAACAGGATAGTCCCATGCAGCACAGCCAACAGACTGTGCAGGTCTCCCTACCCCAACACAGCCAGCCAATGGTTAAGCCTACTGTCCAACAGACTCCAGTTGTCCAGCGCTACCAGTCACCTGCCCATACTGTGCAGCAAGGTTCAACCCTCCAGAGTTACCCCAATTCTATACCCCTGATGGGGCAACAGAACTCTGCTTCTCAGAGCTACCCACCCTCAGCCCCACACATACAACAGGCTGCTTCTCAGAGCTACCCACCCTCAGCCCCACACATACAACAGGCTGCTTCACAGAGCTACCCACCCTCAGCCCCACACATACAACAGGCTGCTTCACAGAGCTACCCACCCTCAGCCCCACACATACAACATGCTGCTTCACAGAGCTACCCACCCACAGCCACACAGGCTGCAACGGTGCAAGGCTACACATCACTCCAACCCAGTGTGATGGGTCAGGCCTGTCCATCTGCTCAGGCTCCACAGCAGGCCGCAGACCCACAGACCTACCCAGTGGCCCCCATAGTGCAACAACAGACTGGGACTACTGCACAGCACAGCCAGGCACAGGTGGCCCCACTACCCCCAGGCCAGCAGGTGAGTTCAATATGAAGTTGAAGGAGTCTTCAATAACTTAGCAAGATGCCCAATTTCAACCTGAGTCGGTCTCTTCATGGAGTGCTTAAGGCTAGGGATCGACATGTAGTTGGGCAAAATTAATTACCCCTCTCCCCAGCCAAAGCTAACCTGGTGGAGAGTAACTGCCCAGTACAGTGCTCCCCTTTGAGTAAAGTTTCAGTTCTCTGACCCTGTGTTTTCATTTCTCGTAGTACCAACTCTATCTCCACAACCCAGCTTTCCTGAACCAGGTAGATCTCCCTTCGTCTCAATACACACTGTCAAAATCACCTAAATAACATTGTCGGAGGAAGAGAAAACAAATGCACTGTACGTCCTTTGTGTCAGATGAGCAATGTTTAGTTATGACAATACTGTTGTTGGTTTGCCTGTCTATGTTGCTCCTGGGATGAGGACGTTGGGGTTGTTTAGGTGCTCCTGGGATGAGGACGTTGGGGTTGTTTAGGTGCTCCTGGGATGAGGACGTTGGGGTTGTTTAGGTGCTCCTGGGATGAGGACGTTTGGTCAATCACAGAGCAAGTAGTAGGAGTTTCATCTGAGCGTGGCCAAACGGAGACATAATGGGAACTATAATGAAAACAATAGTGTTTTTATCCACTGCATCTGCCAGCTCCTCAGTCCCTCGGGCCTGTTCTGTGTCTGTGGAGTGTGCTGCAGTAACAGCCACATATGCTGGCTGACTCCAAGGACAGGATGGGAAATGTGAGCCTGATTCTTTTTGGGTCAATAGCAGGAAAAGCAGATGTCCAATTGAGAGATGTAACCAGAGACTGACCCCCTCACCCCACTTCTTGTTCTCTCTCGCTCTTGTTCTCTCGCTCGCTCTCTTGTACTCTGTCTGTAGAATGTCCCTGGGGGTCAAAGCTTTCCCCAGCACCACCAGTCATTATCTAGTCTGCCTGCCCAGGCACTGCCTTCTCAGCAGCCATTGGCTCAGGCCTCTGACCCTCTGCAGTTGCAGCCACTACAGATGTCCACTTCTCTGCCCCCAACACACCTTTCACAGGTAACCCCTCCCTTTCACTTACACTGCTACCAGGGATGGATTGTCCTTTATTCCCTTTTTTTTTGGTACCATACTGCATGTAGACAACTCCATGTACGTAGATGTGCTAATTACATTTGGCCACTAAAGTACAGTACCAGTCAAAGGTTTGGATATCTATTCATTTAAGGGTTGAGATGCTTTGGACCGCAGAGTGAAGGAAAAGCAGTCAACAAGTGCTCCGCATATGTGGGAACTCATTCAAGACTGTTGGGAAAGCATTCCAGGTGAAGCTGGTTGAGAGAATGCCAAGAGTGTGCAAAGCTGTCAAGGCAAAGGGTGACTAGTTTGAAGAATCTAAAATATATTTTGATGTAACACTTTTTTTGGTTACTACATGATTCCATATGTTATTTCATAGTTTGATTATTCTACAATGTAGAAAATAGTGAAAATAAAGAAACCTTCTCATTCAAGGTTATCCAAACTTTTGACTGGTACTGTATATATTTTTTTAACTCTTGACCTCAAGCTGAGAGGACTTTGGTCCTTAGTTGAGTATAGCTTGGGGTATCTCTTGCTTTGTCTGGCATCCTATACCTCATAGTGCAGTGCTTTTGTCAAAAGCTGTGCACTATATTGGGAATATGGTATTTTTTTTCCTTTTGCTTGCCTGATTGGTTTGCAGTATGGAACATAACTGTAAACACCATTGGGTTCCATACTCCAGACCCTGGTTTCTGATTGCTTTCATATTCTACCCTTTTCTTCTCCTAGTTTCCCTCACCGTATCCCAACATCCAAGTGGTGACACCTCTGGCTGGATGTGACTCCTACCCTCACCCCTGCCCTGTTCCCCAGTCCTACCCCTCCTCCACTGCCCTATCTCTGCCCCCTCTCTACCTCTCCCCAGGCCAGCCTGCCACTCTGCCCCCCTCTGTCTCACCCCTTGCCCCCCTGCATATAGGGAACGCTCTGGTGCCACCCACCTCTGTGTCCTTGATACCCTCACCAACAACCCTGCTGGCCATGGCAGCACCCACACTGCCACAGCGCCTGCATATGTACCCTGCTGTTTTGCAACAGAGTGTTATGACACACCCACACACACAACAACCTACTCACACACACCCTGTTCACTCACACCCTGCCTCACTACCTGGACAACAGAATACACACCACATGAACCCAGACCGTTCTGCCCTACCCCTACCTGTTCAACACAACACACACCCCACATACACACACCCTGCTGCTGCACCTGAGCTTGCTCTGCACAGCTCTCAGCCGTTAAGACAGGTAAATATACAGTGCCTTCAGAAAGTATTCATACCCCTTAATTTATGCCACATTTTGTTGTTACAGCCTGAATTCAAAATGTATTAAATGTTTTTTCTCACCCATCTACAGACAATACCCCATCAGTTTTTGCAAATGTATTGAAAATGAAATGCATACATGTATAATTTACATACAGTACAAGTCAAAAGTTTGGACATCCATTCAAGGTATTTTCTACATTGTACATTTCTACATGAAATAACACATATGGGATCATGTAGTAAACAAATTAAAATATATTTTAGATTCTTCAAAGTAGCCACCCTTTGCCTTGATGACAGCTTTGCACATTCTTGGCATTCTCTCAACCAGCTTCACCTGGAATGCTTTTTCAGCAGTCTTGAAGGAGTTCCCACATATGCTGATCACTTGTTGGCTGATTGTCAGGTAATTGTGGAGGCCAGGTCATCTAATGCAGCACTCCATCACTCTCATTATTGGTCAAATAGCCCTTACACAGCCTGGAGGTGTGTTGGGTCATTGTCCTGTTGAAAAACAAATGATAGTCCTACTAAGCCTAAACCAGATGGTATGGCGTATTGCTGCAGAATGCTGTGGTAGCCATGCTGGTTTACGTGTGCCTTGAATTCTAAACAAATCAGTGTCACCAGCAAAGCACCATCACACCGCCATGCTTCACGATGGGAACCACACGTGGAGATCATCCGTTCACCTATTCTGCGTCTCAGACACTGTGGTTGGAACCAAAAGTCTCAAATTTGGACTTCAGACCAAAGGAAAGTTTTTCCATCGGTCTAATGTCCATTGCTCGTGTTTCTTGGCCCAAGCAAGTCTCTTATTATTGGTGTCCTTTAGTAGTGGTTTCTTTGCAGCAATTCGGCCATGAAAGCCTGATTCACGCAGTCTCCTCTGAACAGTTGATGTTGAGGTCTGTTACTTGAACTCTGATTTGGGCCGCAATTTCTGAGGCTGGTAACTAATGAACTTATCCTCTGCAGCAGAGGTAACTCTGGGTCTTCCTTTCCTGAGGCAGTCCTCATGAGAGCCAGTTTCGTCATGGTGCTTGATGGTTTTTGCGACTGCACTTGAAGAAACTTTCAAAGTTCTTTACATTTTCCGGATTGACTGATCTTCATGTTTTTAAAGTAATGATCCTGTCCTTTCTCTTTACTTATTTGAGCTGTTCTTGCCATAATATGGACTTGGTCTTTTACCAAATAGGGCTATCTTCTGTATACCACCCCTACCTTGTCACAACACAACTGATTGGCTCAAACACATTAAGAAGGAATGAAATTCCACAAATTGAGTTTTAGCAAGGCACACCTGTTATTTGAAATGCATTCCAGGTGACTACCTCATGAAGCTGGTTGAGAGAATGCCAACAGTGTGCAAAGCTGTCATCCAGGCAAAGGGTGGCTACTTTGAAGAATCTAAAATGTATTTTGATTTGTTTAACACTACCTCATGAAGCTGGTTGAGAGAATGCTAAGAGTGTGCAAAGAGATGGCACATCTCTATTCAACGCTGGTTTGACCAATTGGAATCCATGCCTCAAGATTGTTTTGATAATGCGGACTGGGATATGTTCCAGGTAGCCTCTGAGAATAACATTGACGAATACACAGATACGGTGGCGGAGTTCATCAGGAAGTGTATAGGAGATGTTGTACACACTGTGACTATTGAAATCTACCAAAAACCTTGGATAAATGTCAGTATTGGTGCAAAAGTGAAAGTGCGAACCACCGCATTTTACTATGGCAAGGTGAATGGGAATATGACCGAATACAATCAGTCTAGTTATTTCCTCCATAAGGCAATCACAGGCAAAACATCAGTACAGAGACAGTGGAGTCCCAATTCAATGGCTGAGACACGAGACGTACAGTGGGGGGAAAAAAGTATTTAGTCAGCCACCAATTGTGCAAGTTCTCCCACTTAAAAAGATGAGAGGGGCCTGTAATTTTCATCATAGGTACACGTCAACTATGACAGACAAAATGAGAGAAAAAAATCCAGAAAATCACATTGTAGGATTTTTTATGAATTTATGTGCAAATTATGGTGGAAAATAAGTATTTGGTCAATAACAAAAGTTTATCTCAAAACTTTGTTATATACCCTTTGTTGGCAATGACACAGGTCAAACGTTTTCTGTAAGTCTTCACAAGGTTTTCACACACTGTTGCTGGTATTTTGGCCCATTCCTCCATGCAGATCTCCTCTAGAGCAGTGATGTTTTGGGGCTGTCGCTGGGCAACATGGACTTTCAACTCCCTCCAAAGATTTTCTATGGGGTTGAGATCTGGAGACAGGCTAGGCCACTCCAGGACCTTGAAATGCTTCTTACGAAGCCACTCCTTCGTTGCCCGGGCGGTGTGTTTGGGATCATTGTCATGCTGAAAGACCCAGCCACGTTTCATCTTCAATGCCCTTGCTGATGGAAGGAGGTTTTCACTCAAAATCTCACGATACATGGCCCCATTCATTCTTTCCTTTACACGGATCAGTCGTCTTGGTCCCTTTGCAGAAAAACAGCCCCAAAGCATGATGTTTCCACCCCCATGCTTCACAGTAGGTATGGTGTTCTTTGGATGCAACTCAGCATTCTTTGTCCTCCAAACACGACGAGTTGAGTTTTTACCAAAAAGTTATATTTTGGTTTCATCTGACCATATGACATTCTCCCAATCCTCTTCTGGATCATCCAAATGCTCTCTAGCAAACTTCAGATGGGCCTGGACATGTACTGGCTTAAGCAGGGGGACACGTCTGGCACTGCAGGATTTGAGTCCCTGGCGGCGTAGTGTGTTACTGATGGTAGGCTTTGTTACTTTGGTCCCAGCTCTCTGCAGGTCATTCACTAGGTCCCCCCGTGTGGTTCTGGGATTTTTGCTCACCGTTCTTGTGATCATTTTGACCCCACGGGGTGAGATCTTGCGTGGAGCCCCAGATCGAGGGAGATTATCAGTGGTCTTGTATGTCTTCCATTTCCTAATAATTGCTCCCACAGTTGATTTCTTCAAACCAAGCTGCTTACTTATTGCAGATTCAGTCTTCCCAGCCTGGTGCAGGTCTACAATTTTGTTTCTGGTGTCCTTTGACAGCTCTTTGGTCTTGGCCATAGTGGAGTTTGGAGTGTGACTGTTTGAGGTTGTGGACAGGTGTCTTTTATACTGATAACAAGTTCAAACAGGTGCCATTTAATACAGGTAACGAGTGGAGGACAGAGGAGCCTCTTAAAGAAGAAGTTACAGGTCTGTGAGAGCCAGAAATCTTGCTTGTTTGTAGGTGACCAAATACTTATTTTCCACCATAATTTGCAAATAAATTCATTACAAATCCTACAATGTGATTTTCTGGAATTTTCTTTCTCATTTTGTCTGTCATAGTTGACGTGTACCTATGATGAAAATTACAGGCCTCTCTCATCTTTTTAAGTGGGAGAACTTGCACAATTGGTGGCTGACTAAATACTTTTTTCCCCCACTGTATGTGGCAGGGTCTACAGGCAATCACGGACTACAAAACCAGCCACGCCGCGGACAGTCTTGCTTCTGGACAAGCTAAACACCTTCTTTGCCTGCTTTGAGGATAACACAGTGGCACCGATGTGGCCCGCTACCAAGGACTGTTTGCACTCCTTGACTGTGGCCGACGTGGGTTAACCCTTGCAAGGCTGCTGGTCCATACGGCATCCCTAGACGCATCCTCATAGCATGCATAGACCAGCTGGCTGGAGTGTTTTAAGGACATATTCAATCTCTCCCTATCCCAGTCTGCTGTTCTCACTTGCTTTAAGATGTCCACCATTGTTCCTGTACCCAAGAAAGCAAAGGTAACTGAACTAAATGACTATTGCCCCATATCACTCATTTCTGTCATCATGAAATGCTTTGAGAGGCTAGTTAAGGATCCTCTACCTTACCTGACTCCCTAGACCCACTTCAATTTGCTTACCACCCCAATAGATCCACAGATGATACAATCTCCATCGCACTGTCCTATCCCATCCGGACAAGAGGAATACCTATGTAAGAATGGTGTTCGTTGAGTATAGCTCAGCATTCAATGCCATAGTACCCTCCAAGCTCATCATTAAGCTCAGGGGCCTGGGTCTGAACCCCGCCCTGTGCAACTTGGTCCTGGACTTCCTGACGGGTCGCCCCCAGGTGGTGAAGGTAGGAAACAACACCTATTCGCTGATCCTCAACACAGGGGCCCCACAAGGGTGCGTGCTCAGCCCCCTCCTGTACTCCCTGTTCCTCCTGTACTCCCTGTTCAACCATGACTGCGTGGCCACGTACGCTTCCAACTCAATCAAGTTTTCAGACAACACAACAATAGTAGGCCTAATTACCAAGAATGACGAGACAGCCTACAGGGGAGAGGTGAGGGCCCTGGGAGAATGGTGCCAGGAAAATAACCTCTCACTCAATGTCAACAAAACAAAGGAGCCGAACGTGGACTTCAGGAAACAGCAGAGGGAGCACGTCCCTATCCACATCAACGGGACCGCAGTGAAGGTGGAAAGATTCAAGTTCCTTGGTGTACACATCACTGATGATCTGAAATGGTCCACCCACACAGACGGTGTGGTAAAAAAGGTGCAACAGCGCCTCTTCAACCTCAGGAGGCTGAAGAAATTTGGCTTAGGCCCTAAAACCCTCAAACTTTTACAAATGCACAATTGAGCGCATCCTGTCGGGCTGTATCACCGCCTGGTACGGCAACTGCACTGGCTGCAACCGCAGGGCTCTCCAGAGAGTGGTGCGGTCTGCCCAACGCATCACCCGGGGAAAACTACCTGCCTTCCAGGACACCTACAGCACCGTTGTTGAGCCATCCTCAGTTTTCTCCTACCACAGCCATTAAACTCTAACTGTTTTAAAGTCACCATTGGCCTCATGGTGAAATCCCTGAGCGGTTTCCTTCCTCTCTGGCAACTGAGTTAGACAGGACGCCTGTATCTTTGTAGTGACTGGGTGTATTGATAAACTGTCCAAAGTGTAATTAATAACTTCACCATGCTCAAAGGGATATTCAATATCTTTTTTTATTTGTGTCCATCTAACAATAGGTGCTCTTTGCGAGGCATTGGAAAACCTCCCTCGTCTTTTGTGGTTGAATCTGTTTGAAATTCACTGTTCGACTGCGGGACCTTACAATTATCTGTATGTGTGGGGTACAGAGCTGAGGAAGTCATTCAAAAATCATGTTAAACACTATTGCACGTAGAGTTAGTCCATGCAACGTATTATGACTTATTAAGCACATTTTTAATGCTGAACTTATTTAGGCTTGCAATAACAAAGGGATTGAATACTTAGAATCAACATTTTTAGCTTTTCATTTTTTATTAGCTTGTAAAAATTTCTAAATTCCACGTTGACATTGTGATATGTGTAGGCCAGTGAAAACAAATCTCAATTTAATCAATTTTACATACTGGCTGTAACACAATGTGGAAAAAGTCAAGGGGTGTGAATGCTTTGAAGGTTTTTGTGGTATAACGGGAGTCTGGAACCGTATCTGTTCTTCCATACCTAGCTATTCTTTTTGTGTGTATTTTTGTAGACATGATAATGTGACAGCGTGTTCATGTGGTGTCCTCCCCTACTATAATATACTTTCTGTGTTCCTCCCTACCTCAACAGGTCAAGCAGCAAACCCAGGTTCCAGATCCAGTCCACCCCTCCCAGCCTACCCATCCTGCAGTTTTCTCCTCTCCCATACATAGTGGACTGGACAGGGGCACAGTCACTGCCACAGCCCAGCTTGACCAGAACCTCAGCCAAACCCTGTCTCAGCGTCAGGCACTAGGCCAGAACCAGAGCCAACCCCAGGCTCCAGCGTCACAGCCACCAGGCTCCCAGACAGCAGGACCTGGGCCTGCCAGCACCAGCTTGACACAGCAGAACCAGGCCAGTGCCAGCACAGGGACCACGGTCACCTCGGCACAGCCTCAAACAGAGTCCAATCTGGAGGTATGGAGGACTGACCTGACCTATACATCCCCACCCTAAGCCCTCAAATCCCCCCCCCCCCCCCCCCCCCCCCCCTCAGTCCTTCAAATAGCCCCTCCGACCCTCCCTCTACCTGTTCCTCAAACAACATCAATGTCCCTGCACGCCAAATATCCTCCCCAACCATACATTGGTTAAATTGTGCCTTTTGGTCGCATATGCTCCTAAATATTTAGCTGTGCGACCTGGAATTTTAATTTGGGAGCACCAGTGCGCCTAGGAAAAAAAATCACCCAGATGATAATTGTTGTAATGATTAGGCTTTGCGGTGCCCCTGTTTGAGTATTCCATGATTACTACAAATAAAACGTTCAAAAGTTGTACCCATATTATCACGTGTAAACCATGACGTGGGCCGTTCTAAAACTACTCGTGAGCCATTAACCATTTGTTTACACCTTATTCAGTCACGTTATCTCATTAGCTAACTAGCTTACAACCTGGTAACTTTACCAGTATATCTAAACATTTGGGGGCACAGAAAGAAAGGCTAGTTTATTTTCAGGAGATCAATGATAATAGGGAATGGTGCTTTTTACACGTTGTAGAAACCGAATATTCCACAACTCTCCCTCATCTCTGTTTGACCTAGCTAGTAGTGACACACTCAATGTTCCCACCCTCTGTTCACAGCATGAACATCCCTTCATCCTGTTGTACTCACTTTGTTTGATTTGTCTGCAGGATCCTGGTGCAGAGAAGCAGGCGTCAGGGGCCAGCTACTCCTACGACAGGTATGATGGCTATTTGGTGGTGTGGTAGGAGACTTGTTCAGTGATGCCGATCATCCTCTTCTCTCAGGATGAGGGTAATCTAACCACTATGGTAAGAGGTTTGGTGGTGGGGCATCAGTGGTAGTTGCTTAGCAACGGGCATCCCATAGACCTCACTTATGGTTTTGGAGAGTGCTAGCAGAGAGCGAGTGTTGCCCAGGCTTGTTGTGATGCAGGATGTGGTGGTTGATGAATGAAATGAACAGAGGGATTGAGTGTTGTGTACCGCAGGGAATCCGTTGTCTAGCACTATAGTATAGAGGCCTACCAATTTGACAACTGGGAAATCTGGATACTGTTTCTGCTCCCTAATTTAATTGTTATAAAGAACGGTGTAACAAGACCCTTGTATCGCTTTATTATAAACAATTTCCCTTGAAGCAGAAAACGTGTGGGCTTTCCCTTAATCCACCACCTGGTTTAGTTTTGATTTTGATATGCCAAAATGGTTAACTTTCGGTACGCAGCTGACCCTTAAAGTGCACATCGGAGAAGTGTGCACACTGTTCAGTACTCTGGTTTAGTGCAGGATTTTAGGATTGTCTCAACCCATTGCATTTTACTTTATGTATGAGTTGGTTGACTTTTCCATAACATGGTCTCCCGCTCTTCTGTAACCCAGTGTGAACTCCGATGCCACCTCAGGGAAGGAGATGAGCGACGGTAATGAGGGGACACACGGGTCAGGGAAGGGCGAGGGGAAGGTCCGGAAACCCCACCGCCGCTCCACACGCACCCGCTCACGCCAAGAGAAGCTCAACAAGCCCAAACTCAGCATGCTCAACGTGAGTACAGCACACGCATACAGAGTCTTACGATCAATCTGCACACCGCACATCCATGTCTGACCTCTGTTCCTCCCTGGTCCAGGTGTGTAATACAGGGGATAAGATGGTGGAGTGTCAGCTGGAGACCCACAACCACAAGATGGTCACCTTCAAGTTTGACCTGGACGGAGACGCACCTGAGGAGATCGCCACTTACATGGTACGGTTAGTGGAAACGCTTGCAATGGCACATACAGGGCATTCTGAAAGTATTCAGTCACCTTCCCTTTTTCCAGATTTTGTTATATTAGCCTTATTCTAAAATGGATTAAATAAAACATTTCCCTCATCAATTTATACACAATACCCCATAATGACAAAGCAAAAACGGGTTTAACTTATTTACATAAGTATTCAGACCTTTGCGATGACTCAAAATTGAGCTCAGGTGCAACCTATTTCCATTGATCATCCTTGAGATGTTTCTCCAACTTGATTGGAGTCCACCTGTGGTAAATTTCAATTGATTGGACATGATTTGGAAAGGCATACACACGTCTATATAAGGCCCCACAGTTGACAGTGCATGTCAGAGCAAAAACCAAGCCATGAGGTCAGAGGAATTGTCCGTAGAGCTCCGGGACAGGATTGCGTAGAGGAACGGTACTGGGGAAGGGTACCAAAACAACTTAACTGTAGCATTGAAGGTCCCCAAGAACACAGTGGTCTCCATCATTCTTAAATGGAAGAAGTTTGGAACCACAAACTCTTCCTAGAGCTGGCCGCCCGGCCAAACTTAGCAATCGGGGGGAAAAGGGCGTTGGTCAGGGAGGTGACCAATAACCTGATGGTCAGTCTGACGGTCAGTCTGACAGAGCTCACAAGTTCCTCTGTGGAGATGGGAGAACCTGCCAGAAGGGTGACCATCTCTGCAGCACTCCACTAATCAGGCCTTTATGGTGGCCAGACGAAAGACATTCCTTAGTAAGGCCCATGACACCCCACTTGGAGTTTGCCAAAAGGCACCTAAAGGACTCTGAGAACATGGAACAAGATTCTCTGGTCTTTGGCCTGAATGCCAAGCATCACGTCTGGCGGAAACCTGGCACCATCCCTACGGTGAAGCATGGTGGTGGCAGCATCATGTTGTGGGGATGTTTTTCAGCGGTAGAGCCTGGGAAACTAGTCAGGATTGAGGGAAAGCTGAACAGCGCAAAGTACTGAGATCCTTGATGAAGTCCTGAGTGCTCTCGAGCAGGTTCTCAGACTGGGGCGAAGGTTCACCTTCCAACATGACAACGACACTAAGCACACAGCCAAGACAACGCAGGAGTGGCTTCGGGACAAATCTCAATGTCCTTGAGTGGCCCAGCCAGAGCTCAGTCTTAAACCTTATCGAACATCTCTGAAGAGACCTGAAAATAGTTGTGCCGCAATGCTCCCCATTCAGCTTGAGAGGATCTGCAGAGAAGAATGGAAGAAACTCCCCAAATACAGATGTGCCAAGATTGTAGCGTCATACCCAAGAAGATTCGATGCTGTAATCGCTGCCAAAGGTGCTTCAACAAAGGTACTGAGTGAAGGGTCTGAATACTTACAGTACCAGTCAAAAGTTGACACCTACTCATTTAAGTTTTATTTTTATAAAAACATTTTTTTTTTTTCTACATTGTAGAATAATAATGAAGACATCAAAAATATGAAATAATACATATAGAATCATGTAGTAACCAAAAGTGTTAAACAAATCAATATATTTTAGATTCTTCAAAGTAGCCACCCTTTGCCTTGACAGCTTTGCACACTTGGCATTCTCAACCAGCTTCACCAGAAATGCTTTTCCAACAGTCTTGTCGGCTGCTTTTTCGTCACTCTGTGGTCCAACTCATCTGAATTGGGTTGAGGTCGGGTCATTGTGGAGGCCAGGTCATCTGATGCATTACTCCATCACTCTCCTTCTTGGTCAAATAGACCTTACACTGCCTGAAGGTGTGTTGGATCATTGTCCTGTTGAAAAATAAATTATATTCCCACTAAGCTCAAACGAGATGGGAAAGTGTATTGCTGCAGAATGCTGTGGTAGCCATGCTGGTTAAGTGTACCTTGAATTCTAAATACATCACTGACAGTGTAACCAGCAACGCACCATCTCACCTTCTCCATGCTTCACGGTGGGAACCACACATGCAGAGATCATCCGTTCACCTACTCTGCGTCTCACAAAGACATGGCGGTTGGAACCAAAAATCTCAAATTTGGACTCATCAGACCAAAGGACAGATTTCCAATGGTCTAACGTCCATTGCTCGTGTTTCTTGACCAAAGCAAGTATCTCTTATTGGTGTCCTTTTTAATAGTGGTTTCTTTGCAGCAATTTGACCATGAAAGCCTGATTCATGCAGTCTACTCTGAACTATTGATGTGTCTGAAGCATTTATTTGGGCTGCAATCTGAGGTGCAGTTAACTCTAATGAACATATCCTCTGCAGCAGAGGTAACTCTGGGTCTTCCTTTCATGTGGCAGTCCTCATGAGAGCCAGTTTCGTCATAGCGCTGGATGGTTTTTGCGACTGCACTTGAAGGAACTTTGAAAGTTCTTGACATTTTCCGGATTGACTGACCATGTCTTCAAGTAATGATTGACTGTCTTTTCTCTTTGCTTATTTGAGCTGTTCTTGCCATAATATGGACTTAGCCCTATTTGGTAAAAGACTATCTTCTGTATACCCACCCCTACCTTGTCACAACACAACTGATTGGCTCAAACTCATTAAGAAAAAGAAATTCCACAAATTAACTTAACAAGGAACACCTGTTAATTGAAATGCATTCCAGGTGACTACCTCATGAAGCTGGTTGAGAGAATGCCAAGAGTGTGCAAAGCTGTCATCCAGGCAAAGGGTGGCTACTTTGAAGAATCTCAAATATAACATATATTTTGATTTAACACTTTTTTGGGGGGGGTTACTACATGATTCCATATGTGTTATTTCATAGTGTTGATGTCTTCACTATTCTACAATGTAGAAAATAGTAAAACAACCCTTGAATGAATAGGTGTCAACTTTTGACTGGTACTGTATTTAAATGTGAAATTTCTATATTTTTAATAAATTAGCAAATTTCTAAAAACCTGTTTTTGTCATTATGGAGTATTGTGTGTAGATTGAGGGGGAAAAAACGATTTAATCCATTTTAGAATAAGGCTGTAAAGTGACAATCAAGGTGTCTGAATACTTTCCGAATGCACTGTAAAGCCATGAGAATTGTGGAGGAAAAAAAACTATTTGTTTCTTACATGCACTTTGAGACACACAAGCACATACCCACTGATTGACACCTCCACACACAAGCTTGTGTAGTCCTGAATATCCTTATGAACACCCACTTGTGTTGTGGGGCTACTGCACCTACAGATGCACACAGCAGCTCCAAAAAATGTTCCACCACGCCCCAGAGAAAGTGTTACCTCTTTCAGCCGGCTTCCTAAACTGTGTTTGTGCTCTCTGCCTGCTAGCTCTTAGTGAGGGAGATGCTCTTTCATGTCTCAAGGTACTGAAACTCCCTATCATGCTGTTCTTTTCCACTGCATTGCAGCAAAACTCTCTCCTCTCGCTCTAAAAACTCCTGCCCTGTTCATTTTGGCTGGGTACACTTTTTTTTTGTATGTGGATTCCTATTTTATTGCACATGATTTTTGTTTCATTCCCCCCAACATCCTATAGAGGTTTCCAAAACTGATACCTCTGGCCCAGTTTTGGAAAGGCAGGTTTCAAACACTTTTTAGTGACTTATTCAATTCACATAGGCCTAGTCCAATATTATCAGAGAAGTCCATTTATTATCAACTTTTAAGGGGATCTAATACTGACGGATGGTCTCCCTCTGTCCCTCAGGTGGAGAATGACTTCATCCTGCTCCTGGAGAAGGAGATGTTTATAGAGCAGCTGAAGGACATTGTGGACAAGGCTGAGGATATGCTGAGTGAAGACACAGAGGGGGAGAGGAGCTCTGACCACGCGGGCAGTCCTCAACAGAGCCACGGAACAGTCATACTGGGGGGAGAGGTGAGGAGGGGGAGGTAACAGAGTTGGGGGGGGGGGGGGGGTGGCAGTTGGCATCCTCAAAACACTCTCAAGATGACTGTGAGCAGGGCTGCCAACAAACCATCCGGGGGCCAACATGGTGACATTGTTGAGAGAATCCGTTCAAGCTTCATTGTCTAGAAGTTATACTCTTTAGCGGCAGCCATTTTATAACGATTCTTTCCCTTTCTAGGGTTCAAAGACTGCTACACCTAATTCACCACAGCTTGTTTACCAGCAGAATGGTAAGGCTTCACTACCTCCTGGCCCACACATTGTGTGCAGGCTTTTGCTAAAGCCCAGCTGTAACACATCGATTCAGAAAATCAACTAATCATGATTTTCAAATGATTTTTAATTATGTATGTTAGTGATAAGCTAGAAGAAATGCCTGCACTCGCTGTGGTCTTCCAGGACCATTAATCTTCTAGTTTCTCAACCCACTTCAGATGCATTACATAGCACATTACAGCCTCTCCCTGTGAACCTCCAGACACAGCACATTATAATGTTCTGGGTGGTTGTGGTCAGGAGTGGAGATGAAGAGGGTGACTGGTTGTTTCATAGGGACTGCAATCTCTCTTCAGCTCTCAATCGCTCTTCTTTCACATCTCTCGGTCCCATCTTTTCATGTCTCCCCCAATCAATCTCTCTATCCCCCGTTCTCTTCCTATAAACATAATTTGGTACTTGATATGAATTTGTGACCCTCTTTTTCTCCTGTATTTGCAGTTCATCTGCATTTCAGTGTATGTGTCTCTTTCTAGCTCTATTCTGTTGCTAGTAGATCTGGATCTATGAGTGCGTCTTTGTCTCTGTGTACTTGGCAGTCCTCCACACTGGGAAGCGCTGGTTCATTATCTGCCCCGTGGCCGAGACGCCCACGCCAGACAGGGAGAAGACCTCATCAGACGCCTCTACAGCCAAGGGTGTGTGTACACACACACACACACACACACACACACACACACACACGAGTGGGTGAATAAAGCTGTGTGTGTGAATGAGCTAATGAGCGTGTGTTGTATGTGCTGTGTAGGGGTCAGTTATGTAATGCCAGTGTTGTAGTGGCTGTGGTGAAGGGCAGGCTTTGTGCTCCAACTGACAGAGCTCTGATGGGGGAAGACAAGTGATGTAATACCCTCACACACCCACAGGACATCTATCTCCTTGACTCCTCTTTAATTTCATCATCTCTTTCTTTAACGCCTTCTCTCTCTCCCCTGCTCTCTCTGCTACAGAGGTTCCCGATACGTCATTGTCTAGGTCCAGCTGCAGTACTACTCCTCCTGTTCCTGCCCTGACCACCACAGCCCCTACTCCAGCCCCTTCTGCCCTCCCTGCACCTCAGAGATCTGCTCAGCCTCAGGACCCCAATGTGGGCAAGGCCAGAATGCAGCAGCCCCAGGCCTCTGGAACCAAACCCACCACCAATACTACCACTGCTGCTGTGGGCCGCCACGAGCCCTGTGTCTCCATGGTAACAGACATCCCATGCTGCCCCATTGTTCCACCCGTGTCTCTGGATGTGAATGGGGTGGGACATAAAGGGGCGAGCGGCACTTCCTCCTGTCTACCCAATCAGGGGGCCAGCCTGTCAGGAGACCTGCCCCCTCTGGGCTCCCACCAACCTGTGGTCTTGCAGCAGCCCTACGCTACACCCAGCATGGTGGGTGGAGGAGGTGGAGCCACAACACCATCACAGCCCCAGAGTCCAGCCCACCAGGCCTCCCAGCAGCAGGATGGACCTGGTGGATCTGGGAGTGGAGGTGGTGGGGGCCTGGGGGAGTCTGATGGCGAGGGCCCCCCCAGGGTGGAATTTGTGGACCGCACTATCAAGACTCTTGATGAGAAGCTGAGGAACCTGCTGTACCAGGAGTACGCCCCATCTGCTCCCTCCAGCACTGCCTCAGACCTCCAGGGCTTCAGCACAGAGGGGGTCAGCTCTCCCCTTGTCTCTGACAGCCAGACCATCACAGAGGGGGGGCTCTCCAGGAAGGGAGAGCTGCTGGTAAAGATGCACCGTGTGTGTGCGCACGTGTATTCCGATTGGGGCAGCCGCAGGGTTTGATCTGATGTGTGTGTGAATCCCTAGTGTGATATTGATTCAGCCATTGACTGTAATCACTGGCAATTATAACTCACAGCCTTTAGTGAGACTGGTACTGCGTTTAGCAGAGGAAGTAGAGCTCAGGGTTGCTGGCCAGATAATGCATTATACTCTACACCCATGGCGGTTTGATCTCTGATGCGGGTTGTGTGGGTGGGATGGCCGTTGATATATTTAGACACGGCAGGGGTCAGAAGGACAATGGCTAGACAAACACCCTGTAACCCTCATATACTATTGATCAAATAGTTCTTCCCCCCCCCTTTTTCCACTCTCAGCCTCAGATCCCTGAGCGTACAGATAGTTTGGATACCCTGAGTGACTCTGCAGGTAAATAACATCCCAAAACACACTTTTTCTATGATATTACATTATCCTATGTATTGTGTATCTATTTCTGACTATTTAGGGTAGACCCCAAAGTGATTCAGTTGTTTTAATGTTTCAATATTTGGTCAAGCCTGTAAAGGTGTGCTGAACACTGACATGATGGGCAGTTCCAGTTCCTATGGCTCCAAGAGCCGTTTTCAGGTAACTTTACCTTAGCTAAACATTCTGAAAAGAGAAACTATCTTGAGTAAGCCAAAGTTGACTTCTATTTTATTAGATTGAATTCTTCTTATTCTATTCAATACAATATTAAATGTTTAAATCGTTTACTCAGTTTCAATTTGATCATGGTCTTTTCTCCCCCTCCAGATCGTCCCCACTCCTCCAGAAGTCATCATCCGTCGTTTAG
This sequence comes from Salmo salar, assembly GCF_965601325.2. NCBI lineage: Eukaryota > Metazoa > Chordata > Actinopteri > Salmoniformes > Salmonidae > Salmo > Salmo salar. The sequence continues at coordinate 24,414,363 of NC_138303.1, read as the reverse complement.
AGAAGGGCAGAAGTCGCAGCACCTGCAGCTCCACGGCTCCCTCTAGTGGCTCGGGGGGCTCTCACGCTGCAGCTGAGGGGGGAGGACGGCGAGGCCAGGGGTGTATGGCCGTGGGCAGGTTCTCAGTGATAACCACCGAAGAGGGGCTGGAAAACAACCCCAAACCTCACTGTAGCCACCGCTACTCAGCCCCCCCAGACTTCTACCAGGACACTCCCACATCCAGCCCCAACGCCACCCCCACCCTGCTCCCACGCGCCCACACTGCTGACGCTGCCACGAACTACTCCTTCCACTTCGACTCTGACTCAGGGGAGGAGGACACCAGTAGTTTAGCCCCTACCCACCACAAGCCTCCAGCCCACGTACTCTCGGAACACAGCGGAAGTGACCTCATGAAGAGGGCGGTGGCCTTCCTGCGCCGCACGGGCCGCAGCAGCAGTGTGCAGAGCTCTGATTCGCCAAGCCGGCAACCCGTGGTAGCGAACGGCCACGCCCTCTCGCCGCCTGGACCCGGCCACGCATCGTACATCAGCAGTGACAACGATTCTGAGTTTGAGGACGCAGACATGAGGAAGGAGCTGCAGAGGCTGAGGGAAAAGTATGTGTACAAACACACACACAAAAATAGGAATTCATGCATGCACAGGGTCAATGTTAACCCATTTGAAATATAGCAAACTATCAACCACTGTAACCTTCATAGCCCTGGATAGGTTTATAGCCCATTAAACGGCAGGTAGCCTAGTGGTTAGAGTGTTGGACTAGTAACCGAAAGGTTGCAAGATTGAATCCCAGAGTTGACAAGGTAAAAATCTGTCGTTCTGCTTAACCTGTTGGGTCTAGGGGGCAGCATTTGCACGTCTGGATAAAAAAAATGTACCCGATTTAATCTGGTTACTAATCCTACCCAGTAACTAGAATATGCATATACTTATTATATATGGATAGAAAACACTCTAAAGTTTCCAAAACTGTTTGAATGGTGTCTGTGAGTATAACAGAACTCATTTGGCAGGCAAAACCCTGAGACATTTTCTGACAGGAAGTGGATACCTGATGTGTTGTATTGACTTTAAAGCTATCCCATTGAAAGACACAGGGGTTTAGGAATATTTTGGCACTTCCTATTGCTTCCACTAGATGTCACCAGCCTTTACAAAGTGTTTTGAGTCTTCTGGAGGGAGATCTGACCGAACAAGAGCCATGGAACGGTGATGTCCCATTAGACACCTGGCGCGCTACTTCATGTTGGGTACCCTCGTTCCAATACGTTATAAAAGGCTATGCATTCGTCCACCTTGAATATTATTCATGTTCTGGTTAAAAAAGGCCCTAATGATTTATGCTATACAACGTTTGACATGTTTGAACGAACGGAAATATATTTTTTCCCCTCGTTCATGACGAGAAGTCCGGCTGGCTTACATCATGTGCTAACGAGACGGAGATTTTTGGACATAAATGATGAGCTTTTTTGAACAAAACTACATTCGTTATGGACCTGTGATACCTGGAAGTGACATCTGATGAAGAGAATCAAAGGTAATGGATTATTTACATAGTATTTTCGATTTTAGATCTCCCCAACATGACGTCTAGTCTGTATCGCAACGCGTATTTTTCTGGGCACAGTGCTCAGATTATTGCAAAGTGTGATTTCCCAGTAAGGTTATTTTTAAATCTGGCAAGTTGATTGCGTTCAAAAGATGTAAATCTATAATTCTTTAAATGACAATATAATATTTTAACAATGTTTTCTAATTTTAATTATTTAATTTCTGACGCTGACTTGACTGCCGGTTATTGGAGGGAAACGATTTCCTCAACATCAATGCCATAGTAAAACGCTGTTTTTGTATATAAATATGAACTTGATAGAACTAAAAATGCATGCATTGTCTAACATAATGTCCTAGGAGTGTCATCTGATGGAGATTGTAAAAGGTTAGTGTATCATTTTAGCTGGTTTTATGGTTTTGGTGACCCTGTCTTTGACTTGACAAAACATTACACACAACTCTTGTAAATGTACTGTCCTAACATACTCTAAATTTATGCTTTCGCCGTAAAACCTTTTTGAAATCGTAAAACGTGGTTAGATTAAGGAGATGTTTATCTTTCAAATGGTGTAACATAGTTGTATTTTTGAAAAATGTGAATTTTGACATTTATTTGGATTCAAATTTGCCGCTCTTGAAATGCACCTGCTGTTGATGGAGTGCACCACAGGTGGCACGCTAGCGTCCCACCTAGCCCCAAGAGGTTAACTGCTATTTAGTGACCTTTTTAAAATTGTGAGTCAATATAAATAACACTTCTCTCTAACTGTGGGAGGAAATGGAATACATTCTTCCATATTATTGCATGTAGAGTTTCTCTTGCGCGCTCTCTTCCTCCCCAGACACATGAAGGAGATCTCCGAGCTGCAGGCGTTCCAGAGGAATGAGATCGAGCGTCTGTATAAAGAGGTGGGGAAAGCCCTGCCGCCTGGTGTAGGCCTGCTGCACGCTGCGCCCCCTAGTGGCCGCAGACGTAGGGCCAGCAAACACAAGCTGAAGGCGGGCAAGCTGCTCAACCCCACGGTGCAGCAGCTGAAAAACAACCTGAACACCACCACCACCACCGGTGAGAGAAAAGGTGTGTGGATGTGTCAGACAGTGGTGAGAAGAGGGGAGAGAGGTGTGATTGATAGAGGGGAATGAGAGTAGGTGTGAGTGAGGAGTGAAAAATGTGAGTGGGAGGAGAGCGAGAGAAAGGTGTGTTTGTGAGCAGTCTTGAGGCAGATTTGGGAGGATTAGAAATGTGGTAATAACAAATAAAAATGTATCCCCAATTCACCATAAAGCTGGCTCTGTGGCTTATCCAGTATTTCTCTCTGAAGGTGAGAGTACACCGGGCTTGTCTGGCTCTCCAGCTAAGAGCTCCATCATGTCTGACAGCTCTGCCTGCTCCAGTGGCAGCAGCAGTAGTACCAGCAGCATTCTGCCCAGCACTGCCCCAGAACCCGTCCAGACCCAGCAGCCCTGTTCTCTCAAGGGCTCCCTCTCCTCTGACAGCATCTATGGTGGTGGCATGGCCACACACGCTGGCCCAGGGCAAGGTACCTACACACACATAAAGGACAAGGTATACACACTGTGGCATAGCACACACATTTGGCGCATATCCGTACCTAAGTATGCATCTCACACACACACACACACACACACACACACACACACACACACACACACACAGGATTCACGTAATATATCAAAAGAGAACACGCCCAAACACGTGTCACTCACTGAGATGTGGACACATACTCAAACACACTGATTTGTACTGAGGAACAACTGAACAAGAAGAACACAAGACCATCAGCTTCATCAGCTTCAGTATTCTAAGCTCTAATATTCTAAACTGTGTCTGAATCACTCATAAGGAGACATGGTAATTGCTGCATTGCAAATAGTCATGATTTATCAGTCTTTCATCTAAAGCAAATGTTTTTAGGTAAATATACACAAGGTGAGAGTTGCATCACACATGTCTCCCATGCCACAATACTGCATGACAATACTGCCACAATACTATATACAGCTTCCATTGAGGTGTCAATGGAAGCTGTATTCAAGCACTGGTCCCTGATCAGTTTAACACTCCTCATGGTAAAGGTCTGGATAGATTTGGGAAAGGTAACCTGATCTTAGACCAGTGCATAGTGACAACTTGTTCCTGTAGTGAATGTGCAGGCTGTCTCCTGTTGCTGATTTAGCCCATGTGGCTGTACCCTGTACTGGTGCTGCTGCTGTTAGTAGTGGGGGTTTCTCATCCCAAGTCTCTGTGTACTTTTACAGAAGTGTCTCTCTTTGTTTCTTCTCTTCTTCCCTCTTATATTAATTTTTACAGGATGGACGGTATACCACCAAACGTCAGAGAGAGTGACCTATAAATCTAGTAGCAAACCGCGTGCTAGATTCCTCAGTGGACCCGTGTCTCTGTCCATCTGTTTGTATTTGTTATTTTCTACTTTTCCTCACACATCCCATCCCTCTCTCCTCTCTTTATTTCACCTCTATCTTTTCTCTTGACCAGAATGTGTTTTTTGAATGTTTTTAGATAGTGGATCCTCTCCCCTCCTCACCCTCTTCACTACTCCCTATCCCCCAACACAAGCATATGTCGGCCATTTTGTGTCCCCAACACACGCGTATGTCTGCCATTTTGTGTTTTGTCCTCATGGCTTTCTCCCCTCTGCCCTAAGTTTTTTGGGGTTTAGACCTTCCTCCATACAAACGCTTTGTGCACTGCTTTAAACAGACTCCAAAAGCATCCCAGCTAACAACAAATATTCCCACACCTTTAGAGAACGTTCCCTTAAAAGTCTCATTAGGAAATTAACATTTTAATAGGAATGTTTCCAACAGACCATTCCCTTAATGTCAAATAGAACATACCCCCAGAACGTAATTATATTCTAGACATGTTTCATTGGAACGTGACAAACATTTGTGTCCAGTTTTCTGTGGGTTAAGAGAGTATTCCATCAACGTACCACCATACATACACAGAACATGGTTGCCATGTTCTCAGAATATAAAATATTCATGTTCTGGATATGTTAATTAGTATGTTCCAAGAATATTCCTGTGTCCAGTTTTCTGTGAGTTAGGAGAATATTCCATCAACATCACACAGAACCTGGTTGCCATTTGGTGGATGTTTTGATGTGATGTTGAAGGAATATTCTCCTAACCCACAGAGAACTGGACACAGGAATGTTCTTGCAACATTTTCATGAAACCTGTCTAGAACATTAATATTGGCAATCATGTTCTGTGTATGTTTGGTGGAATGTTCTCATAACCCTCTGAAAACTGGACACATGAATGTTCTTGCAACCTCATAAAACACGCCTAGAACATTGTTGTGTATTCTAAGAACATTGTAACCACGTTCTAGATAAGTTATCCTTGACCTTAAGGGTATGTTCTAACTTTAACACCAAAACATGCTAAAAGGTTCTCAGAAGGATCTTGCTAACATAGATCAAATGTTCCTTTAACTAATGAAAAACTGAACACTCAAACTTTAGGGGAACATTACGAGTTATTTTACAAAAACATTCCCTAGAATTGTTAGCTGGGATACTGTATTGTCATAGAGCTAGTCTTCTCCAAATATGGGCAATGCTAGATCTGAAACCTGAGCGAGTGTATCCTATGTGTGTGTTTTCATTTACTCACTTCCTTAATTGTATGTCTCGAATTGAGGCGCATCAGCCCACAACCCCTCTGTATACCAAGAGAAAAGCCAGCCCTTCCCCTGATAGCCAGCCAGGTTCCAGAGAGGCTTGCGTTGGTCGGGGTCCCTCTCTCATATTTGGACTGGGAGGACGGTGCAGGCAGGCGGGGGGCAGGGCACTGAAGGAGACTGGCTCCTGCAAAAGGGCTGTATCATCAATATTATCTACTTTCTCTTCTCCTGCTTTACCTGCATGTCTTGATAAGTGCTGACTCTGATGTGCTCCGGCTATAGCCTCGTTGTGCTTTTTTTTGGTTCCTTTATGTTATGTTTCACAGGCATTGTTGTACTTACTGGTAGTTGAACTGTTTAGAAATTAGCTTCAGGGGACTTGTTACTCCAGTAATTACAGTATTGATGATTCAGTGATTCGGCTCTCCACTCATCGCGTGTGTGTGTGTGTGTGTGTGTGTGTGTGTGTGTGTGTGTGTGTGTGTGTGTGTGTGTGTGTGAGAGAATGGCATAGTTTTACTATCAACACTGCATTGTACAGTTAGATTTTCCATTATAACATTTAACATACCATGTAATAACTGAAATAATACAAGCCGGAGCCTAAATTATTGACTTATTCCAAGTAAGTTTAAATAAAAGTTTGAGACATGACAATAGAACAGGACAAGTTTACTAGGCGCATATAATGTGAAGGTGTTGACCTGCCCCACCTTACTGTGGACCAGTCTTCTCCAAACCCCCTGTACTCTAGCACCATACCCAGGGCCGTGACTTCTCTTTCTGTTCTGGCTCCTTTTATTTTATTTCCGTTAACGTTTTGGTATGACCGCACAATTGAATAGGACCTAGTCTTTCCCCCACTCCCATTACGTCTCACTGATTTTTAAACCCCCTTCTCCTTCTCCTTTCTCTCCTTAACCGATTTGATAGCTGTGTGTGGCTTTGAAGCAGCTTGTCCACAGACCTGTGGTGTTTAGTGTGTCCCGGCCTAACTGTTTTTGTCTCTGTGCTGTTTTACCTTCTTATAGGGTCCACACTGAAACGACTATGTCTAGGCAAAGAGCGCAGTAGTAGTAACTATCTCATTTACTTCTTTCTATCTTCACTCTTTTTTTTTTTCTGTTTGCATGAGCACCTGTTTATATTCACGTGTTGAGTTTGGCACTGGAAAAAAAACATGCCAGATGTTGTTGAAAATGTTGGGCACTGTTGCACAAGGAGTGTCACCTTCATAGATTGATTTGAATCATTTTTTTAATTTGATAGTGCATTGCGGTGTTTGGCCTAAATGTCAGTGCTCAATAATGTGACTCGTGTGGTTGTCAGCATTAATGGTTTCTGTTTGTCTTACTGTGGTAGATCGGTTGGGTGGGTGGTTGGGGTTCAACCATGCTGTAATCCTTTGGCTGCTAGGTTTGAGGGAAAAAATAACATTTGCTGACCAGTAAAATGAGATTACATTTCAACTTGCTCCAGAAAAAGATTACCAATCAAAGGGACATTTTTAAGGTACACTGAAAACAAAAACTCCCTCATTCCCAATTGTAGTTGGCCTATTTGAGTAAATATACAGGCTCTATCCAGGCTGAAAGTTAAAGTGCCATAATGGACAACTGTAAATGGCCTAACAAACAGCAGCCAATCGATTCCATTGGTAGGGTCTAACTGGGCAGAGTTTACAAATCTTTCTGTTCTAGGGTCTTCTCACGGCGCCAGTGCAACTCAGACAGCGTCCAATCAGCAACCAGCTGTTCCAACCCCTTCGTCATCTCCTCAACCAATGGCGGCGCTAGTTCAGGCCCAGACGAACAACAGCAACAACAAGAAGCCAGGCACCTTCACAGACGACCTGCACAAGCTGGTAGATGATTGGACGAAGGAGACGCTGGCGGCCAATCAGCCACGGCCCTCTCTGAACCAGATCAAACAGCAGCGACGCAGGCAGGACCTGGAGGGCCGAGCCACGCCCATGGGAGGAGCCACCCAGGAGGTAAATGGCATAGAAAAACACATCAAAAGTCTGAAGACTGTATCATCAGTGTGGGAGTTGCAGCCTACCTTGCTCTCTTTTAGATTTTCATCAAAACGCAGTTGACAAAAGTCCATGTACACAATGTTAAACATCCCCTTTGGTTCTTTCAGGTGAGATGTGCCATCCTTCCAAACAAGTTCCAGCTGCCTCTGTCCTGTCCGCTGACAGCTGTAGGCCTAGCCGTGCCCACTGACCTGGGCTCCAACCCCTCTGCCATGCTCCAGCCCGGGTACCTGATAACAGCAGGTCCTTATGGAGGGATTGTGCCCGGCCCCTTATACCCCCAGCAGTGGTCTGGTATGCCCAGTCCTGTGGGGAGGATGGGGGCAGCGGGAGGAATGCCCTACCCCACCATGGCCAACCCAGAGTTGCAGGCGTACCCCCTTACCCTGCACAGCCCTGAGAACGGCCCTAACACCAGGACTACCTAATGTGACGAATAGCACCTTCCTGCACCCAGCAAACCCCCACCCCATCGCACCTGATGCTCAAAACAGACTGCCCCCAACGTCCCCCTCTATCCCAGCACCCTCACATCAGGACTGTCTAACTAACAGGTCTTACCTAATTCTGTGCTGATAACCTAACTCCACTCTGTCCCCCCTGGTTTTCACTCCAGGGTTACAATTGTAATGAAATCAGTCTAATCACTTTTAATGGGGTGACGGGACAGAAAATAGAATAAAGTAGGGCCCACACATTTAGATGCACCAACAAATGGCTTATGGGTCGTTCCACCTCAAAAAGCACAAGAAAGAGGATTTTGACAACCATCTCCGGTTGTGCTAAAATTGTTTCTGTAGTTAGAAACATAAGATTAGAATTCCTGAAACAATTTGTTACTGCCACACCCTTTTATCAAATTCACTGATATTTAGTGTTTATTAAATGGATCACATCTTTTTTTTTTTTTTCAACTTTGGGTAGAAAACCAATGGCTTTGGCTCAAGGGATTATGTTACATAGGATGAAGAAGCAATACTCCAAGTCAGACATAGAGAAGTGTTGCTGTATACTGGGTGGGATTGGTGTGGGGGGGGTCCGTGGGTGGCGTTTGACCATTTTTATTGGATTCCTTGTGTCTTACTCAATTGTAGGAAGAAGTTTGACCCAAATCGTATGTTTGGTACTATATGTATTGAATATTATGTGAATCCTATGAATTAAAAGGGCCAATTTGGGTGCAATCAAATAGGTTAATTTCTCAAATTTCAACAATGTTGCAAGAATGCCAATCTTAGAAACAGATAACTACAGAAACGATTTCTGAACAATCTGAGATGGTGTCATGGCTTGCTGAAATGACATGGGATGACACTTATGTGTTGGAGTACACATTAGTGTGTCTGAGTACTGGCCCCTACTTGACTGTACTACTCAACCCCTCCAGTGTTCCTATATGCAGGATAGTCCTGCTCCACTCTGCTCTGATTATGTGGTTTGATGCTTTATCAAAGAGCAACATGCATGTAAATAACCTGTGAGCTTGTAAATCTCCAGTGTGCAGGTAGATGTAGTTTATACAACACCTGAAGTTTTCCTGTGTGTGCTTGCGCACAGTATAAATGTCCTTTGTGTGTGTGTGTGTGTGTGTGTGTGTGTGTGTGTGTGTGTGTGTCAGAGTACCTACTGCTTTGGTCTTGACTAAACTCAGTCATACAAATAATATTAGCGGTCACCAATGTGACATTTTCACCAAATCCATCATAACCAATAAGCAGTAATGTTTTCAGATAGCTTTTTATTGTTTACTAACGTTTTGTCAACCTTAATACACTACATTAGAAATGAAAATACAAGGGTTTAAGATGACAGGATACCTGTATTTAAGGTGAAGTTCTATGGAGGAGTGCCTTGAACATTGCTTTTTTTTTGTGAAATTAAGCATGTCCAAATCACACAGATTTTATTTCATGGTGGCTTGAGTGCCACTTCACTTTTTATGCTTTGCAGACACTTTTTTTGGTTTACATTTGAATGCCCTTGTAACACTGCACTATTAACACAGTATATGCTTTTATTTAAGTAATAAAATCACGTTTTTAATCTTTGTTTACTCCACCCTTGTGAAATTTAGAACGCCATAGATATGAAATGGACAGTTGCCTTGCGAGAACAGGCAGTTTATGTAGCTACAGTTAATAAGAGAAAACAACATAAAATAAAAGTCAAAACAAACTCATTGGGCAGTGGTTAGTGTCATAGGCATAGAGTTAGAATTCCTAGAATTAACATTCCAATTCAAGTCAACGTTCCTCAATGGATGGACCAATTGAATTCTCATTCTATATGAGCTAGGAGTAGGGGAGCTAGTAGTGTCCAGCTCAGAATGTAGCAGAGGCAGGTTTGCCGAGCGAGACTTAAAGTGCAATTTCACCCCTCCACCTAGCTTTCATAGTGGCCGTGCCACAAGCCTTATCCAGGAACCTGCAACAGGAGCTAGTTTCTTTTGTTGCCTACAAATCACAAAGAAAACACTAACTGCATTTACAACTGCAAAATATTTTCTGTTGGGCCAAGAACATGGCTCCTATTATTAAGCACATCATGTGATTTAATTAGTGCAATTACCAGTTATTTACTCGTCTAAAGTATTGTTTTGTGTTTCTTGAGCTTGATGTCGACGCTGCTAGTGTGTCTGGTGGATCCATTAAGAAGGAAAGGAGTTAGGGTGTGTATCTCGTGGTACTTGATAAGATGATACGCATCCCTCCAGTAATAAATACCTTTTTCAGAGGGTATGTTTTCTCAAAGAGATGTTCATTTGAAGCAGTGTTATTATATTGCCTTGTTGAAATTATTAAATGATGTATCATTTCCCGGGTGGTTATTGATACCCTGGCTTTCTGTTCTTTATGGTTTTGAGTGTTTGATTCCTCTGTTCAGAATGAAACATGCTAAATGCAGATGGAGAATTGCAGATGGCATGACCTGTGTTCTAACCATAGCCTGTATGAAATGGGTTCCAACCTGTAAAAATATGATAATATGTGCCATTTAGCAGACGCTTTTATCCAAAGCGATTTAGTCATGCGTGCATACATTTTTACATGGGTGGTCCAGGAAATCGAACCCACAATCGTGACATTGCAAGCACTATGCTCTACCAACTGATCACAATATGTATCCCACCATACCTGTACATAATGGGATTAACCTCCCCCTTATCCTCCTGACCATTGAAAGAGCAGTTCAGTTCAAGAGCAGTTCAGAACAGTTCAAACTGTTCAAATATTTTCCATACAGCAAGATGATTATTATACCGCCAGCTAGAAATCTCACAACCACCACACCAGTTAAAGGTTGCAGCACTCCAGTCCTGCCAAGCTGTGAATTGTACAGTTTTCCTGTAATTAGTATTTCTACATTTTCTTTCTGTTTTGGGATTTCACATCAGTGTTTGTTATTCCATCAATTCGGTTTGAATTGGACTTTTATAGGATATTATGCAGTCTTCTGCTTTGGTGAAATACTTCTAGTAGTAAGAGATTTCTGTTCTCTGTTACTCGTATTTAACAGTAATGCTACTGCTGTCTGTTATGCTTAGTGAGCAGAAAACCTCTGTTGGAATATTCACTGGGAGGCAACATTCAGATCCATAGAAATGGATTGTATAGAACCAATACGATTATCTGAGGAATAGCGCACTGTGCCACTTCTGATCATTGCATTTCTATCAGTTCTGAGCAACATTGCCTCCTGTTGAATATGCACCCCTTGATGGAAGGCTTGCAATAAAGCTCTGCGTGGAATTTGCTTCTGCCTGCTGTGCATTTCCCACTATATTACCTTACCAACCCAGTCAGCCCCACTCTAATCACAAAGACTGTACATGTTTAAAGAGAGAAATAAACATTATTTTGTCCTTGATGATGTCCTCCCTTTATTCCTCAAGAATCTATTAAATCTAACTGATGGTTTTTATTGAGTAAAGCTTTAATCATATTACTGAACAGATGTGATAAATGATTGGGTTCCCTTACCCTCAACACTTTATTGGGGAAAGTGCACTATATTATGCGCATCGCTTATTTTCACAGGTTCTGGGTGGTGATTTGTCCATGTGACGCACCAGTAGTTTCCATCTGCATTGTATAAATCATTCCACTTCAAATCCTTGACCAATGAACAAAAATGTAAATGCAACATGCAGCCAACTTCAAAGATTTTACTCCGTTACAGTTCATAGAAGGAAATCGGTCAATTTAAATGAATTCATTAGGCAATAATCTAAGAATTTCACATGACTGCGAAGTTGTTGGATATTGGCAGGAACTGGAACACGCTGTTGTACACATCAATCCAGGCCATCCCAAACTTGCTCATTGGATGACACATTTGGGGGTATGCGGCCATGGAGGAACAGGGACATTTTTAGTTTCCAGGAATTGTGTACAGATCCTTGCGACATGGGGCCATGCGTCATCACGTTGAAACATGAGGTGATGGTGGCGGATGAATGGCACGACAATGGGCCTCAGGATCTCGTCACGGTATCTCTGTGCATTTAAATTGCCATCGATAAAATGCAATGTGTTCGTTGTCTGTAGCTTATGCCTGCTCATAGCATAACCCCACGGGCACCATGGGTTCATAACGTTGAAATCAGCAAACTGCTCGCCCACACGATGCCATACACGCTGTCTGCCATGGAAGTACCAGTGACTCGCTCAATAAGGAAGTGGTCAGATTCCGCGAACGCTACGCTACAGGACTGTTTTGCTAGCACAGACTGGAATATGTTCAGGGATTCATCCAATGGAATTGAGGAGTACACCACCTGTCACCGGCTTCATCAATAACTGCATCGACAACGTCATCCCCACAGTGACCGTACGTACATTTCCCAACCAGAAGCCATGGATTACAGGCAACATCCGCACAGAGCTAAGGGCTAGAGCAGCCGCTTTCAAGGAGTGGGACACTAATCCGGACGCTTATAAGAAATCCCGCCATGCCCTCAGACGAACCATCAAACAGGCAACGAGTCAATACAGGACTAAGATTGAATCCTACTACACTGGCTCTGATGCTTGTCGGATGTGGCAGGGTTTGAAAAATATTACGGACAACAAAAGGAAACCCAGCCACGAGCTGCCCAGTGACGTGAGCCTTCCAGATGAGCTAAATGCCTTTTATGCTCGCTTCGAGGCAAGCAACACTGAAGCATTTCACGGGGGCACCAGCTGTTCCGGATGACTGTTTGATCACGCTCTCCATAGCCGATGTGAGCATGACCTTTAAACAGGTCAACATTCACAAAGCCGCGGGGCCAGATGGATTACCAGAATGTGTACTCAAAGCATATGCGGACCTACTGGCAGTGTCTTCACTGACATTTTCAACCCCTCCCTGACCGAGTCTGTAATACCTACATGTTTCAAACAGACCACCATAGTCCCTGTGCCCAAGAAAGCGAAGGTAACCTGCCTAAATGATTACCACCTTGTGGAACACACGTTGGTAACCATGAAGTACTTTGAAAGGCTGGTCATGGCTCACATCAACACCATCATGCCAGAAACCCTAGACCAGGGGTGGGCAATTCCAGTCCTGCCTGATTCGTGTAACAGTTTTGCCCCAGCCCCAGCTAACACACCTGACTCCAATAATCAGTTAATCATGATCTTCAGTTTAGAATGCAATTTGATTAATCAGCTGTGTTTGCTAGGGATGGAGAAAAAGTGTGACACCAATCAGGCCCTCAAGGACTGGAGTTGCCTACCCCAGCCCTAGACCCACTCTAATTCGCATACCGCCCCAACAGATCCACAGATGACAGCCTTCTTAATCGCACTCCACACTGCCCTTGCCCACCTGGACAAAAGGAACACCTATGCTGTTCATTGACTACAGCTCAGCGTTCAACACCATAGTGCCCACAAAGCTAAGAATCCTGGGACTAAACACCTCCCTCTACAAGTGGATCCTAGACTTCCTGATGGGACGCCCCCATGTGGTAAGGGTAGGCAACAACACATCTGTCACGCTGATCCTCAACACTGGGGTCCCTCAGGGGTGCATGCTTAGTCCCCTCCTGTACTCCCTGTTTATCCCACGACTGCGTGGCCAAGCACGACTCCAACACCATCATTACGTTTGCTGATGACACAACAGTGGTAGGTCTTATCACTGACAACGATGAGACAGTCTATAGGGAGGAGGTCAGAGACCTGGCAGTGTGGTGCCAGGACAACAACCTCTCTCTCAATGTGAGCAAGACAAAGGAACTGATCGTGGACTATAGGAAAAGGAAGGCCGAACAGGCCCCCATTAACATCGACGGGCTGAAGTGGAGCGGGTCGAGAGTTAAGTCTGGGTGTCTGGTCTCAGACGATCCCACAGGTGAAGAAGCGGGATGTGGAGGTCCTGGGCTGGTGTGGTTACACGTGGTCTGATGTTGTGAGGCCGGTTACACATACTGCCAAATTCTCTAAAATTATGTTGGAGGCGGCTTATAGTAGAGAAATTAACATTAAATTCTCTGGCAACAGTTCTGGTGGACATTCCTGCAGTCAACATGCCAATTTCATACTCTCTCAACTTGAGGCATCTGGCATTGTGTTGTGTGACAAAACTGCTACATTTTAGAGTGGCCTTTTATTGTCCCCATGACAAGGTCCACCTGTGTAATGATCATGCTGTTTAATCAGCTTCCACCTGACACCTGATGGATTATCTTGGCAAAGGAGAAATGCTCACGAACAGGGATGTAAACAAATTTGTGCACAACATTTGAGAGAAATAAGCTTTTTGTGCGTAATGAATATTTCTGGGATATTTTATTTCAGCTCATGAAATATGGGACCAATAATCTACATGTTGCCTTTATATATATATATATTAGTAAATTTGCACCAAAGAAAATAAGTGATAGACAACAATACAGATGTAAAAAAAACTAATATTATTAAAAAAAGAAACAGTTTGCAGGTGTGGTTGGAAGTCCAAGGACTTATATGAAAACCACACCATGAAAATAAATACAACACATCAGTATATTTCAAGGCTTAATTATCTTTCCTCCAGAAATGAGTCTGTTCAAATTGACCTCCAATGACAATTCCACCCACCTCCACTTTTTGATAGTCTGCCATCTTTTATTTGTATTACCATCATGATAAAATTACATTTTGGCCTACATTACTACTGTATAAATGTCAAATTACAGTAATCACAATAGATGACTGGCATTAAGCCTATAATAACAGATACGGCCTATAGTGAACAATGAAAATCTACATTTGACTGCAGAACTACTATATATATATATATATATATATATATATATATATATATATATATATATATATATATATATATATATATATACTGCTCAAAAAAATAAAGGGAACACTTAAACAACACGTCCTAGATCTGAATGAAAGAAATAATCTTATTAAATACTTTTTTCTTTACATAGTTGAATGTGCTGACAACAAAATCACACAAAAATAATCAATGGAAATCCAATTTATCAACCCATGGAGGTCTGGATTTGGAGTCACACTCAAAATTAAAGTGGAAAACCACACTACAGGCTGATCCAACTTTGATGTAATGTCCTTAAAACAAGTCAAAATGAGGCTCAGTAGTGTGTGTGGCCTCCACGTGCCTGTATGACCTCCCTACAACGCCTGGGCATGCTCCTGATGAGGTGGCGGATGGTCTCCTGAGGGATCTCCTCTCAGACCTGGACTAAAGCATCCGCCAACTCCTGGACAGTCTGTGGTGCAACGTGGCGTTGGTGGATGGAGCGAGACATGATGTCCCAGATGTGCTCAATTGGATTCAGGTCTGGGGAACGGGCGGGCCAGTCCATAGTTCCTCTTGCAGGAACTGCTGACACACTCCAGCCACATGAGGTCTAGCATTGTCTTGCATTAGGAGGAACCCAGGGCCAACCGCACCAGCATATGGTCTCACAAGGGGTCTGAGGATCTCATCTCTGTACCTAATGGCAGTCAGGCTACCTCTGGCGAGCACATGGAGGGCTGTGCGGCCCCCCAAAGAAGTGCCACCCCAACACCATGACTGACCCACCGCCAAACCGGTCATGCTGGAGGATGTTGCAGGCAGCAGAACGTTCTCCACGGCGTCTCCAGACTCTGTCACGTCTGTCACGTGCTCAGTGTGAACCTGCTTTCATCTGTGAAGAGCACAGGGCGGCAGTGGTGAATTTGCCAATCTTGGTGTTCTCTGGCAAATGCCAAACGTCCTGCATGGTGTTGGGCTGTAAGCACAACCTCCACCTGTGGACGTCGGGCCCTCATACCACCCTCATGGAGTCTGTTTCTGACTGTTTGAGCAGACACATGCACATTTGTGGCCTGCTGGAGGTCATTTTGCAGGGGTCTGGCAGTGCTTCTCCTGCCCCTCCTTGCACAAAGGCGGAGGTAGCGGTCCTGCTGCTGGGTTGTTGCCCTCCTACGGCCTCCTCCACGTCTCCTGATGTACTGGCCTGTCTCTTGGTAGCGCCTCCATGCTCTGGACACTACACTACGCTTGGAGTTACATTGTGTTGTTTAAGTGTTCCCTTTATTTTTTTGAGCAGTGTATATATATATATATATATATATATATATATATATATATATGTCTTCCTTTGCCAGGCTATATGAAAATGTGTGCATACTGATCAAATAATCAATTTCAAACCAACCGTGCACATGTAACTCTAATCTGTCGTTTTCATATTCAAATTTATGGCGGAAACCCTCCATATATGATTTACGTTTCCACATTGGGAGATTCGCAAGTGACAAAAAGAAAAAACAATGATCTTAGAAGTTTTCATAAAATCGAAGGCAGCGTATTTTATCCGTATGTTTTTCGTCTTTGGACATTCTATTCTTTATAGTGCATATTTATCCAGATGTATATTAAAAGGTTTGAAACTGATAGTTAGATTCGCCACACCGAAAAAGAACAACAAAAGGAACCAAATTACATTTAACGGTGAAAACGTGACGCCATTTCCCTAGGTTTCCATTGGTTTCAAAAGTACACCTTCCTCAAACACCAAAGAATGGTACACATCGAAATTAGGGCCTAATTTCGATAATACACCATAGAACAAATCCTTTTCTATTTGACGAAAGTGCCCACACGCGCCTATGCCGTACAGCAGTGGCTGCCCCTTTTGTTCGCTGGAGTTCCTGAATTATTCCTATCACATTGAAATTACTAGGATATTGTGTTGTCGTGTAAACCATTTACCCCACATTTCTTGTGATAAGATAGTGTTTTATATGATAAATAAATCGATCTGCAATCGTCCCATTTACCGAGCTGGAGTGAGATTTTGCAGCACGCAAGCTTGAGGAGCCCTGAGTAGTAAGTGTTTATTAATTCAGAGCTACATTGACTATGTATTCGTGGTGTCTAGAAAGAAATAGGCTTACATTTGTAAGGTGTTTTATGATTTTTTTTCAAAACGCAATGTATTTGTGCTTTCATTTATGTTACAATTTGCTTTTCGAATAGTTTCTTATCCTATGTAGGTAGCGAGATAAGACCCAGGATTCTGAGTGCTACATGAATATAATTATGACATATTTATCTTTCCCTGTTAGTAAATGTAATTCCCCTAGAACCACATTGATGACTAAGGAAATGGTTTTGCTTTAGTTACATTAATAGGTTGCAATCAGGTAACGCAGGGTGTTATTTTGTAGTGGCTTGGTTGATCAGGGTGAGGTCTAAACATTGTGGAGGGAAACATTGTATCAAGCTGATACATCATTTGAGCTGTTACATTGTATCACCTCGGGTTGTTGTCACCTGTAAGAATGGTTACAATGTTTCTCAGGCTTCTATAATTACAAATGTATCATTTTTTTCTGCCAACTAGCAACAATAGTTGCAATCTAGTGGATATAGCTATCTGGTTGCATTTGCAAGCTATAGTAAATTGCTACACATTTCGTTGGATCTTTGAGCACGTGAGTAGAATAACATAAGATTACGCTATCCAAATGAATACAGGGGCTAAACATTCGATCGATCAAGAGTAAAAGAGTCATTCATATGATTTATTATCTTATACATTGATTAGCTTGCCAGAGTTTTATCTGGTACTTCTGGTGAATATGTTTATTCAATGACAGTGGAGGCTATCGGCAGGTGTTTAGAAGTCTACTTTATGATTTATATAAAAGCATCTGGTCGAATCAACCTTGAATGTATCTGTTATCTGTAATCCAACATTCCAAACGTGTAATTTATCTCGGTTGTCAAATCGATCCGGTTACTGGCTATCTATCTAGCTGGCTATCTTCAGTTTAAGATTTTAAACAATCTTTTATTCGAAAACATTGTTACTTGTAACGGTAAGTAAGCAGTATTGCAAGTAAAATTTAATTTGCATTGATTTAGCTAGCAAGAAAAATTGTCAGAAGCACCTGTCGTTGCCATGGTAAAGTTGACAGCTATCCAGCCACGTGCCTGCTGTTTGCAGGGGTTTGTTTCCTTGAAATCAGCAAGACAACATGGAATAGCTTTTAGGATTCCAAAGGGCTAAAGGCAATGGACACAACTGTGTTGTTTTCAACATAGACTGACTTTTATTTTGACATAATACCCACTGGCATGTCTGTGTTTCAATGATGTTGAAGTGAGAGATGCCAACACCCTCCCCCTCCCCTCTCTGTCTTAGATGTAAGCTTGAACAGCTCCTGTCCCGGCAGTGGCCATCGGCACAATGGGGCTGGACTTTGACGTGAAGACTTTCTGCCACAACCTCCGAGCCACCAAGCCCCCTTACGAGTGCCCAGTGGAGACCTGTCGCAAGGTCTACAAGAGCTACAGCGGCATCGAGTACCACCTCTACCATTACGACCATGACAACCCCACGCCTGCACAGGGCATGCCCCAGAAGAAGAGGAAGGGGCGCCCCCCTCGCATGTCCCTGGTGGGGACCGGGGATGGGGAGGGAGGGCTGGGAAAGGGAGGTGGGCCAGGGCAGGCAGGGAACACCCCTGGGAGTCCTAATCAGTCAGAGCACTCCCACTCCCCAGGCAGGGAGACGATGACCTATGCCCAGGCCCAGCGCATGGTGGAGCTGGAGATCCATGGACACATCCACCGCATCAGCATCTTTGAGAACATTGACGTGGTATCAGAGGACGACAGTGGGGCCGAGGACCCTCCGTCCTCGGGCGGAGGTGGGGGAGGGGTGTGTAATGGGGGTGACAGCGGGGGAGGAGGGAGTGAGGTGGGGGGCAAGGACAGGCCAGACACCCCTGCTGCTAACGGGGGGAAGGCCACACCCAAGTCCGGGAAGCACAAGAGTAAAGAGAAGAAGAAGGAGGGATCGTCACACCACCACAGCGCTTCCTCTGGCCCAGCAGTCAAGCTGCCTGAGGTGGTGTACAGAGAGCTTGACCAGGAGAGGCCCGACGCACCCACACGACAGTCATCCTATTACAGGTCAGTCACAGTACTGCGCGACCCTCATCCTACTGCAGGTCAGTCACAGTACCACACAACCATCATTCTACTACAGGTCAGTCACAGTACCACACAACCATCATTCTACTACAGGTCAGTCATAGTACCACACAACCATCATTCTACTACAGGTCAGTCACAGTACCACACAACCATCATCCTACTACAGGTCAGTCACAGTACCACACAACCATCATTCTACTACAGGTCAGTCACAGTACCACACAACCATCATTCTACTACAGGTCAGTCACAGTACCACACAACCATCATTCTACTACAGGTCAGTCACAGTACCACACAACCATCATTCTACTACAGGTCAGTCAGTCCTCTGTAGTTTAGTTGGTAGAGCATGGCTCATACGTAAACAATGTATGCATGCATGGCTAAGTCTCTTTGGATAAAAGCGTCGGCTAAATGGCATATATTATCATATTATAGTCAGTCACAGTACCCTGCCTCAGCTGATGGTATTGAAGGTCTGAATTTCCATACTCTGTCATTCCATTCCTCTCTGCTCTCTCCCCACACTTTCCTCTCCCTCAGGTACATAGATAAGTCGGTGGAGGAGTTGGATGAGGAGGTGGAGTATGACATTGATGAGGAGGACTATATCTGGCTGGACATCATGAA